>NC_138555.1:42536551-42939051 GCF_964273705.1 Natrix helvetica | reverse complement strand
CTCTACATTTGTCCTCTATACTCTCTCTGACTCCCCCGTCACAACCAGCAGATCCTCCCACAAGCCTCATGACAGGTCAAATGAAATACATGCAATTTTCCTCTACCTTTGTCCTCTATACTATCTCTGACTCCCCCGTCACAACCAGCAGATCCTCCAACCAGCCTCAGGAAATTTTATATGAACTGGAGACAATTTTATTCTACGTTTGTCCTCTATACTCTCTCTGACTCCCCCGTCACAACCAGCAGATCCTCCCACTAGTCTCATGAAAGGTCAAATGAAATACATGCCATTTTCCTCTACCTTTGTCCTCTGTATTTTCTCTGACTCCCCCGTCACAACCAGCAGAGCCTCCTACCAGCCTCAGGAAATTTTAAAAGAACTGGAGACAATTTTCCTCTACCTTTGTCCTCTATACTATCTCTGACTCCCCCGTCACAACCAGCAGATCCTCCAACCAGCCTCAGGAAATTTTATATGAACTGGAGACAATTTTATTCTACGTTTGTCCTCTATACTCTCTCTGACTCCCCCGTCACAACCAGCAGATCCTCCCACTAGTCTCATGAAAGGTCAAATGAAATACATGCAATTTTCCTCTACCTTTGTCCTCTATACTATCTCTGACTCCCCCGTCACAACCAGCAGATCCTCCAACCAGCCTCAGGAAATTTTAAATGAACTGGAGACAATTTTACTCTACATTTGTCCTCTATACTCTCTCTGACTCCCCCGTCACAACCAGCAGATCCTCCCACTAGTCTCATGAAAGGTCAAACGAAATACATGCAATTTTCCTCTACCTTTGTCCTCTATACTATCTCTGACTCCCCCGTCACAACCAGCAGATCCTCCAACCAGCCTCATGACAGGTCAAATGAAATACATGCAATTTTCCTCTACCTTTGTGCTCTATACTATCTCTGACTCCCCCGTCACAACCAGCAGATCCTCCAACCAGCCTCAGGAAATTTTATATGAACTGGAGACAATTTTATTCTACGTTTGTCCTCTATACTCTCTCTGACTCCCCCGTCACAACCAGCAGATCCTCCCACTAGTCTCATGAAAGGTCAAATGAAATACATGCCATTTTCCTCTACCTTTGTCCTCTGTATTTTCTCTGACTCCCCCGTCACAACCAGCAGAGCCTCCTACCAGCCTCAGGAAATTTTAAAAGAACTGGAGACAATTTTCCTCTACCTTTGTCCTCTATACTATCTCTGACTCCCCCGTCACAACCAGCAGATCCTCCAACCAGCCTCAGGAAATTTTATATGAACTGGAGACAATTTTATTCTACGTTTGTCCTCTATACTCTCTCTGACTCCCCCGTCACAACCAGCAGATCCTCCCACTAGTCTCATGAAAGGTCAAATGAAATACATGCAATTTTCCTCTACCTTTGTCCTCTATACTATCTCTGACTCCCCCGTCACAACCAGCAGATCCTCCAACCAGCCTCAGGAAATTTTAAATGAACTGGAGACAATTTTACTCTACCTTTGTCCTCTATACTATCTCTGACTCCCCCGTCACAACCAGCAGATCCTCCCACCAGCCTCAGGAAATTTTAAATGAACTGGAGACAATTTTATTCTACGTTTGTCCTCTATACTCTCTCTGACTCCCCCGTCACAACCAGCAGATCCTCCCACTAGTCTCATGAAAGGTCAAATGAAATACATGCAATTTTCCTCTACCTTTGTCCTCTATACTATCTCTGACTCCCCCGTCACAACCAGCAGATCCTCCAACCAGCCTCAGGAAATTTTAAATGAACTGGAGACAAGTTTATTCTACGTTTGTCCTCTATACTCTCTCTGACTCCCCCGTCACAACCAGCAGATCCTCCCACTAGTCTCATGAAAGGTCAAATGAAATACATGCAATTTTCCTCTACCTTTGTCCTCTATACTATCTCTGACTCCCCCGTCACAACCAGCAGATCCTCCAACCAGCCTCAGGAAATTTTAAATAAACTGGAGACAATTTTACTCTACATTTGTCCTCTATACTCTCTCTGACTCCCCCGTCACAACCAGCAGATCCTCCCACAAGCCTCATGACAGGTCAAATGAAATACATGCAATTTTCCTCTACCTTTGTCCTCTATACTATCTCTGACTCCCCCGTCACAACCAGCAGATCCTCCAACCAGCCTCAGGAAATTTTATATGAACTGGAGACAATTTTATTCTACGTTTGTCCTCTATACTCTCTCTGACTCCCCCGTCACAACCAGCAGATCCTCCCACTAGTCTCATGAAAGGTCAAATGAAATACATGCCATTTTCCTCTACCTTTGTCCTCTGTATTTTCTCTGACTCCCCCGTCACAACCAGCAGAGCCTCCTACCAGCCTCAGGAAATTTTAAAAGAACTGGAGACAATTTTCCTCTACCTTTGTCCTCTATACTATCTCTGACTCCCCCGTCACAACCAGCAGATCCTCCCACCAGCCTCAGGAAATTTTAAATGAACTGGAGACAATTTTATTCTACGTTTGTCCTCTATACTCTCTCTGATTCCCCCGTCACAACCAGCAGATCCTCCCACTAGTCTCATGAAAGGTCAAATGAAATACATGCAATTTTCCTCTACCTTTGTCCTCTATACTATCTCTGACTCCCCCGTCACAACCAGCAGATCCTCCAACCAGCCTCAGGAAATTTTATATGAACTGGAGACAATTTTATTCTACGTTTGTCCTCTATACTCTCTCTGACTCCCCCGTCACAACCAGCAGATCCTCCCACTAGTCTCATGAAAGGTCAAATGAAATACATGCCATTTTCCTCTACCTTTGTCCTCTATACTATCTCTGACTCCCCCGTCACAACCAGCAGATCCTCCAACCAGCCTCAGGAAATTTTAAATGAACTGGAGACAATTTTACTCTACATTTGTCCTCTATACTCTCTCTGACTCCCCCGTCACAACCAGCAGATCCTCCCACTAGTCTCATGAAAGGTCAAATGAAATACATGCAATTTTCCTCTACCTTTGTGCTCTATACTATCTCTGACTCCCCCGTCACAACCAGCAGATCCTCCAACCAGCCTCAGGAAATTTTATATGAACTGGAGACAATTTTACTCTACATTTGTCCTCTATACTCTCTCTGACTCCCCCGTCACAACCAGCAGATCCTCCCAATTGTCTCATGAAAGGTCAAATGAAATACAGGCAATTTTCCGATACCTTTGTCCTCTATACTATCTCTGACTCCCCCGTCACAACCAGCAGATACTCCCACCAGCCTCAGGAAATTTTAAATGAACTTGAGACAATTTTACTCTACGTTTGTCCTCTATACACTCTCTGACTCCCCCGTCACAACTGGCAGATCCTCCCACCAGCCTCAGGAAATTTTAAATGAACTGGAGGCAATTTTACTCTAAGTTTGTCCTCTATACTCTCTCTGACTCCCCCGTCTCAACCAGCAGATCCTCCCACCAGCCTCATGAAAGGTCAAATGAACTCGAGTCCAGTTCACAATACCTTTGTCCTCTGTATTTTCTCTGACTCCCCCGTCACAACCAGCAGAGCCTCCTACCAGCCTCAGGAAATTTTAAAAGAAGTGGAGACAATTTTCCTCTACCTTTGTCCTCTATACTATCTCTGACTCCCCCGTCACAACCAGCACATCCTCCCACCAGCCTCAGGAAATTTTAAATGAACTGGAGACAATTTTATTCTACGTTTGTCCTCTATACTCTCTCTGACTCCCCCGTCACAACCAGCAGATCCTCCCACTAGTCTCATGAAAGGTCAAATGAAATACATGCAATTTTCCTCTACCTTTGTCCTCTATACTATCTCTGACTCCCCCGTCACAACCAGCAGATCCTCCAACCAGCCTCAGGAAATTTTAAATGAACTGGAGACAAGTTTATTCTACGTTTGTCCTCTATACTCTCTCTGACTCCCCCGTCACAACCAGCAGATCCTCCCACTAGTCTCATGAAAGGTCAAATGAAATACATGCAATTTTCCTCTACCTTTGTCCTCTATACTATCTCTGACTCCCCCGTCACAACCAGCAGATCCTCCAACCAGCCTCAGGAAATTTTAAATAAACTGGAGACAATTTTACTCTACATTTGTCCTCTATACTCTCTCTGACTCCCCCGTCACAACCAGCAGATCCTCCCACAAGCCTCATGACAGGTCAAATGAAATACATGCAATTTTCCTCTACCTTTGTTCTCTATACTCTCTCTGACTCCCCCGTCACAAGCAGCAGATCCTCCCACCAGCCTCAGGAAATTTTAAATGAACTGGAGACAATTTTATTCTACGTTTGTCCTCTATACTCTCTCTGACTCCCCCGTCACAACCAGCAGATCCTCCCAATTGTATCATGAAAGGTCAAATGAAATACAGGCAATTTTCCGCTACCTTTGTCCTCTATACTATCTCTGACTCCCCCGTCACAACCAGCAGATCCTCCCACTAGTCTCATGAAAGGTCAAATGAAATACATGCAATTTTCCTCTACCTTTGTCCTCTATACTATCTCTGACTCCCCCGTCACAACCAGCAGATACTCCCACCAGCCTCAGGAAATTTTAAATGAACTTGAGACAATTTTACTCTACGTTTTTCCTCTATACACTCTCTGACTCCCCCGTCACAACTGGCAGATCCTCCCACCAGCCTCAGGAAATTTTAAATGAACTGGAGGCAATTTTACTCTAAGTTTGTCCTCTATACTCTCTCTGACTCCCCCGTCTCAACCAGCAGATCCTCCCACCAGCCTCATGAAAGGTCAAATGAACTCGAGTCCAGTTCACAATACCTTTGTCCTCTGTATTTTCTCTGACTCCCCCGTCACAACCAGCAGAGCCTCCTACCAGCCTCAGGAAATTTTAAAAGAACTGGAGACAATTTTCCTCTACCTTTGTCCTCTATACTATCTCTGACTCCCCCGTCACAACCAGCAGATCCTCCCACCAGCCTCAGGAAATTTTAAATGAACTGGAGACAATTTTATTCTACGTTTGTCCTCTATACTCTCTCTGACTCCCCCGTCACAACCAGCAGATCCTCCCACTAGTCTCATGAAAGGTCAAATGAAATACATGCAATTTTCCTCTACCTTTGTCCTCTATACTATCTCTGACTCCCCCATCACAACCAGCAGATCCTCCAACCAGCCTCAGGAAATTTTAAATGAACTGGAGACAAGTTTATTCTACATTTGTCCTCTATACTCTCTCTGACTCCCCCGTCACAACCAGCAGATCCTCCCAATTGTCTCATGAAAGGTCAAATGAAATACAGGCAATTTTCCGCTACCTTTGTCCTCTATACTATCTCTGACTCCCCCGTCACAACCAGCAGATACTCCCACCAGCCTCAGGAAATTTTAAATGAACTTGAGACAATTTTACTCTACGTTTGTCCTCTATACACTCTCTGACTCCCCCGTCACAACTGGCAGATCCTCCCACCAGCCTCAGGAAATTTTAAATGAACTGGAGGCAATTTTACTCTAAGTTTGTCCTCTATACTCTCTCTGACTCCCCCGTCTCAACCAGCAGATCCTCCCACCAGCCTCATGAAAGGTCAAATGAACTCGAGTCCAGTTCACAATACCTTTGTCCTCTGTATTTTCTCTGACTCCCCCGTCACAACCAGCAGAGCCTCCTAACAGCCTCAGGAAATTTTAAAAGAACTGGAGACAATTTTACTCTACGTTTCTCCTCTATACTCTCTCTGACTCCCCCGTCACAACCAGCAGATCCTCCCACTAGTCTCATGAAAGGTCAAATGAAATACATGCAATTTTCCTCTACCTTTGTCCTCTATACTATCTCTGACTCCCCCGTCACAACCAGCAGATCCTCCCACCAGCCTCAGGAAATTTTAAATGAACTGGAGACAATTTTATTCTACGTTTGTCCTCTATACTATCTCTGACTCCCCCGTCACAACCAGCAGATCCTCCCACAAGCCTCATGATAGGTCAAATGAAATACATGCAATTTTCCTCTACCTTTGTTCTCTATACTCTCTCTGACTCCCCCGTCACAAGCAGCAGATCCTCCCACCAGCCTCAGGAAATTTTAAATGAACTGGAGACAATTTTATTCTACGTTTGTCCTCTATACTCTCTCTGACTCCCCCGTCACAACCAGCAGATCCTCCCACTAGTCTCATGAAAGGTCAAATGAAATACATGCAATTTTCCTCTACCTTTGTCCTCTATACTATCTCTGACTCCCCCGTCACAACCAGCAGATCCTCCAACCAGCCTCAGGAAATTTTAAATGAACTGGAGACAATTTTACTCTACATTTGTCCTCTATACTCTCTCTGACTCCCCCGTCACAACCAGCAGATCCTCCCAATTGTCTCATGAAAGGTAAAATGAAATACAGGCAATTTTCCGCTACCTTTGTCCTCTATACTATCTCTGACTCCCCCGTCACAACCAGCAGATACTCCCACCAGCCTCAGGAAATTTTAAATGAACTGGAGACAATTTTATTCTACGTTTGTCCTCTATACTCTCTCTGACTCCCCCGTCACAACCAGCAGATCCTCCCACTAGTCTCATGAAAGGTCAAATGAAATACATGCAATTTTCCTCTACCTTTGTCCTCTATACTATCTCTGACTCCCCCGTCACAACCAGCAGATCCTCCAACCAGCCTCAGGAAATTTTATATGAACTGGAGACAATTTTATTCTACGTTTGTCCTCTATACTCTCTCTGACTCCCCCGTCACAACCAGCAGATCCTCCCAATTGTCTCATGAAAGGTAAAATGAAATACAGGCAATTTTCCGCTACCTTTGTCCTCTATACTATCTCTGACTCCCCCGTCACAAACAGCAGATACTCCCACCAGCCTCAGGAAATTTTAAATGAACTGGAGACAATTTTATTCTACGTTTGTCCTCTATACTCTCTCTGACTCCCCCGTCACAACCAGCAGATCCTCCCACTAGTCTCATGAAAGGTCAAATGAAATACATGCAATTTTCCTCTACCTTTGTCCTCTATACTATCTCTGACTCCCCCGTCACAACCAGCAGATCCTCCAACCAGCCTCAGGAAATTTTATATGAACTGGAGACAATTTTATTCTACGTTTGTCCTCTATACTCTCTCTGACTCCCCCGTCACAACCAGCAGATCCTCCCAATTGTCTCATGAAAGGTCAAATGAAATACAGGCAATTTTCCGCTACCTTTGTCCTCTATACTATCTCTGACTCCCCCGTCACAACCAGCAGATACTCCCACTAGTCTCATGAAAGGTCAAATGAAATACATGCAATTTTCCTCTACCTTTGTCCTCTATACTATCTCTGACTCCCCCGTCACAACCAGCAGATACTCCCACCAGCCTCAGGAAATTTTAAATGAACTTGAGACAATTTTACTCTACGTTTTTCCTCTATACACTCTCTGACTCCCCCGTCACAACTGGCAGATCCTCCCACCAGCCTCAGGAAATTTTAAATGAACTGGAGGCAATTTTACTCTAAGTTTGTCCTCTATACTCTCTCTGACTCCCCCGTCTCAACCAGCAGATCCTCCCACCAGCCTCATGAAAGGTCAAATGAACTCGAGTCCAGTTCACAATACCTTTGTCCTCTGTATTTTCTCTGACTCCCCCGTCACAACCAGCAGAGCCTCCTACCAGCCTCAGGAAATTTTAAAAGAACTGGAGACAATTTTCCTCTACCTTTGTCCTCTATACTATCTCTGACTCCCCCGTCACAACCAGCAGATCCTCCCACCAGCCTCAGGAAATTTTAAATGAACTGGAGACAATTTTATTCTACGTTTGTCCTCTATACTCTCTCTGACTCCCCCGTCACAACCAGCAGATCCTCCCACTAGTCTCATGAAAGGTCAAATGAAATACATGCAATTTTCCTCTACCTTTGTCCTCTATACTATCTCTGACTCCCCCATCACAACCAGCAGATCCTCCAACCAGCCTCAGGAAATTTTAAATGAACTGGAGACAAGTTTATTCTACGTTTGTCCTCTATACTCTCTCTGACTCCCCCGTCACAACCAGCAGATCCTCCCAATTGTCTCATGAAAGGTCAAATGAAATACAGGCAATTTTCCGCTACCTTTGTCCTCTATACTATCTCTGACTCCCCCGTCACAACCAGCAGATACTCCCACCAGCCTCAGGAAATTTTAAATGAACTTGAGACAATTTTACTCTACGTTTGTCCTCTATACACTCTCTGACTCCCCCGTCACAACTGGCAGATCCTCCCACCAGCCTCAGGAAATTTTAAATGAACTGGAGGCAATTTTACTCTAAGTCTGTCCTCTATACTCTCTCTGACTCCCCCGTCTCAACCAGCAGATCCTCCCACCAGCCTCATGAAAGGTCAAATGAACTCGAGTCCAGTTCACAATACCTTTGTCCTCTGTATTTTCTCTGACTCCCCCGTCACAACCAGCAGAGCCTCCTACCAGCCTCAGGAAATTTTAAAAGAACTGGAGACAATTTTACTCTACGTTTCTCCTCTATACTCTCTCTGACTCCCCCGTCACAACCAGCAGATCCTCCCACTAGTCTCATGAAAGGTCAAATGAAATACATGCAATTTTCCTCTACCTTTGTCCTCTATACTATCTCTGACTCCCCCGTCACAACCAGCAGATCCTCCCACCAGCCTCAGGAAATTTTAAATGAACTGGAGACAATTTTATTCTACGTTTGTCCTCTATACTATCTCTGACTCCCCCGTCACAACCAGCAGATCCTCCCACAAGCCTCATGATAGGTCAAATGAAATACATGCAATTTTCCTCTACCTTTGTTCTCTATACTCTCTTTGACTCCCCCGTCACAAGCAGCAGATCCTCCCACCAGCCTCAGGAAATTTTAAATGAACTGGAGACAATTTTATTCTACGTTTGTCCTCTATACTCTCTCTGACTCCCCCGTCACAACCAGCAGATCCTCCCACTAGTCTCATGAAAGGTCAAATGAAATACATGCAATTTTCCTCTACCTTTGTCCTCTATACTATCTCTGACTCCCCCGTCACAACCAGCAGATCCTCCAACCAGCCTCAGGAAATTTTAAATGAACTGGAGACAATTTTACTCTACATTTGTCCTCTATACTCTCTCTGACTCCCCCGTCACAACCAGCAGATCCTCCCAATTGTCTCATGAAAGGTAAAATGAAATACAGGCAATTTTCCGCTACCTTTGTCCTCTATACTATCTCTGACTCCCCCGTCACAACCAGCAGATACTCCCACCAGCCTCAGGAAATTTTAAATGAACTGGAGACAATTTTATTCTACGTTTGTCCTCTATACTCTCTCTGACTCCCCCGTCACAACCAGCAGATCCTCCCACTAGTCTCATGAAAGGTCAAATGAAATACATGCAATTTTCCTCTACCTTTGTCCTCTATACTATCTCTGACTCCCCCGTCACAACCAGCAGATCCTCCAACCAGCCTCAGGAAATTTTATATGAACTGGAGACAATTTTATTCTACGTTTGTCCTCTATACTCTCTCTGACTCCCCCGTCACAACTAGCAGATCCTCCCAATTGTCTCATGAAAGGTAAAATGAAATACAGGCAATTTTCCGCTACCTTTGTCCTCTATACTATCTCTGACTCCCCCGTCACAAACAGCAGATACTCCCACCAGCCTCAGGAAATTTTAAATGAACTGGAGACAATTTTATTCTACGTTTGTCCTCTATACTCTCTCTGACTCCCCCGTCACAACCAGCAGATCCTCCCACTAGTCTCATGAAAGGTCAAATGAAATACATGCAATTTTCCTCTACCTTTGTCCTCTATACTATCTCTGACTCCCCCGTCACAACCAGCAGATCCTCCAACCAGCCTCAGGAAATTTTATATGAACTGGAGACAATTTTATTCTACGTTTGTCCTCTATACTCTCTCTGACTCCCCGGTCACAACCAGCAGATCCTCCCAATTGTCTCATGAAAGGTCAAATGAAATACAGGCAATTTTCCGCTACCTTTGTCCTCTATACTATCTCTGACTCCCCCGTCACAACCAGCAGATACTCCCACCAGCCTCAGGAAATTTTAAATGAACTTGAGACAATTTTACTCTACGTTTGTCCTCTATACACTCTCTGACTCCCCCGTCACAACTGGCAGATCCTCCCTCCAGCCTCAGGAAATTTTAAATGAACTGGAGGCAATTTTACTCTAAGTTTGTCCTCTATACTCTCTCTGACTCCCCCGTCTCAACCAGCAGATCCTCCCACCAGCCTCATGAAAGGTCAAATGAACTCGAGTCCAGTTCACAATACCTTTGTCCTCTGTATTTTCTCTGACTCCACCGTCACAACCAGCAGAGCCTCCTACCAGCCTCAGGAAATTTTAAAAGAACTGGAGACAATTTTACTCTACGTTTGTCCTCTATACTCTCTCTGACTCCCCCGTCACAACCAGCAGATCCTCCCACTAGTCTCATGAAAGGTCAAATGAAATACATGCAATTTTCCTCTACCTTTGTCCTCTATACTATCTCTGACTCCCCCGTCACAACCAGCAGATCCTCCCACCAGCCTCAGGAAATTTTAAATGAACTGGAGACAATTTTATTCTACGTTTGTCCTCTATACTATCTCTGACTCCCCCGTCACAACCAGCAGATCCTCCCACAAGCCTCATGATAGGTCAAATGAAATACATGCAATTTTCCTCTACCTTTGTTCTCTATACTCTCTCTGACTCCCCCGTCACAAGCAGCAGATCCTCCCACCAGCCTCAGGAAATTTTAAATGAACTGGAGACAATTTTATTCTACGTTTGTCCTCTATACTCTCTCTGACTCCCCCGTCACAACCAGCAGATCCTCCCACTAGTCTCATGAAAGGTCAAATGAAATACATGCAATTTTCCTCTACCTTTGTCCTCTATACTATCTCTGACTCCCCCGTCACAACCAGCAGATCCTCCAACCAGCCTCAGGAAATTTTAAATGAACTGGAGACAATTTTACTCTACATTTGTCCTCTATACTCTCTCTGACTCCCCCGTCACAACCAGCAGATCCTCCCAATTGTCTCATGAAAGGTAAAATGAAATACAGGCAATTTTCCGCTACCTTTGTCCTCTATACTATCTCTGACTCCCCCGTCACAACCAGCAGATACTCCCACCAGCCTCAGGAAATTTTAAATGAACTGGAGACAATTTTATTCTACGTTTGTCCTCTATACTCTCTCTGACTCCCCCGTCACAACCAGCAGATCCTCCCACTAGTCTCATGAAAGGTCAAATGAAATACATGCAATTTTCCTCTACCTTTGTCCTCTATACTATCTCTGACTCCCCCGTCACAACCAGCAGATCCTCCAACCAGCCTCAGGAAATTTTATATGAACTGGAGACAATTTTATTCTACGTTTGTCCTCTATACTCTCTCTGACTCCCCCGTCACAACCAGCAGATCCTCCCAATTGTCTCATGAAAGGTAAAATGAAATACAGGCAATTTTCCGCTACCTTTGTCCTCTATACTATCTCTGACTCCCCCGTCACAAACAGCAGATACTCCCACCAGCCTCAGGAAATTTTAAATGAACTGGAGACAATTTTATTCTACGTTTGTCCTCTATACTCTCTCTGACTCCCCCGTCACAACCAGCAGATCCTCCCACTAGTCTCATGAAAGGTCAAATGAAATACATGCAATTTTCCTCTACCTTTGTCCTCTATACTATCTCTGACTCCCCCGTCACAACCAGCAGATCCTCCAACCAGCCTCAGGAAATTTTATATGAACTGGAGACAATTTTATTCTACGTTTGTCCTCTATACTCTCTCTGACTCCCCCGTCACAACCAGCAGATCCTCCCAATTGTCTCATGAAAGGTCAAATGAAATACAGGCAATTTTCCGCTACCTTTGTCCTCTATACTATCTCTGACTCCCCCGTCACAACCAGCAGATACTCCCACCAGCCTCAGGAAATTTTAAATGAACTTGAGACAATTTTACTCTACGTTTGTCCTCTATACACTCTCTGACTCCCCCGTCACAACTGGCAGATCCTCCCTCCATCCTCAGGAAATTTTAAATGAACTGGAGGCAATTTTACTCTAAGTTTGTCCTCTATACTCTCTCTGACTCCCCCGTCTCAACCAGCAGATCCTCCCACCAGCCTCATGAAAGGTCAAATGAACTCGAGTCCAGTTCACAATACCTTTGTCCTCTGTATTTTCTCTGACTCCCCCGTCACAACCAGCAGAGCCTCCTACCAGCCTCAGGAAATTTTAAAAGAACTGGAGACAATTTTACTCTACGTTTGTCCTCTATACTCTCTCTGACTCCCCCGTCACAACCAGCAGATCCTCCCACTAGTCTCATGAAAGGTCAAATGAAATACATGCAATTTTCCTCTACCTTTGTCCTCTATACTATCTCTGACTCCCCCGTCACAACCAGCAGATCCTCCAACCAGCCTCAGGAAATTTTAAATGAACTGGAGACAATTTTATTCTACGTTTGTCCTCTATACTCTCTCTGACTCCCCCGTCACAACCAGCAGATCCTCCCACTAGTCTCATGAAAGGTCAAATGAAATACATGCAATTTTCCTCTACCTTTGTCCTCTATACTATCTCTGACTCCCCCGTCACAACCAGCAGATCCTCCAACCAGCGTCAGGAAATTTTAAATAAACTGGAGACAATTTTACTCTACATTTGTCCTCTATACTCTCTCTGACTCCCCCGTCACAACCAGCAGATCCTCCCAATTGTCTCATGAAAGGTCAAATGAAATACAGGCAATTTTCCGCTACCTTTGTCCTCTATACTATCTCTGACTCCCCTTCACAACCAGCAGATCCTCCAACCAGCCTCAGGAAATTTTAAATGAACTGGAGACAATTTTACTCTACATTTGTCCTCTATACTCTGTCTGACTCCCCCGTCACAACCAGCAGATCCTCCCACTAGTCTCATGAAAGGTCAAATGAAATACATGCAATTTTCCTCTACCTTTGTCCTCTATACTATCTCTGACTCCCCCGTCACAACCAGCAGATCCTCCAACCAGCCTCAGGAAATTTTAAATAAACTGGAGACAATTTTACTCTACATTTGTCCTCTATACTCTCTCTGACTCCCCCGTCACAACCAGCAGATCCTCCCACAAGCCTCATGACAGGTCAAATGAAATACATGCAATTTTCCTCTACCTTTGTTCTCTATACTCTCTCTGACTCCCCCGTCACAAGCAGCAGATCCTCCCACCAGCCTCAGGAAATTTTAAATGAACTGGAGACAATTTTATTCTACGTTTGTCCTCTATACTCTCTCTGACTCCCCCGTCACAACCAGCAGATCCTCCCAATTGTATCATGAAAGGTCAAATGAAATACAGGCAATTTTCCGCTACCTTTGTCCTCTATACTATCTCTGACTCCCCCGTCACAACCAGCAGATCCTCCCACTAGTCTCATGAAAGGTCAAATGAAATACATGCAATTTTCCGCTACCTTTGTCCTCTATACTATCTCTGACTCCCCTTCACAACCAGCAGATCCTCCAACCAGCCTCAGGAAATTTTAAATGAACTGGAGACAATTTTACTCTACATTTGTCCTCTATACTCTGTCTGACTCCCCCGTCACAACCAGCAGATCCTCCCACTAGTCTCATGAAAGGTCAAATGAAATACATGCAATTTTCCTCTACCTTTGTCCTCTATACTATCTCTGACTCCCCCGTCACAACCAGCAGATCCTCCAACCAGCCTCAGGAAATTTTAAATAAACTGGAGACAATTTTACTCTACATTTGTCCTCTATACTCTCTCTGACTCCCCCGTCACAACCAGCAGATCCTCCCACAAGCCTCATGACAGGTCAAATGAAATACATGCAATTTTCCTCTACCTTTGTTCTCTATACTCTCTCTGACTCCCCCGTCACAAGCAGCAGATCCTCCCACCAGCCTCAGGAAATTTTAAATGAACTGGAGACAATTTTATTCTACGTTTGTCCTCTATACTCTCTCTGACTCCCCCGTCACAACCAGCAGATCCTCCCAATTGTATCATGAAAGGTCAAATGAAATACAGGCAATTTTCCGCTACCTTTGTCCTCTATACTATCTCTGACTCCCCCGTCACAACCAGCAGATCCTCCCACTAGTCTCATGAAAGGTCAAATGAAATACATGCAATTTTCCTCTACCTTTGTCCTCTATACTATCTCTGACTCCCCCGTCACAACCAGCAGATACTCCCACCAGCCTCAGGAAATTTTAAATGAACTTGAGACAATTTTACTCTACGTTTTTCCTCTATACACTCTCTGACTCCCCCGTCACAACTGGCAGATCCTCCCACCAGCCTCAGGAAATTTTAAATGAACTGGAGGCAATTTTACTCTAAGTTTGTCCTCTATACTCTCTCTGACTCCCCCGTCTCAACCAGCAGATCCTCCCACCAGCCTCATGAAAGGTCAAATGAACTCGAGTCCAGTTCACAATACCTTTGTCCTCTGTATTTTCTCTGACTCCCCCGTCACAACCAGCAGAGCCTCCTACCAGCCTCAGGAAATTTTAAAAGAACTGGAGACAATTTTCCTCTACCTTTGTCCTCTATGCTATCTCTGACTCCCCCGTCACAACCAGCAGATCCTCCCACCAGCCTCAGGAAATTTTAAATGAACTGGAGACAATTTTATTCTACGTTTGTCCTCTATACTCTCTCTGACTCCCCCGTCACAACCAGCAGATCCTCCCACTAGTCTCATGAAAGGTCAAATGAAATACATGCCATTTTCCTCTACCTTTGTCCTCTATACTATCTCTGACTCCCCCGTCACAACCAGCAGATCCTCCAACCAGCCTCAGGAAATTTTAAATGAACTGGAGACAATTTTACTCTACATTTGTCCTCTATACTCTCTCTGACTCCCCCGTCACAACCAGCAGATCCTCCCACTAGTCTCATGAAAGGTCAAATGAAATACATGCAATTTTCCTCTACCTTTGTGCTCTATACTATCTCTGACTCCCCCGTCACAACCAGCAGATCCTCCAACCAGCCTCAGGAAATTTTATATGAACTGGAGACAATTTTACTCTACATTTGTCCTCTATACTCTCTCTGACTCCCCCGTCATAACCAGCAGATCCTCCCAATTGTCTCATGAAAGGTCAAATGAAATACAGGCAATTTTCCGATACCTTTGTCCTCTATACTATCTCTGACTCCCGCGTCACAACCAGCAGATACTCCCACCAGCCTCAGGAAATTTTAAATGAACTTGAGACAATTTTACTCTACGTTTGTCCTCTATACACTCTCTGACTCCCCCGTCACAACTGGCAGATCCTCCCACCAGCCTCAGGAAATTTTAAATGAACTGGAGGCAATTTTACTCTAAGTTTGTCCTCTATACTCTCTCTGACTCCCCCGTCTCAACCAGCAGATCCTCCCACCAGCCTCATGAAAGGTCAAATGAACTCGAGTCCAGTTCACAATACCTTTGTCCTCTGTATTTTCTCTGACTCCCCCGTCACAACCAGCAGAGCCTCCTACCAGCCTCAGGAAATTTTAAAAGAAGTGGAGACAATTTTCCTCTACCTTTGTCCTCTATACTATCTCTGACTCCCCCGTCACAACCAGCACATCCTCCCACCAGCCTCAGGAAATTTTAAATGAACTGGAGACAATTTTATTCTACGTTTGTCCTCTATACTCTCTCTGACTCCCCCGTCACAACCAGCAGATCCTCCCACTAGTCTCATGAAAGGTCAAATGAAATACATGCAATTTTCCTCTACCTTTGTCCTCTATACTATCTCTGACTCCCCCGTCACAACCAGCAGATCCTCCAACCAGCCTCAGGAAATTTTAAATGAACTGGAGACAAGTTTATTCTACGTTTGTCCTCTATACTCTCTCTGACTCCCCCGTCACAACCAGCAGATCCTCCCACTAGTCTCATGAAAGGTCAAATGAAATACATGCAATTTTCCTCTACCTTTGTCCTCTATACTATCTCTGACTCCCCCGTCACAACCAGCAGATCCTCCAACCAGCCTCAGGAAATTTTAAATAAACTGGAGACAATTTTACTCTACATTTGTCCTCTATACTCTCTCTGACTCCCCCGTCAGAACCAGCAGATCCTCCCACAAGCCTCATGACAGGTCAAATGAAATACATGCAATTTTCCTCTACCTTTGTTCTCTATACTCTCTCTGACTCCCCCGTCACAAGCAGCAGATCCTCCCACCAGCCTCAGGAAATTTTAAATGAACTGGAGACAATTTTATTCTACGTTTGTCCTCTATACTCTCTCTGACTCCCCCGTCACAACCAGCAGATCCTCCCAATTGTATCATGAAAGGTCAAATGAAATACAGGCAATTTTCCGCTACCTTTGTCCTCTATACTATCTCTGACTCCCCCGTCACAACCAGCAGATCCTCCCACTAGTCTCATGAAAGGTCAAATGAAATACATGCAATTTTCCTCTACCTTTGTCCTCTATACTATCTCTGACTCCCCCGTCACAACCAGCAGATACTCCCACCAGCCTCAGGAAATTTTAAATGAACTTGAGACAATTTTACTCTACGTTTTTCCTCTATACACTCTCTGACTCCCCCGTCACAACTGGCAGATCCTCCCACCAGCCTCAGGAAATTTTAAATGAACTGGAGGCAATTTTACTCTAAGTTTGTCCTCTATACTCTCTCTGACTCCCCCGTCTCAACCAGCAGATCCTCCCACCAGCCTCATGAAAGGTCAAATGAACTCGAGTCCAGTTCACAATACCTTTGTCCTCTGTATTTTCTCTGACTCCCCCGTCACAACCAGCAGAGCCTCCTACCAGCCTCAGGAAATTTTAAAAGAACTGGAGACAATTTTCCTCTACCTTTGTCCTCTATACTATCTCTGACTCCCCCGTCACAACCAGCAGATCCTCCCACCAGCCTCAGGAAATTTTAAATGAACTGGAGACAATTTTATTCTACGTTTGTCCTCTATACTCTCTCTGACTCCCCCGTCACAACCAGCAGATCCTCCCACTAGTCTCATGAAAGGTCAAATGAAATACATGCAATTTTCCTCTACCTTTGTCCTCTATACTATCTCTGACTCCCCCATCACAACCAGCAGATCCTCCAACCAGCCTCAGGAAATTTTAAATGAACTGGAGACAAGTTTATTCTACGTTTGTCCTCTATACTCTCTCTGACTCCCCCGTCACAACCAGCAGATCCTCCCAATTGTCTCATGAAAGGTCAAATGAAATACAGGCAATTTTCCGCTACCTTTGTCCTCTATACTATCTCTGACTCCCCCGTCACAACCAGCAGATACTCCCACCAGCCTCAGGAAATTTTAAATGAACTTGAGACAATTTTACTCTACGTTTGTCCTCTATACACTCTCTGACTCCCCCGTCACAACTGGCAGATCCTCCCACCAGCCTCAGGAAATTTTAAATGAACTGGAGGCAATTTTACTCTAAGTTTGTCCTCTATACTCTCTCTGACTCCCCCGTCTCAACCAGCAGATCCTCCCACCAGCCTCATGAAAGGTCAAATGAACTCGAGTCCAGTTCACAATACCTTTGTCCTCTGTATTTTCTCTGACTCCCCCGTCACAACCAGCAGAGCCTCCTACCAGCCTCAGGAAATTTTAAAAGAACTGGAGACAATTTTACTCTACGTTTCTCCTCTATACTCTCTCTGACTCCCCCGTCACAACCAGCAGATCCTCCCACTAGTCTCATGAAAGGTCAAATGAAATACATGCAATTTTCCTCTACCTTTGTCCTCTATACTATCTCTGACTCCCCCGTCACAACCAGCAGATCCTCCCACCAGCCTCAGGAAATTTTAAATGAACTGGAGACAATTTTATTCTACGTTTGTCCTCTATACTATCTCTGACTCCCCCGTCACAACCAGCAGATCCTCCCACAAGCCTCATGATAGGTCAAATGAAATACATGCAATTTTCCTCTACCTTTGTTCTCTATACTCTCTCTGACTCCCCCGTCACAAGCAGCAGATCCTCCCACCAGCCTCAGGAAATTTTAAATGAACTGGAGACAATTTTATTCTACGTTTGTCCTCTATACTCTCTCTGACTCCCCCGTCACAACCAGCAGATCCTCCCACTAGTCTCATGAAAGGTCAAATGAAATACATGCAATTTTCCTCTACCTTTGTCCTCTATACTATCTCTGACTCCCCCGTCACAACCAGCAGATCCTCCAACCAGCCTCAGGAAATTTTAAATGAACTGGAGACAATTTTACTCTACATTTGTCCTCTATACTCTCTCTGACTCCCCCGTCACAACCAGCAGATCCTCCCAATTGTCTCATGAAAGGTAAAATGAAATACAGGCAATTTTCCGCTACCTTTGTCCTCTATACTATCTCTGACTCCCCCGTCACAAACAGCAGATACTCCCACCAGCCTCAGGAAATTTTAAATGAACTGGAGACAATTTTATTCTACGTTTGTCCTCTATACTCTCTCTGACTCCCCCGTCACAACCAGCAGATCCTCCCACTAGTCTCATGAAAGGTCAAATGAAATACATGCAATTTTCCTCTACCTTTGTCCTCTATACTATCTCTGACTCCCCCGTCACAACCAGCAGATCCTCCAACCAGCCTCAGGAAATTTTATATGAACTGGAGACAATTTTATTCTACGTTTGTCCTCTATACTCTCTCTGACTCCCCCGTCACAACCAGCAGATCCTCCCAATTGTCTCATGAAAGGTCAAATGAAATACAGGCAATTTTCCGCTACCTTTGTCCTCTATACTATCTCTGACTCCCCCGTCACAACCAGCAGATACTCCCACCAGCCTCAGGAAATTTTAAATGAACTTGAGACAATTTTACTCTACGTTTGTCCTCTATACACTCTCTGACTCCCCCGTCACAACTGGCAGATCCTCCCTCCAGCCTCAGGAAATTTTAAATGAACTGGAGGCAATTTTACTCTAAGTTTGTCCTCTATACTCTCTCTGACTCCCCCGTCTCAACCAGCAGATCCTCCCACCAGCCTCATGAAAGGTCAAATGAACTCGAGTCCAGTTCACAATACCTTTGTCCTCTGTATTTTCTCTGACTCCCCCGTCACAACCAGCAGAGCCTCCTACCAGCCTCAGGAAATTTTAAAAGAACTGGAGACAATTTTACTCTACGTTTGTCCTCTATACTCTCTCTGACTCCCCCGTCACAACCAGCAGATCCTCCCACTAGTCTCATGAAAGGTCAAATGAAATACATGCAATTTTCCTCTACCTTTGTCCTCTATACTATCTCTGACTCCCCCGTCACAACCAGCAGATCCTCCCACCAGCCTCAAGAAATTTTAAATGAACTGGAGACAATTTTATTCTACGTTTCTCCTCTATACTATCTCTGACTCCCCCGTCACAACCAGCAGATCCTCCCACAAGCCTCATGATAGGTCAAATGAAATACATGCAATTTTCCTCTACCTTTGTTCTCTATACTCTCTCTGACTCCCCCGTCACAAGCAGCAGATCCTCCCACCAGCCTCAGGAAATTTTAAATGAACTGGAGACAATTTTATTCTACGTTTGTCCTCTATACTCTCTCTGACTCCCCCGTCACAACCAGCAGATCCTCCCAATTGTCTCATGAAAGGTCAAATGAAATACAGGCAATTTTCCTCTACCTTTGTCCTCTATACTATCTCTGACTCCCCCGTCACAACCAGCAGATCCTCCAACCAGCCTCAGGAAATTTTAAATAAACTGGAGACAATTTTACTCTACATTTGTCCTCTATACTCTCTCTGACTCCCCCGTCACAACCAGCAGATCCTCCCAATTGTCTCATGAAAGGTCAAATGAAATACAGGCAATTTTCCGCTACCTTTGTCCTCTATACTATCTCTGACTCCCCCGTCACAACCAGTAGATCCTCCAACCATCCTCAGGAAATTTTAAATGAACTGGAGGCAATTTTACTCTAAGTTTGTCCTCTATACTCTCTCAGACTCCCCCGTCTCAACCAGCAGATCCTCCCACCAGCCTCATGAAAGGTCAAATGAACTCGAGTCCAGTTCACAATACCTTTGTCCTCTGTATTTTCTCTGACTCCCCCGTCACAACCAGCAGAGCCTCCTACCAGCCTCAGGAAATTTTAAAAGAACTGGAGACAATTTTACTCTACGTTTGTCCTCTATACTGTCTCTGACTCCCCCGTCACAGCCAGCAGATCCTCCCACTAGTCTCATGAAAGGTCAAATGAAATACATGCAATTTTCCTCTACCTTTGTCCTCTATACTATCTCTGACTCCCCCGTCACAACCAGCAGATCCTCCCACCAGCCTCAGGAAATTTTAAATGAACTGGAGACAATTTTATTCTACATTTGTCCTCTATACTCTCTCTGACTCCCCCGTCACAACCAGCAGATCCTCCCACTAGTCTCATGAAAGGTCAAATGAAATACATGCAATTTTCCTCTACCTTTGTCCTCTATACTATCTCTGACTCCCCCGTCAAAACCAGCAGATCCTCCAACCAGCCTCAGGAAATTTTAAATGAACTGGAGACAATTTTACTCTACATTTGTCCTCTATACTCTCTCTGACTCCCCCGTCACAACCAGCAGATCCTCCCAATTGTCTCATGAAAGGTCAAATGAAATACAGGCAATTTTCCGCTACCTTTGTCCTCTATACTATCTCTGACTCCCCCGTCACAACCAGCAGATACTCCCACCAGCCTCAGGAAATTTTAAATGAACTTGAGACAATTTTACTCTACGTTTGTCCTCTATACACTCTCTGACTCCCCCGTCACAACTGGCAGATCCTCCTACCAGCCTCAGGAAATTTTAAATGAACTGGAGGCAATTTTACTCTAAGTTTGTCCTCTATACTCTCTCTGACTCCCCCGTCTCAACCAGCAGATCCTCCCACCAGCCTCATGAAAGGTCAAATGAACTCGAGTCCAGTTCACAATACCTTTGTCCTCTGTATTTTCTCTGACTCCCCCGTCACAACCAGCAGAGCCTCCTACCAGCCTCAGGAAATTTTAAAAGAACTGGAGACAATTTTACTCTACGTTTCTCCTCTATACTCTCTCTGACTCCCCCGTCACAACCAGCAGATCCTCCCACTAGTCTCATGAAAGGTCAAATGAAATACATGCAATTTTCCTCTACCTTTGTCCTCTATACTATCTCTGACTCCCCCGTCACAACCAGCAGATCCTCCCACCAGCCTCAGGAAATTTTAAATGAACTGGAGACAATTTTATTCTACGTTTCTCCTCTATACTATCTCTGACTCCCCCGTCACAACCAGCAGATCCTCCCACAAGCCTCATGATAGGTCAAATGAAATACATGCAATTTTCCTCTACCTTTGTTCTCTATACTCTCTCTGACTCCCCCGTCACAAGCAGCAGATCCTCCAACCAGCCTCAGGAAATTTTAAATGAACTGGAGACAATTTTATTCTACGTTTGTCCTCTATACTCTCTCTGACTCCCCCGTCACAACCAGCAGATCCTCCCACTAGTCTCATGAAAGGTCAAATGAAATACATGCAATTTTCCTCTACCTTTGTCCTCTATACTATCTCTGACTCCCCCGTCACAACCAGCAGATCCTCCAACCAGCCTCAGGAAATTTTAAATGAACTGGAGACAATTTTATTCTACGTTTGTCCTCTATACTCTCTCTGACTCCCCCGTCACAACCAGCAGATCCTCCCACTAGTCTCATGAAAGGTCAAATGAAATACATGCAATTTTCCTCTACCTTTGTCCTCTATACTATCTCTGACTCCCCCGTCACAACCAGCAGATCCTCCAACCAGCGTCAGGAAATTTTAAATAAACTGGAGACAATTTTACTCTACATTTGTCCTCTATACTCTCTCTGACTCCCCCGTCACAACCAGCAGATCCTCCCAATTGTCTCATGAAAGGTCAAATGAAATACAGGCAATTTTCCGCTACCTTTGTCCTCTATACTATCTCTGACTCCCCTTCACAACCAGCAGATCCTCCAACCAGCCTCAGGAAATTTTAAATGAACTGGAGACAATTTTACTCTACATTTGTCCTCTATACTCTGTCTGACTCCCCCGTCACAACCAGCAGATCCTCCCACTAGTCTCATGAAAGGTCAAATGAAATACATGCAATTTTCCTCTACCTTTGTCCTCTATACTATCTCTGACTCCCCCGTCACAACCAGCAGATCCTCCAACCAGCCTCAGGAAATTTTAAATAAACTGGAGACAATTTTACTCTACATTTGTCCTCTATACTCTCTCTGACTCCCCCGTCACAACCAGCAGATCCTCCCAATTGTCTCATGAAAGGTCAAATGAAATACAGGCAATTTTCCGCTACCTTTGTCCTCTATACTATCTCTGACTCCCCCGTCACAACCAGTAGATCCTCCAACCAGCCTCAGGAAATTTTAAATGAACTGGAGACAATTTTACTCTACATTTGTCCTCTATACTCTCTCTGACTCCCCCGTCACAACCAGCAGATCCTCCCAATTGTCTCATGAAAGGTCAAATGAAATACAGGCAATTTTCCGCTACCTTTGTCCTCTATACTATCTCTGACTCCCCCGTCACAACCAGCAGATACTCCCACCAGCCTCAGGAAATTTTAAATGAACTTGAGACAATTTTACTCTACGTTTGTCCTCTATACACTCTCTGACTCCCCCGTCACAACTGGCAGATCCTCCCTCCAGCCTCAGGAAATTTTAAATGAACTGGAGGCAATTTTACTCTAAGTTTGTCCTCTATACTCTCTCTGACTCCCCCGTCTCAACCAGCAGATCCTCCCACCAGCCTCATGAAAGGTCAAATGAACTCGAGTCCAGTTCACAATACCTTTGTCCTCTGTATTTTCTCTGACTCCCCCGTCACAACCAGCAGAGCCTCCTACCAGCCTCAGGAAATTTTAAAAGAACTGGAGACAATTTTACTCTACGTTTGTCCTCTATACTGTCTCTGACTCCCCCGTCACAGCCAGCAGATCCTCCCACTAGTCTCATGAAAGGTCAAATGAAATACATGCAATTTTCCTCTACCTTTGTCCTCTATACTATCTCTGACTCCCCCGTCACAACCAGCAGATCCTCCCACCAGCCTCAGGAAATTTTAAATGAACTGGAGACAATTTTATTCTACGTTTGTCCTCTATACTCTCTCTGACTCCCCCGTCACAACCAGCAGATCCTCCCAATTGTCTCATGAAAGGTCAAATGAAATACAGGCAATTTTCCGCTACCTTTGTCCTCTATACTATCTCTGACTCCCCCGTCACAACCAGCAGATACTCCCACCAGCCTCAGGAAATTTTAAATGAACTTGAGACAATTTTACTCTACATTTGTCCTCTATACACTCTCTGACTCCCCCGTCACAACTGGCAGATCCTCCTACCAGCCTCAGGAAATTTTAAATGAACTGGAGGCAATTTTACTCTAAGTTTGTCCTCTATACTCTCTCTGACTCCCCCGTCTCAACCAGCAGATCCTCCCACCAGCCTCATGAAAGGTCAAATGAACTCGAGTCCAGTTCACAATACCTTTGTCCTCTGTATTTTCTCTGACTCCCCCGTCACAACCAGCAGAGCCTCCCACCAGCCTCAGGAAATTTTAAATGAACTGGAGGCAATTTTACTCTAAGTTTGTCCTCTATACTCTCTCTGAATCCCCCGTCTCAACCAGCAGATACTCCCACCAGCCTCATGAAAGGTCAAATGAACTCGAGTCCAGTTCACAATACCTTTGTCCTCTGTATTTTCTCTGACTCCCCCGTCACAACCAGCAGAGCCTCCTACCAGCCTCAGGAAATTTTAAAAGAACTGGAGACAATTTTACTCTACGTTTCTCCTCTATACTCTCTCTGACTCCCCCGTCACAACCAGCAGATCCTCCCACTAGTCTCATGAAAGGTAAAATGAAATACAGGCAATTTTCCGCTACCTTTGTCCTCTATACTATCTCTGACTCCCCCGTCACAACCAGCAGATACTCCCACCAGCCTCAGGAAATTTTAAATGAACTGGAGACAATTTTATTCTACGTTTGTCCTCTATACTCTCTCTGACTCCCCCGTCACAACCAGCAGATGCTCCCACTAGTCTCATGAAAGGTCAAATGAAATACATGCAATTTTCCTCTACCTTTGTCCTCTATACTATCTCTGACTCCCCCGTCACAACCAGCAGATCCTCCAACCAGCCTCAGGAAATTTTATATGAACTGGAGACAATTTTATTCTACGTTTGTCCTCTATACTCTCTCTGACTCCCCCGTCACAACCAGCAGATCCTCCCAATTGTCTCATGAAAGGTAAAATGAAATACAGGCAATTTTCCGCTACCTTTGTCCTCTATACTATCTCTGACTCCCCCGTCACAACCAGCAGATACTCCCACCAGCCTCAGGAAATTTTAAATGAACTGGAGACAATTTTATTCTACGTTTGTCCTCTATACTCTCTCTGACTCCCCCGTCACAACCAGCAGATCCTCCCACTAGTCTCATGAAAGGTCAAATGAAATACATGCAATTTTCCTCTACCTTTGTCCTCTATACTATCTCTGACTCCCCCGTCACAACCAGCAGATCCTCCAACCAGCCTCAGGAAATTTTATATGAACTGGAGACAATTTTATTCTACGTTTGTCCTCTATACTCTCTCTGACTCCCCCGTCACAACCAGCAGATCCTCCCAATTGTCTCATGAAAGGTCAAATGAAATACAGGCAATTTTCCGCTACCTTTGTCCTCTATACTATCTCTGACTCCCCCGTCACAACCAGCAGATACTCCCACCAGCCTCAGGAAATTTTAAATGAACTTGAGACAATTTTACTCTACGTTTGTCCTCTATACACTCTCTGACTCCCCCGTCACAACTGGCAGATCCTCCCTCCAGCCTCAGGAAATTTTAAATGAACTGGAGGCAATTTTACTCTAAGTTTGTCCTCTATACTCTCTCTGACTCCCCCGTCTCAACCAGCAGATCCTCCCACCAGCCTCATGAAAGGTCAAATGAACTCGAGTCCAGTTCACAATACCTTTGTCCTCTGTATTTTCTCTGACTCCCCCGTCACAACCAGCAGAGCCTCCTACCAGCCTCAGGAAATTTTAAAAGAACTGGAGACAATTTTACTCTACGTTTGTCCTCTATACTCTCTCTGACTCCCCCGTCACAACCAGCAGATCCTCCCACTAGTCTCATGAAAGGTCAAATGAAATACATGCAATTTTCCTCTACCTTTGTCCTCTATACTATCTCTGACTCCCCCGTCACAACCAGCAGATCCTCCCACCAGCCTCAGGAAATTTTAAATGAACTGGAGACAATTTTACTCTACATTTGTCCTCTATACTCTCTCTGACTCCCCCGTCACAACCAGCAGATCCTCACACTAGTCTCATGAAAGGTCAAATGAAATACATGCAATTTTCTTCTACCTTTGTCCTCTATACTATCTCTGACTCCCCCGTCACAACCAGCAGATCCTCCAACCAGCCTCAGGAAATTTTAAATAAACTGGAGACAATTTTACTCTACATTTGTCCTCTATACTCTCTCTGACTCCCCCGTCACAACCAGCAGATCCTCCCAATTGTCTCATGAAAGGTCAAATGAAATACAGGCAATTTTCCGCTACCTTTGTCCTCTATACTATCTCTGACTCCCCCGTCACAACCAGTAGATCCTCCAACCAGCCTCAGGAAATTTTAAATGAACTGGAGACAATTTTACTCTACATTTGTCCTCTATACTCTCTCTGACTCCCCCGTCACAACCAGCAGATCCTCCCAATTGTCTCATGAAAGGTCAAATGAAATACAGGCAATTTTCCGCTACCTTTGTCCTCTATACTATCTCTGACTCCCCCGTCACAACCAGCAGATACTCCCACCAGCCTCAGGAAATTTTAAATGAACTTGAGACAATTTTACTCTACGTTTGTCCTCTATACACTCTCTGACTCCCCCGTCACAACTGGCAGATCCTCCCTCCAGCCTCAGGAAATTTTAAATGAACTGGAGGCAATTTTACTCTAAGTTTGTCCTCTATACTCTCTCTGACTCCCCCGTCTCAACCAGCAGATCCTCCCACCAGCCTCATGAAAGGTCAAATGAACTCGAGTCCAGTTCACAATACCTTTGTCCTCTGTATTTTCTCTGACTCCCCCGTCACAACCAGCAGAGCCTCCTACCAGCCTCAGGAAATTTTAAAAGAACTGGAGACAATTTTACTCTACGTTTGTCCTCTATACTCTCTCTGACTCCCCCGTCACAACCAGCAGATCCTCCCACTAGTCTCATGAAAGGTCAAATGAAATACATGCAATTTTCCTCTACCTTTGTCCTCTATACTATCTCTGACTCCCCCGTCACAACCAGCAGATCCTCCCACCAGCCTCAGGAAATTTTAAATGAACTGGAGACAATTTTATTCTACGTTTGTCCTCTATACTCTCTCTGACTCCCCCGTCACAACTAGCAGATCCTCCCACTAGTCTCATGAAAGGTCAAATGAAATACATGCAATTTTCCTCTACCTTTGTCCTCTATACTATCTCTGACTCCCCCGTCACAACCAGCAGATCCTCCCACCAGCCTCAGGAAATTTTAAATGAACTGGAGACAATTTTATTCTACGTTTGTCCTCTATACTCTCTCTGACTCCCCCGTCACAACCAGCAGATCCTCCCACTAGTCTCATGAAAGGTCAAATGAAATACATGCAATTTTCCTCTACCTTTGTCCTCTATACTATCTCTGACTCCCCCGTCACAAGCAGCAGATCCTCCCACCAGCCTCAGGAAATTTTAAATGAACTGGAGACAATTTTATTCTACGTTTGTCCTCTATACTCTCTCTGACTCCCCCGTCACAACCAGCAGATCCTCCCACTAGTCTCATGAAAGGTCAAATGAAATACATGCAATTTTCCTCTACCTTTGTCCTCTATACTATCTCTGACTCCCCCGTCAAAACCAGCAGATCCTCCAACCAGCCTCAGGAAATTTTAAATGAACTGGAGACAATTTTACTCTATATTTGTCCTCTATACTCTCTCTGACTCCCCCGTCACAACCAGCAGATCCTCCCACTAGTCTCATGAAAGGTCAAATGAAATACATGCAATTTTCCGCTACCTTTGTCCTCTATACTATCTCTGACTCCCCCGTCACAACCAGCAGATACTCCCACCAGCCTCAGGAAATTTTAAATGAACTTGAGACAATTTTACTCTACGTTTGTCCTCTATACACTCTCTGACTCCCCCGTCACAACTGGCAGATCCTCCCTCCAGCCTCAGGAAATTTTAAATGAACTGGAGGCAATTTTACTCTAAGTTTGTCCTCTATACTCTCTCTGACTCCCCCGTCTCAACCAGCAGATCCTCCCACCAGCCTCATGAAAGGTCAAATGAACTCGAGTCCAGTTCACAATACCTTTGTCCTCTGTATTTTCTCTGACTCCCCCGTCACAACCAGCAGAGCCTCCTACCAGCCTCAGGAAATTTTAAAAGAACTGGAGACAATTTTACTCTACGTTTGTCCTCTATACTCTCTCTGACTCCCCCGTCACAACCAGCAGATCCTCCCACTAGTCTCATGAAAGGTCAAATGAAATACATGCAATTTTCCTCTACCTTTGTCCTCTATACTATCTCTGACTCCCACGTCACAACCAGCAGATCCTCCCACCAGCCTCAGGAAATTTTAAATGAACTGGAGACAATTTTATTCTACGTTTGTCCTCTGTACTATCTCTGACTCCCCCGTCACAACCAGCAGATCCTCCCACAAGCCTCATGATAGGTCAAATGAAATACATGCAATTTTCCTCTACCTTTGTTCTCTATACTCTCTCTGACTCCCCCGTCACAAGCAGCAGATCCTCCCACCAGCCTCAGGAAATTTTAAATGAACTGGAGACAATTTTATTCTACGTTTGTCCTCTATACTCTCTCTGACTCCCCCGTCACAACCAGCAGATCCTCCCACTAGTCTCATGAAAGGTCCAATGAAATACATGCAATTTTCCTCTACCTTTGTCCTCTATACTATCTCTGACTCCCCCGTCACAACCAGCAGATCCTCCAACCAGCCTCAGGAAATTTTAAATGAACTGGAGACAATTTTACTCTACATTTGTCCTCTATACTCTCTCTGACTCCCCCGTCACAACCAGCAGATCCTCCCAATTGTCTCATGAAAGGTAAAATGAAACACAGGCAATTTTCCGCTACCTTTGTCCTCTATACTATCTCTGACTCCCCCGTCACAACCAGCAGATCCTCCAACCAGCCTCAGGAAATTTTAAATGAACTGGAGACAATTTTATTCTACGTTTGTCCTCTATACTCTCTCTGACTCCCCCGTCACAACCAGCAGATCCTCCCACTAGTCTCATGAAAGGTCAAATGAAATACATGCAATTTTCCTCTACCTTTGTCCTCTATACTATCTCTGACTCCCCCGTCACAACCAGCAGATCCTCCAACCAGCCTCAGGAAATTTTATATGAACTGGAGACAATTTTATTCTACGTTTGTCCTCTATACTCTCTCTGACTCCCCCGTCACAACCAGCAGATCCTCCCAATTGTCTCATGAAAGGTCAAATGAAATACAGGCAATTTTCCGCTACCTTTGTCCTCTATACTATCTCTGACTCCCCCGTCACAACCAGCAGATACTCCCACCAGCCTCAGGAAATTTTAAATGAACTTGAGACAATTTTACTCTACGTTTGTCCTCTATACACTCTCTGACTCCCCCGTCACAACCAGCAGATCCTCCCTCCAGCCTCAGGAAATTTTAAATGAACTTGAGACAATTTTATTCTACGTTTGTCCTCTATACTCTCTCTGACTCCCCCGTCACAACCAGCAGATCCTCCCAATTGTCTCATGAAAGGTCAAATGAAATACAGGCAATTTTCCGCTACCTTTGTCCTCTATACTATCTCTGACTCCCCCGTCACAACCAGTAGATCCTCCAACCAACCTCAGGAAATTTTAAATGAACTGGAGACAATTTTACTCTACATTTGTCCTCTATACTCTCTCTGACTCCCCCGTCACAACCAGCAGATCCTCCCAATTGTCTCATGAAAGGTCAAATGAAATACAGGCAATTTTCCGCTACCTTTGTCCTCTATACTATCTCTGACTCCCCCGTCACAACCAGCAGATACTCCCACCAGCCTCAGGAAATTTTAAATGAACTTGAGACAATTTTACTCTACGTTTGTCCTCTATACACTCTCTGACTCCCCCGTCACAACTGACAGATCCTCCTACCAGCCTCAGGAAATTTTAAATGAACTGGAGGCAATTTTACTCTAAGTTTGTCCTCTATACTCTCTCTGACTCCCCCGTCTCAACCAGCAGATCCTCCCACCAGCCTCATGAAAGGTCAAATGAACTCGAGTCCAGTTCACAATACCTTTGTCCTCTGTATTTTCTCTGACTCCCCCGTCACAACCAGCAGAGCCTCCCACCAGCCTCAGGAAATTTTAAATGAACTGGAGGCAATTTTACTCTAAGTTTGTCCTCTATACTCTCTCTGAATCCCCCGTCTCAACCAGCAGATCCTCCCACCAGCCTCATGAAAGGTCAAATGAACTCGAGTCCAGTTCACAATACCTTTGTCCTCTGTATTTTCTCTGACTCCCCCGTCACAACCAGCAGAGCCTCCTACCAGCCTCAGGAAATTTTAAAAGAACTGGAGACAATTTTACTCTACGTTTGTCCTCTATACTCTCTCTGACTCCCCCGTCACAACCAGCAGATCCTCCCACTAGTCTCATGAAAGGTCAAATGAAATACATGCAATTTTCCTCTACCTTTGTCCTCTATACTATCTCTGACTCCCCCGTCACAACCAGCAGATCCTCCCACCAGCCTCAGGAAATTTTAAATGAACTGGAGACACTTTTATTCTACGTTTGTCCTCTATACTCTCTCTGACTCCCCCGTCACAACCAGCAGATCCTCCCACTAGTCTCATGAAAGGTCAAATGAAATACATGCAATTTTCCTCTACCTTTGTCCTCTATACTATCTCTGACTCCCCCGTCAAAACCAGCAGATCCTCCAACCAGCCTCAGGAAATTTTAAATGAACTGGAGACAATTTTATTCTACGTTTGTCCTCTATACTCTCTCTGACTCCCCCGTCACAACCAGCAGATCCTCCCACTAGTCTCATGAAAGGTCAAATGAAATACATGCAATTTTCCTCTACCTTTGTCCTCTATACTATCTCTGACGCCCCCGTCACAACCAGCAGATCCTCCAACCAGCCTCAGGAAATTTTAAATAAACTGGAGACAATTTTACTCTACATTTGTCCTCTATACTCTCTCTGACTCCCCCGTCACAACCAGCAGATCCTCCCAATTGTCTCATGAAAGGTCAAATGAAATACAGGCAATTTTCCGCTACCTTTGTCCGCTATACTATCTCTGACTCCCCCGTCACAACCAGCAGATACTCCCACCAGCCTCAGGAAATTTTAAATGAGCTTGAGACAATTTTACTCTACGTTTGTCCTCTATACACTCTCTGACTCCCCCGTCACAACTGGCAGATCCTCCCACCAGCCTCAGGAAATTTTAAATGAACTGGAGGCAATTTTACTCTAAGTTTGTCCTCTATACTCTCTCTGACTCCCCCGTCTCAACCAGCAGATCCTCCCACCAGCCTCATGAAAGGTCAAATGAACTCGAGTCCAGTTCACAATACCTTTGTCCTCTGTATTTTCTCTGACTCCCCCGTCACAACCAGCAGTGCCTCCTACCAGCGTCAGGAAATTTTAAAAGAACTGGAGACAATTTTACTCTACGTTTGTCCTCTATACTCTCTCTGATTCCCCCGTCACAACCAGCAGATCCTCCCACTAGTCTCATGAAAGGTCAAATGAAATACATGCAATTTTCCTCTACCTTTGTCCTCTATACTCTCTCTGACTCCCCCGTCACAACCAGCAGATCCTCCCACTAGTCTCATGAAAGGTCAAATGAAATACATGCAATTTTCCTCTACCTTTGTCCTCTATACTATCTCTGACTCCCCCGTCACAACCAGCAGATCCTCCAACCAGCCTCAGGAAATTTTAAATAAACTGGAGACAATTTTACTCTACATTTGTCCTCTATACTCTCTCTGACTCCCCCGTCACAACCAGCAGATCCTCCCAATTGTCTCATGAAAAGTCAAATGAAATACAGGCAATTTTCCGCTACCTTTGTCCTCTATACTATCTCTGACTCCCCCGTCACAACCAGCAGATACTCCCACCAGCCTCAGGAAATTTTAAATGAACTTGAGACAATTTTACTCTACGTTTGTCCTCTATACACTCTCTGACTCCCCCGTCACAACTGGCAGATCCTCCCACCAGCCTCAGGAAATTTTAAATGAACTGGAGGCAATTTTACTCTAAGTTTGTCCTCTATACTCTCTCTGACTCCCCCGTCTCAACCAGCAGATCCTCCCACCAGCCTCATGAAAGGTCAAATGAACTCGAGTCCAGTTCACAATACCTTTGTCCTCTGTATTTTCTCTGACTCCCCCGTCACAACCAGCAGAGCCTCCTACCAGCCTCAGGAAATTTTAAAAGAACTGGAGACAATTTTCCTCTACCTTTGTCCTCTATACTATCTCTGACTCCCCCGTCACAACCAACAGATCCTCCCACCAGCCTCAGGAAATTTTAAATGAACTGGAGACAATTTTATTCTACGTTTGTCCTCTATACTCTCTCTGACTCCCCCGTCACAACCAGCAGATCCTCCCACTAGTCTCATGAAAGGTCAAATGAAATACATGCAATTTTCCTCTACCTTTGTCCTCTGTACTATCTCTGACTCCCCCGTCACAACCAGCAGATCCTCCAACCAGCCTCAGGAAATTTTAAATGAACTGGAGACAATTTTATTCTACGTTTGTCCTCTATACTCTCTCTGACTCCCCCGTCACAACCAGCAGATCCTCCCACTAGTCTCATGAAAGGTCAAATGAAATACATGCAATTTTCCTCTACCTTTGTCCTCTATACTATCTCTGACTCCCCCGTCACAACCAGCAGATCCTCCAACCAGCCTCAGGAAATTTTAAATAAACTGGAGACAATTTTACTCTACATTTGTCCTCTATACTCTCTCTGACTCCCCCGTCACAACCAGCAGATCCTCCCAATTGTCTCGTGAAAGGTCAAATGAAATACAGGAAATTTTCCGCTACCTTTGTCCTCTATACTATCTCTGACTCCCCCGTCACAACCAGCAGATACTCCCACCAGCCTCAGGAAATTTTAAATGAACTGGAGACAATTTTACTCTAAGTTTGTCCTCTATACTCTCTCTGACTCCCCCGTCTCAACCAGCAGATCCTCCCACCAGCCTCATGAAAGGTCAAATGAACTCGAGTCCATTTCACAATACCTTTGTCCTCTGTATTTTCTCTGACTCCCCCGTCACAACCAGCAGAGCCTCCTACCAGCCTCAGGAAATTTTAAAAGAACTGGAGACAATTTTACTCTACGTTTCTCCTCTATACTCTCTCTGACTCCCCCGTCACAACCAGCAGATCCTCCCACTAGTCTCATGAAAGGTCAAATGAAATACATGCAATTTTCCTCTACCTTTGTCCTCTATACTATCTCTGACTCCCCCGTCACAACCAGCAGATCCTCCCACCAGCCTCAGGAAATTTTAAATGAACTGGAGACAATTTTATTCTACGTTTGTCCTCTATACTATCTCTGACTCCCCCGTCACAACCAGCAGATCCTCCCACAAGCCTCATGATAGGTCAAATGAAATACATGCAATTTTCCTCTACCTTTGTTCTCTATACTCTCTCTGACTCCCCCGTCACAAGCAGCAGATCCTCCCACCAGCCTCAGGAAATTTTAAATGAACTGGAGACAATTTTATTCTACGTTTGTCCTCTATACTCTCTCTGACTCCCCCGTCACAACCAGCAGATCCTCCCACTAGTCTCATGAAAGGTCCAATGAAATACATGCAATTTTCCTCTACCTTTGTCCTCTATACTATCTCTGACTCCCCCGTCACAACCAGCAGATCCTCCAACCAGCATCAGGAAATTTTATATGAACTGGAGACAATTTTATTCTACGTTTGTCCTCTATACTCTCTCTAACTCCCCCGTCACAACCAGCAGATCCTCCCAATTGTCTCATGAAAGGTAAAATGAAACACAGGCAATTTTCCGCTACCTTTGTCCTCTATACTATCTCTGACTCCCCCGTCACAACCAGCAGATACTCCCACCAGCCTCAGGAAATTTTAAATGAACTGGAGACAATTTTATTCTACGTTTGTCCTCTATACTCTCTCTGACTCCCCCGTCACAACCAGCAGATCCTCCCACTAGTCTCATGAAAGGTCAAATGAAATACATGCAATTTTCCTCTACCTTTGTCCTCTATACTATCTCTGACTCCCCCGTCACAACCAGCAGATCCTCCAACCAGCCTCAGGAAATTTTATATGAACTGGAGACAATTTTATTCTACGTTTGTCCTCTATACTCTCTCTGACTCCCCCGTCACAACCAGCAGATCGTCCCAATTGTCTCATGAAAGGTAAAATGAAACACAGGCAATTTTCCGCTACCTTTGTCCTCTATACTATCTCTGACTCCCCCGTCACAACCAGCAGATACTCCCACCAGCCTCAGGAAATTTTAAATGAACTGGAGACAATTTTATTCTACGTTTGTCCTCTATACTCTCTCTGACTCCCCCGTCACAACCAGCAGATCCTCCCAATTGTCTCATGAAAGGTCAAATGAAATACAGGCAATTTTCCGCTACCTTTGTCCTCTATACTATCTCTGACTCCCCCGTCACAACCAGTAGATCCTCCAACCAGCCTCAGGAAATTTTAAATGAACTGGAGACAATTTTACTCTACATTTGTCCTCTATACTCTCTCTGACTCCCCCGTCACAACCAGCAGATCCTCCCAATTGTCTCATGAAAGGTCAAATGAAATACAGGCAATTTTCCGCTACCTTTGTCCTCTATACTATCTCTGACTCCCCCGTCACAACCAGCAGATACTCCCACCAGCCTCAGGAAATTTTAAATGAACTTGAGACAATTTTACTCTACGTTTGTCCTCTATACACTCTCTGACTCCCCCGTCACAACTGGCAGATCCTCCTACCAGCCTCAGGAAATTTTAAATGAACTGGAGGCAATTTTACTCTAAGTTTGTCCTCTATACTCTCTCTGACTCCCCCGTCTCAACCAGCAGATCCTCCCACCAGCCTCATGAAAGGTCAAATGAACTCGAGTCCAGTTCACAATACCTTTGTCCTCTGTATTTTCTCTGACTCCCCCGTCACAACCAGCAGAGCCTCCTACCAGCCTCAGGAAATTTTAAATGAACTGGAGACACTTTTATTCTACGTTTGTCCTCTATACTCTCTCTGACTCCCCCGTCACAACCAGCAGATCCTCCCAATTGTCTCATGAAAGGTCAAATGAAATACAGGCAATTTTCCGCTACCTTTGTCCTCTATACTATCTCTGACTCCCCCGTCACAACCAGCAGATACTCCCACCAGCCTCAGGAAATTTTAAATGAACTTGAGACAATTTTACTCTACGTTTGTCCTCTATACACTCTCTGACTCCCCCGTCACAACCAGCAGATCCTCCCTCCAGCCTCAGGAAATTTTAAATGAACTGGAGACAATTTTACTCTAAGTTTGTCCTCTATACTCTCTCTGACTCCCCCGTCTCAACCAGCAGATCCTCCCACCAGCCTCATGAAAGGTCAAATGAACTCGAGTCCAGTTCACAATACCTTTGTCCTCTGTATTTTCTCTGACTCCCCCGTCACAACCAGCAGAGCCTCCCACCAGCCTCAGGAAATTTTAAATGAACTGGAGGCAATTTTACTCTAAGTTTGTCCTCTATACTCTCTCTGAATCCCCCGTCTCAACCAGCAGATCCTCCCACCAGCCTCATGAAAGGTCAAATGAACTCGAGTCCAGTTCACAATACCTTTGTCCTCTGTATTTTCTCTGACTCCCCCGTCACAACCAGCAGAGCCTCCTACCAGCCTCAGGAAATTTTAAAAGAACTGGAGACAATTTTACTCTACGTTTGTCCTCTATACTCTCTCTGACTCCCCCGTCACAACCAGCAGATCCTCCCACTAGTCTCATGAAAGGTCAAATGAAATACATGCAATTTTCCTCTACCTTTGTCCTCTATACTATCTCTGACTCCCCCGTCACAACCAGCAGATCCTCCCACCAGCCTCAGGAAATTTTAAATGAACTGGAGACACTTTTATTCTACGTTTGTCCTCTATACTCTCTCTGACTCCCCCGTCACAACCAGCAGATCCTCCCACTAGTCTCATGAAAGGTCAAATGAAATACATGCAATTTTCCTCTACCTTTGTCCTCTATACTATCTCTGACTCCCCCGTCAAAACCAGCAGATCCTCCAACCAGCCTCAGGAAATTTTAAATGAACTGGAGACAATTTTATTCTACGTTTGTCCTCTATACTCTCTCTGACTCCCCCGTCACAACCAGCAGATCCTCCCACTAGTCTCATGAAAGGTCAAATGAAATACATGCAATTTTCCTCTACCTTTGTCCTCTATACTATCTCTGACGCCCCCGTCACAACCAGCAGATCCTCCAACCAGCCTCAGGAAATTTTAAATAAACTGGAGACAATTTTACTCTACATTTGTCCTCTATACTCTCTCTGACTCCCCCGTCACAACTAGCAGATCCTCCCAATTGTCTCATGAAAGGTCAAATGAAATACAGGCAATTTTCCGCTACCTTTGTCCGCTATACTATCTCTGACTCCCCCGTCACAACCAGCAGATACTCCCACCAGCCTCAGGAAATTTTAAATGAGCTTGAGACAATTTTACTCTACGTTTGTCCTCTATACACTCTCTGACTCCCCCGTCACAACTGGCAGATCCTCCCACCAGCCTCAGGAAATTTTAAATGAACTGGAGGCAATTTTACTCTAAGTTTGTCCTCTATACTCTCTCTGACTCCCCCGTCTCAACCAGCAGATCCTCCCACCAGCCTCATGAAAGGTCAAATGAACTCGAGTCCAGTTCACAATACCTTTGTCCTCTGTATTTTCTCTGACTCCCCCGTCACAACCAGCAGTGCCTCCTACCAGCGTCAGGAAATTTTAAAAGAACTGGAGACAATTTTACTCTACGTTTGTCCTCTATACTCTCTCTGATTCCCCCGTCACAACCAGCAGATCCTCCCACTAGTCTCATGAAAGGTCAAATGAAATACATGCAATTTTCCTCTACCTTTGTCCTCTATACTCTCTCTGACTCCCCCGTCACAACCAGCAGATCCTCCCACTAGTCTCATGAAAGGTCAAATGAAATACATGCAATTTTCCTCTACCTTTGTCCTCTATACTATCTCTGACTCCCCCGTCACAACCAGCAGATCCTCCAACCAGCCTCAGGAAATTTTAAATAAACTGGAGACAATTTTACTCTACATTTGTCCTCTATACTCTCTCTGACTCCCCCGTCACAACCAGCAGATCCTCCCAATTGTCTCATGAAAAGTCAAATGAAATACAGGCAATTTTCCGCTACCTTTGTCCTCTATACTATCTCTGACTCCCCCGTCACAACCAGCAGATACTCCCACCAGCCTCAGGAAATTTTAAATGAACTTGAGACAATTTTACTCTACGTTTGTCCTCTATACACTCTCTGACTCCCCCGTCACAACTGGCAGATCCTCCCACCAGCCTCAGGAAATTTTAAATGAACTGGAGGCAATTTTACTCTAAGTTTGTCCTCTATACTCTCTCTGACTCCCCCGTCTCAACCAGCAGATCCTCCCACCAGCCTCATGAAAGGTGAAATGAACTCGAGTCCAGTTCACAATACCTTTGTCCTCTGTATTTTCTCTGACTCCCCCGTCACAACCAGCAGAGCCTCCTACCAGCCTCAGGAAATTTTAAAAGAACTGGAGACAATTTTATTCTACGTTTGTCCTCTATACTCTCTCTGACTCCCCCGTCACAACCAGCAGATCCTCCCACTAGTCTCATGAAAGGTCAAATGAAATACATGCAATTTTCCTCTACCTTTGTCCTCTATACTATCTCTGACTCCCCCGTCACAACCAGCAGATCCTCCAACCAGCATCAGGAAATTTTATATGAACTGGAGACAATTTTATTCTACGTTTGTCCTCTATACTCTCTCTAACTCCCCCGTCACAACCAGCAGATCCTCCCAATTGTCTCATGAAAGGTAAAATGAAACACAGGCAATTTTCCGCTACCTTTGTCCTCTATACTATCTCTGACTCCCCCGTCACAACCAGCAGATACTCCCACCAGCCTCAGGAAATTTTAAATGAACTGGAGACAATTTTATTCTACGTTTGTCCTCTATACTCTCTCTGACTCCCCCGTCACAACCAGCAGATCCTCCCACTAGTCTCATGAAAGGTCAAATGAAATACATGCAATTTTCCTCTACCTTTGTCCTCTATACTATCTCTGACTCCCCCGTCACAACCAGCAGATCCTCCAACCAGCCTCAGGAAATTTTATATGAACTGGAGACAATTTTATTCTACGTTTGTCCTCTATACTCTCTCTGACTCCCCCGTCACAACCAGCAGATCGTCCCAATTGTCTCATGAAAGGTAAAATGAAACACAGGCAATTTTCCGCTACCTTTGTCCTCTATACTATCTCTGACTCCCCCGTCACAACCAGCAGATACTCCCACCAGCCTCAGGAAATTTTAAATGAACTGGAGACAATTTTATTCTACGTTTGTCCTCTATACTCTCTCTGACTCCCCCGTCACAACCAGCAGATCCTCCCAATTGTCTCATGAAAGGTCAAATGAAATACAGGCAATTTTCCGCTACCTTTGTCCTCTATACTATCTCTGACTCCCCCGTCACAACCAGTAGATCCTCCAACCAGCCTCAGGAAATTTTAAATGAACTGGAGACAATTTTACTCTACATTTGTCCTCTATACTCTCTCTGACTCCCCCGTCACAACCAGCAGATCCTCCCAATTGTCTCATGAAAGGTCAAATGAAATACAGGCAATTTTCCGCTACCTTTGTCCTCTATACTATCTCTGACTCCCCCGTCACAACCAGCAGATACTCCCACCAGCCTCAGGAAATTTTAAATGAACTTGAGACAATTTTACTCTACGTTTGTCCTCTATACACTCTCTGACTCCCCCGTCACAACTGGCAGATCCTCCTACCAGCCTCAGGAAATTTTAAATGAACTGGAGGCAATTTTACTCTAAGTTTGTCCTCTATACTCTCTCTGACTCCCCCGTCTCAACCAGCAGATCCTCCCACCAGCCTCATGAAAGGTCAAATGAACTCGAGTCCAGTTCACAATACCTTTGTCCTCTGTATTTTCTCTGACTCCCCCGTCACAACCAGCAGAGCCTCCTACCAGCCTCAGGAAATTTTAAATGAACTGGAGACACTTTTATTCTACGTTTGTCCTCTATACTCTCTCTGACTCCCCCGTCACAACCAGCAGATCCTCCCAATTGTCTCATGAAAGGTCAAATGAAATACAGGCAATTTTCCGCTACCTTTGTCCTCTATACTATCTCTGACTCCCCCGTCACAACCAGCAGATACTCCCACCAGCCTCAGGAAATTTTAAATGAACTTGAGACAATTTTACTCTACGTTTGTCCTCTATACACTCTCTGACTCCCCCGTCACAACCAGCAGATCCTCCCTCCAGCCTCAGGAAATTTTAAATGAACTGGAGACAATTTTACTCTAAGTTTGTCCTCTATACTCTCTCTGACTCCCCCGTCTCAACCAGCAGATCCTCCCACCAGCCTCATGAAAGGTCAAATGAACTCGAGTCCAGTTCACAATACCTTTGTCCTCTGTATTTTCTCTGACTCCCCCGTCACAACCAGCAGAGCCTCCCACCAGCCTCAGGAAATTTTAAATGAACTGGAGGCAATTTTACTCTAAGTTTGTCCTCTATACTCTCTCTGAATCCCCCGTCTCAACCAGCAGATCCTCCCACCAGCCTCATGAAAGGTCAAATGAACTCGAGTCCAGTTCACAATACCTTTGTCCTCTGTATTTTCTCTGACTCCCCCGTCACAACCAGCAGAGCCTCCTACCAGCCTCAGGAAATTTTAAAAGAACTGGAGACAATTTTACTCTACGTTTGTCCTCTATACTCTCTCTGACTCCCCCGTCACAACCAGCAGATCCTCCCACTAGTCTCATGAAAGGTCAAATGAAATACATGCAATTTTCCTCTACCTTTGTCCTCTATACTATCTCTGACTCCCCCGTCACAACCAGCAGATCCTCCCACCAGCCTCAGGAAATTTTAAATGAACTGGAGACACTTTTATTCTACGTTTGTCCTCTATACTCTCTCTGACTCCCCCGTCACAACCAGCAGATCCTCCCACTAGTCTCATGAAAGGTCAAATGAAATACATGCAATTTTCCTCTACCTTTGTCCTCTATACTATCTCTGACTCCCCCGTCAAAACCAGCAGATCCTCCAACCAGCCTCAGGAAATTTTAAATGAACTGGAGACAATTTTATTCTACGTTTGTCCTCTATACTCTCTCTGACTCCCCCGTCACAACCAGCAGATCCTCCCACTAGTCTCATGAAAGGTCAAATGAAATACATGCAATTTTCCTCTACCTTTGTCCTCTATACTATCTCTGACGCCCCCGTCACAACCAGCAGATCCTCCAACCAGCCTCAGGAAATTTTAAATAAACTGGAGACAATTTTACTCTACATTTGTCCTCTATACTCTCTCTGACTCCCCCGTCACAACTAGCAGATCCTCCCAATTGTCTCATGAAAGGTCAAATGAAATACAGGCAATTTTCCGCTACCTTTGTCCGCTATACTATCTCTGACTCCCCCGTCACAACCAGCAGATACTCCCACCAGCCTCAGGAAATTTTAAATGAGCTTGAGACAATTTTACTCTACGTTTGTCCTCTATACACTCTCTGACTCCCCCGTCACAACTGGCAGATCCTCCCACCAGCCTCAGGAAATTTTAAATGAACTGGAGGCAATTTTACTCTAAGTTTGTCCTCTATACTCTCTCTGACTCCCCCGTCTCAACCAGCAGATCCTCCCACCAGCCTCATGAAAGGTCAAATGAACTCGAGTCCAGTTCACAATACCTTTGTCCTCTGTATTTTCTCTGACTCCCCCGTCACAACCAGCAGTGCCTCCTACCAGCGTCAGGAAATTTTAAAAGAACTGGAGACAATTTTACTCTACGTTTGTCCTCTATACTCTCTCTGATTCCCCCGTCACAACCAGCAGATCCTCCCACTAGTCTCATGAAAGGTCAAATGAAATACATGCAATTTTCCTCTACCTTTGTCCTCTATACTCTCTCTGACTCCCCCGTCACAACCAGCAGATCCTCCCACTAGTCTCATGAAAGGTCAAATGAAATACATGCAATTTTCCTCTACCTTTGTCCTCTATACTATCTCTGACTCCCCCGTCACAACCAGCAGATCCTCCAACCAGCCTCAGGAAATTTTAAATAAACTGGAGACAATTTTACTCTACATTTGTCCTCTATACTCTCTCTGACTCCCCCGTCACAACCAGCAGATCCTCCCAATTGTCTCATGAAAAGTCAAATGAAATACAGGCAATTTTCCGCTACCTTTGTCCTCTATACTATCTCTGACTCCCCCGTCACAACCAGCAGATACTCCCACCAGCCTCAGGAAATTTTAAATGAACTTGAGACAATTTTACTCTACGTTTGTCCTCTATACACTCTCTGACTCCCCCGTCACAACTGGCAGATCCTCCCACCAGCCTCAGGAAATTTTAAATGAACTGGAGGCAATTTTACTCTAAGTTTGTCCTCTATACTCTCTCTGACTCCCCCGTCTCAACCAGCAGATCCTCCCACCAGCCTCATGAAAGGTGAAATGAACTCGAGTCCAGTTCACAATACCTTTGTCCTCTGTATTTTCTCTGACTCCCCCGTCACAACCAGCAGAGCCTCCTACCAGCCTCAGGAAATTTTAAAAGAACTGGAGACAATTTTATTCTACGTTTGTCCTCTATACTCTCTCTGACTCCCCCGTCACAACCAGCAGATCCTCCCACTAGTCTCATGAAAGGTCAAATGAAATACATGCAATTTTCCTCTACCTTTGTCCTCTATACTATCTCTGACTCCCCCGTCACAACCAGCAGATCCTCCAACCAGCCTCAGGAAATTTTAAATGAACTGGAGACAATTTTATTCTACGTTTGTCCTCTATACTCTCTCTGACTCCCCCGTCACAACCAGCAGATCCTCCCACTAGTCTCATGAAAGGTCAAATGAAATACATGCAATTTTCCTCTACCTTTGTCCTCTATACTATCTCTGACTCCCCCGTCACAACCAGCAGATCCTCCAACCAGCCTCAGGAAATTTTAAATAAACTGGAGACAATTTTACTCTACATTTGTCCTCTATACTCTCTCTGACTCCCCCGTCACAACCAGCAGATCCTCCCAATTGTCTCATGAAAGGTCAAATGAAATACAGGCAATTTTCCGCTACCTTTGTCCTCTATACTATCTCTGACTCCCCCGTCACAACCAGCAGATACTCCCACCAGCCTCAGGAAATTTTAAATGAACTTGAGACAATTTTACTCTACGTTTGTCCTCTATACACTCTCTGACTCCCCCGTCACAACTGGCAGATCCTCCCACCAGCCTCAGGAAATTTTAAATGAACTGGAGGCAATTTTACTCTAAGTTTGTCCTCTATACTCTCTCTGACTCCCCCGTCTCAACCAGCAGATCCTCCCACCAGCCTCATGAAAGGTCAAATGAACTCGAGTCCATTTCACAATACCTTTGTCCTCTGTATTTTCTCTGACTCCCCCGTCACAACCAGCAGAGCCTCCTACCAGCCTCAGGAAATTTTAAAAGAACTGGAGACAATTTTACTCTACGTTTCTCCTCTATACTCTCTCTGACTCCCCCGTCACAACCAGCAGATCCTCCCACTAGTCTCATGAAAGGTCAAATGAAATACATGCAATTTTCCTCTACCTTTGTCCTCTATACTATCTCTGACTCCCCCGTCACAACCAGCAGATCCTCCCACCAGCCTCAGGAAATTTTAAATGAACTGGAGACAATTTTATTCTACGTTTGTCCTCTATACTATCTCTGACTCCCCCGTCACAACCAGCAGATCCTCCCACAAGCCTCATGATAGGTCAAATGAAATACATGCAATTTTCCTCTACCTTTGTTCTCTATACTCTCTCTGACTCCCCCGTCACAAGCAGCAGATCCTCCCACCAGCCTCAGGAAATTTTAAATGAACTGGAGACAATTTTATTCTACGTTTGTCCTCTATACTCTCTCTGACTCCCCCGTCACAACCAGCAGATCCTCCCACTAGTCTCATGAAAGGTCCAATGAAATACATGCAATTTTCCTCTACCTTTGTCCTCTATACTATCTCTGACTCCCCCGTCACAACCAGCAGATCCTCCAACCAGCCTCAGGAAATTTTATATGAACTGGAGACAATTTTATTCTACGTTTGTCCTCTATACTCTCTCTGACTCCCCCGTCACAACCAGCAGATCCTCCCAATTGTCTCATGAAAGGTAAAATGAAACACAGGCAATTTTCCGATACCTTTGTCCTCTATACTATCTCTGACTCCCCCGTCACAACCAGCAGATACTCCCACCAGCCTCAGGAAATTTTAAATGAACTGGAGACAATTTTATTCTACGTTTGTCCTCTATACTCTCTCTGACTCCCCCGTCACAACCAGCAGATCCTCCCACTAGTCTCATGAAAGGTCAAATGAAATACATGCAATTTTCCTCTACCTTTGTCCTCTATACTATCTCTGACTCCCCCGTCACAACCAGCAGATCCTCCAACCAGCCTCAGGAAATTTTATATGAACTGGAGACAATTTTATTCTACGTTTGTCCTCTATACTCTCTCTGACTCCCCCGTCACAACCAGCAGATCCTCCCAATTGTCTCATGAAAGGTCAAATGAAATACAGGCAATTTTCCGCTACCTTTGTCCTCTATACTATCTCTGACTCCCCCGTCACAACCAGCAGATACTCCCACCAGCCTCAGGAAATTTTAAATGAACTTGAGACAATTTTACTCTACGTTTGTCCTCTATACACTCTCTGACTCCCCCGTCACAACTGGCAGATCCTCCCTCCAGCCTCAGGAAATTTTAAATGAACTGGAGGCAATTTTACTCTAAGTTTGTCCTCTATACTATCTCTGACTCCCCCGTCACAACCAGCAGATCCTCCCAATTGTCTCATGAAAGGTCAAATGAAATACAGGCAATTTTCCGCTACCTTTGTCCTCTATACTATCTCTGACTCCCCCGTCACAACCAGTAGATCCTCCAACCAGCCTCAGGAAATTTTAAATGAACTGGAGACAATTTTACTCTACATTTGTCCTCTATACTCTCTCTGACTCCCCCGTCACAACCAGCAGATCCTCCCAATTGTCTCATGAAAGGTCAAATGAAATACAGGCAATTTTCCGCTACCTTTGTCCTCTATACTATCTCTGACTCCCCCGTCACAACCAGCAGATACTCCCACCAGCCTCAGGAAATTTTAAATGAACTTGAGACAATTTTACTCTACGTTTGTCCTCTATACACTCTCTGACTCCCCCGTCACAACTGGCAGATCCTCCTACCAGCCTCAGGAAATTTTAAATGAACTGGAGGCAATTTTACTCTAAGTTTGTCCTCTATACTCTCTCTGACTCCCCCGTCTCAACCAGCAGATCCTCCCACCAGCCTCATGAAAGGTCAAATGAACTCGAGTCCAGTTCACAATACCTTTGTCCTCTGTATTTTCTCTGACTCCCCCGTCACAACCAGCAGAGCCTCCCACCAGCCTCAGGAAATTTTAAATGAACTGGAGGCAATTTTACTCTAAGTTTGTCCTCTATACTCTCTCTGAATCCCCCGTCTCAACCAGCAGATCCTCCCACCAGCCTCATGAAAGGTCAAATGAACTCGAGTCCAGTTCACAATACCTTTGTCCTCTGTATTTTCTCTGACTCCCCCGTCACAACCAGCAGAGCCTCCTACCAGCCTCAGGAAATTTTAAAAGAACTGGAGACAATTTTACTCTAAGTTTGTCCTCTATACTCTCTCTGAATCCCCCGTCTCAACCAGCAGATCCTCCCACCAGCCTCATGAAAGGTCAAATGAACTCGAGTCCAGTTCACAATACCTTTGTCCTCTGTATTTTCTCTGACTCCCCCGTCACAACCAGCAGAGCCTCCTACCAGCCTCAGGAAATTTTAAAAGAACTGGAGACAATTTTACTCTACGTTTGTCCTCTATACTCTCTCTGACTCCCCCGTCACAACCAGCAGATCCTCCCACTAGTCTCATGAAAGGTCAAATGAAATACATGCAATTTTCCTCTACCTTTGTCCTCTATACTATCTCTGACTCCCCCGTCACAACCAGCAGATCCTCCCACCAGCCTCAGGAAATTTTAAATGAACTGGAGACACTTTTATTCTACGTTTGTCCTCTATACTCTCTCTGACTCCCCCGTCACAACCAGCAGATCCTCCCACTAGTCTCATGAAAGGTCAAATGAAATACATGCAATTTTCCTCTACCTTTGTCCTCTATACTATCTCTGACTCCCCCGTCACAACCAGCAGATCCTCCAACCAGCCTCAGGAAATTTTAAATGAACTGGAGACAATTTTATTCTACGTTTGTCCTCTATACTCTCTCTGACTCCCCCGTCACAACCAGCAGATCCTCCCACTAGTCTCATGAAAGGTCAAATGAAATACATGCAATTTTCCTCTACCTTTGTCCTCTATACTATCTCTGACGCCCCCGTCACAACCAGCAGATCCTCCAACCAGCCTCAGGAAATTTTAAATAAACTGGAGACAATTTTACTCTACATTTGTCCTCTATACTCTCTCTGACTCCCCCGTCACAACCAGCAGATCCTCCCAATTGTCTCATGAAAGGTCAAATGAAATACAGGCAATTTTCCGCTACCTTTGTCCGCTATACTATCTCTGACTCCCCCGTCACAACCAGCAGATACTCCCACCAGCCTCAGGAAATTTTAAATGAGCTTGAGACAATTTTACTCTACGTTTGTCCTCTATACACTCTCTGACTCCCCCGTCACAACTGGCAGATCCTCCCACCAGCCTCAGGAAATTTTAAATGAACTGGAGGCAATTTTACTCTAAGTTTGTCCTCTATTCTCTCTCTGACTCCCCCGTCTCAACCAGCAGATCCTCCCACCAGCCTCATGAAATGTCAAATGAACTCGAGTCCAGTTCACAATACCTTTGTCCTCTGTATTTTCTCTGACTCCCCCGTCACAACCAGCAGTGCCTCCTACCAGCGTCAGGAAATTTTAAAAGAACTGGAGACAATTTTACTCTACGTTTGTCCTCTATACTCTCTCTGATTCCCCCGTCACAACCAGCAGATCCTCCCACTAGTCTCATGAAAGGTCAAATGAAATACATGCAATTTTCCTCTACCTTTGTCCTCTATACTCTCTCTGACTCCCCCGTCACAACCAGCAGATCCTCCCACTAGTCTCATGAAAGGTCAAATGAAATACATGCAATTTTCCTCTACCTTTGTCCTCTATACTATCTCTGACTCCCCCGTCACAACCAGCAGATCCTCCAACCAGCCTCAGGAAATTTTAAATAAACTGGAGACAATTTTACTCTACATTTGTCCTCTATACTCTCTCTGACTCCCCCGTCACAACCAGCAGATCCTCCCAATTGTCTCATGAAAAGTCAAATGAAATACAGGCAATTTTCCGCTACCTTTGTCCTCTATACTATCTCTGACTCCCCCGTCACAACCAGCAGATACTCCCACCAGCCTCAGGAAATTTTAAATGAGCTTGAGACAATTTTACTCTACGTTTGTCCTCTATACACTCTCTGACTCCCCCGTCACAACTGGCAGATCCTCCCACCAGCCTCAGGAAATTTTAAATGAACTGGAGGCAATTTTACTCTAAGTTTGTCCTCTATACTATCTCTGACTCCCCCGTCACAACCAGCAGATCCTCCCACAAGCCTCATGACAGGTCAAATGAAATACATGCAATTTTCCTCTACCTTTGTTCTCTATACTCTCTCTGACTCCCCCGTCACAAGCAGCAGATCCTCCCACCAGCCTCAGGAAATTTTAAATGAACTGGAGACAATTTTATTCTACGTTTGTCCTCTATACTCTCTCTGACTCCCCCGTCACAACCAGCAGATCCTCCCACTAGTCTCATGAAAGGTCAAATGAAATACATGCAATTTTCCTCTACCTTTGTCCTCTATACTATCTCTGACTCCCCCGTCACAACCAGCAGATCCTCCAACCAGCCTCAGGAAATTTTAAATGAACTGGAGACAATTTTATTCTACGTTTGTCCTCTATACTCTCTCTGACTCCCCCGTCACAACCAGCAGATCCTCCTACCAGCCTCAGGAAATTTTAAATGAACTGGAGACAATTTTACTCTACGTTTGTCCTCTATACTCTCTCTGACTCCCCCGTCACAACCAGCCGATCCTTCCACTAGTCTCATGAAAGGTCAAATGAAATACATGCAATTTTCCGCTACCTTTGTCCTCTATACTATCTCTGACTCCCCCGTCACAACCAGCAGATACTCCCACCAGCCTCAGGAAATTTTAAACGAACTGGAGACAATTTTACTCTACGTTTGTCCTCTATACTCTCTCTGACTCCCCCGTCACAACCAGCAGATCCTCCCACTAGTCTCATGAAAGGTCAAATGAAATACATGCAATTTTCCTCTACCTTTGTCCTCTATACTCTCTCTGACTCCCCCGTCACAACCAGCAGATCCTCCCACTAGTCTCATGAAAGGTCAAATGAAATACATGCAATTTTCCTCTACCTTTGTCCTCTATAGTATCTCTGACTCCCCCGTCACAACCAGCAGATCCTCCCACCAGCCTCAGGAAATTTTAAATGAACTGGAGGCAATTTTACTCTACGTTTGTCCTCTATACTCTCTCTGACTCCCCTGTCACAACCAGCAGATCCTCCCACTAGTCTCATGAAAGGTCAAATGAAATACATGCAATTTTCCTCTACCTTTGTCCTCTATACACTCTCTGACTCCCCCGTCACAACTGTCAGATCCTCCCACCAGCCTCAGGAAATTTTAAACGAACTGGAGACAATTTTACTCTACGTTTGTCCTCTATACTCTCTCTAACTTCCCCGTCACAACCAGCAGATCCTCCTACCAGCCTCAGGAAATTTTAAATGAACTGGAGACAATTTTACTCTACGTTTGTCCTCTATACTCTCTCTGACTCCCCCGTCACAACCAGCAGATCCTGCCACCAGCCTCAGGAACTTTTAAAAGAACTGGAGACAATTTTACTCTACGTTTGTCCTCTATACTCTCTCTGACTCCCCCGTCACAACCAGCAGATCCTCCCACTAGTCTCATGAAAGGTCAAATGAAATACATGCAATTTTCCTCTACCTTTGTCCTCTATACTCTCTCTGACTCCCCCGTCACAACCAGCAGATCCTCCCACCAGCCTCAGGAAATTTTAAATGAACTTGAGACAATTTTACTCTACGTTTGTCCTCTATACTCTCTCTAACTTCCCCGTCACAACCAGCAGATCCTCCTACCAGCCTCAGGAAATTTTAAATGAACTGGAGACAATTTTACTCTACGTTTGTCCTCTATACTCTCTCTGACTCCCCCGTCACAACCAGCAGATCCTCCCACTAGTCTCATGAAAGGTCAAATGAAATACATGCAATTTTCCTCTACCTTTGTCCTCTATACACTCTCTGACTCCCCCGTCACAACTGTCAGATCCTCCCACCAGCCTCAGGAAATTTTAAATGAACTGGAGGCAATTTTACTCTACGTTTGTCCTCTATACTCTCTCTGACTCCCCCGTCTCAACCAGCAGATCCTCCCACCAGCCTCATGAAAGGTCAAATGAACTCGAGTCCAGTTCACAATACCTTTGTCCTCTGTATTTTCTCTGACTCCCCCGTCACAACCAGCAGAACCTCCTACCAGCCTCAGGAAATTTTAAAAGAACTGGAGACAATTTTACTCTACGTTTGTCCTCTATACTCTCTCTGACTCCCCCGTCACAACCAGCAGATCCTCCCACTAGTCTCATGAAAGGTCAAATGAAATACATGCAATTTTCCTCTACCTTTGTCCTCTATACTCTCTCTGACTCCCCCGTCACAACCAGCAGATCCTCCCACTAGTCTCATGAAAGGTCAAATGAAATACATGCAATTTTCCTCTACCTTTGTCCTCTATAGTATCTCTGACTCCCCCGTCACAACCAGCAGATCCTCCCACCAGCCTCAGGAAATTTTAAATGAACTGGAGACAATTTTACTCTACATTTGTCCTCTGACTCTCACCTCACACCCAGCAGATCCTCCCACTAGACTCATGAAAGTTCAAACAAAATGGATGTAATTTTACTTTACGTTTGTCCTCTATACTCTCTCTGACTCCCCCGTCACAACCAGCAGATCCTCCCACCAGCCTCAGGAAATTTTAAATGAACTGGAGACAATTTTACTCTACGTTTGTCCTCTATACTATCTCTGACTCCCCCGTCACAACCAGCAGATCCTCCCACAAGCCTCAGGAAATTTTAAATGAACTGGAGGCAATTTTATTCTACGTTTGTCCTCTATACTATCTCTGATTCCCCCGTCACAACCAGCAGATCCTCCCACAAGCCTCATGACAGGTCAAATGAAATACATGCAATTTTCCTCTACCTTTGTTCTCTATACTCTCTCTGACTCCCCCGTCACAAGCAGCAGATCCTCCCACCAGCCTTAGGAAATTTTAAACGAACTGGAGACAATTTTACTCTACGTTTGTCCTCTATACTCTCTCTGACTCCCCTGTCACAACCAGCACATCCTCCCACAAGCCTCAGGAAATTTTAAATGAACTGGAGGCAATTTTACTCTACGTTTGTCCTCTATACACTCTCTGACTCCCCCGTCACAACTGGCAGATCCTCCCACCAGCCTCAGGAAATTTTAAATGAACTGGAGGCAATTTTACTCTACTTTTGTCCTCTATACTCTCTCTGACTCCCCCGTCTCAACCAGCAGATCCTCCCACCAGCCTCATGAAAGGTCAAATGAACTCGAGTCCAGTTCACAATACCTTTGTCCTCTGTATTTTCTCTGACTCCCCCGTCACAACCAGCAGAACCTCCTACCAGCCTCAGGAAATTTTAAAAGAACTGGAGACAATTTTACTCTACGTTTGTCCTCTATACTCTCTCTGACTCCCCCGTCACAACCAGCAGATCCTCCCACAAGTCTCATGAAATGTCAAATGAAATACATGCAATTTTCCTCTACCTTTGTCCTCTATACTATCTCTGACTCCCCCGTCACAACCAGCAGATCCTCCCACCAGCCTCAGGAAATTTTAAATGAACTGGAGACAATTTTACTCTACATTTGTCCTCTATACTCTCTCTGACTCCCCCGTCACAACCAGCAGATCCTCCCACTAGTCTCATGAAAGGTCAAATGAAATACAGGCAATTTTCCTCTACCTTTGTCCTCTATACTATCTCTGACTCCCCCGTCACAACCAGCAGATACTCCCACCAGCCTCAGGAAATTTTAAATGAACTTGAGACAATTTTACTCTACGTTTGTCCTCTATACTCTGTCTGACTCCCCTGTCACAACCAGCACATCCTCCCACAAGCCTCAGGAAATTTTAAATGAACTGGAGGCAATTTTACTCTACCTTTGTTCTCTATACTATCTCTGACTCCCCCGTCACAACCAGCAGATCCTCCCACAAGCCTCAGGAAATTTTAAATGAACTGGAGGCAATTTTACTCTACGTTTGTCCTCTATACTATCTCTGACTCCCCCGTCAGGAGCACCAGCTCCTCCCACCAGCCTCAGAAATTTTAAACGAACTGGAGACAATTTTACTGTCCGTTTGTCCTCTATACTCTCTCTGACTTCCCCGTCACAACCAGCAGATCCTCCTACCAGCCTCAGGAAATTTTAAATGAACTGGAGACAATTTTACTCTACGTTTGTCCTCTATACTCTCTCTGACTCCCCCGTCACAACCAGCAGATCCTCCCACTAGTCTCATGAAATGTCAAATGAAATACAAGCAATTTTACTCTACATTTCTCCTCTATACTCTGTCTGACTCCCCTGTCACAACCAGCACAATCTCCCAGAAGCCTCAGGAAATTTTAAATGAGCTGGAGGCAATTTTACTCTACCTTTGTTCTCTGACTCTCACCTCACACCCAGCAGATCCTCCCACTAGACTCATGAAAGTTCAAACAAAATGGATGTAATTTTACTTTACGTTTGTCCTCTATACTCTCTCTGACTCCCCCGTTACAACCAGCAGATCCTCCCACCAGCCTCAGGAAATTTTGAACGAACTGGAGACAATTTTACTCTACCTTTGTCCTCCATACTCTCTCTGACTCCCCCGTCACAACCAGCAGATCCTGCCACCAGCCTCAGGAACTTTTAAAAGAACTGGAGATAATTTTACTCTACGTTTGTCCTCTATACTCTCTCTGACTCCCCCGTCACAACCAGCAGATCCTCCCACTAGTCTCATTAAAGGTCAAATGAAATACATGCAATTTTCCTCTACCTTTGTCCTCTATAGTATCTCTGACTCCCCCGTCACAACCAGCAGATCCTCCCACCAGCCTTAGGAAATTTTAAATGAACTGGAGACAATTTTACTCTACATTTGTCCTCTATACTCTCTCTGACTCCCCCGTCACAACCAGCAGATCCTCCCAATTGTCTCATGAAAGGTCAAATGAAATACAGGCAATTTTCCTCTACCTTTGTCCTCTATACTATCTCTGACTCCCCCGTCACAACCAGCAGATACTCCCACCAGCCTCAGGAAATTTTAAATGAACTTGAGACAATTTTACTCTACGTTTGTCCTCTATACACTCTCTGACTCCCCCGTCACAACTGGCAGATCCTCCCACCAGCCTCAGGAAATTTTAAATGAACTGGAGGCAATTTTACTCTACGTTTGTCCTCTATACTCTCTCTGACTCCCCCGTCTCAACCAGCAGATCCTCCCACCAGCCTCATGAAAGGTCAAATGAACTCGAGTCCAGTTCACAATACCTTTGTCCTCTGTATTTTCTCTGACTCCCCCGTCACAACCAGCAGAACCTCCTACCAGCCTCAGGAAATTTTAAAAGAACTGGAGACAATTTTACTCAACGTTTGTCCTCTATACTCTCTCTGACTCCCCCGTCACAACCAGCAGATCCTCCCACTAGTCTCATGAAAGGTCAAATGAAATACATGCAATTTTCCTCTACCTTTGTCCTCTATACTATCTCTGACTCCCCCGTCACAACCAGCAGATCCTCCCACCAGCCTCAGGAAATTTTAAATGAACTGGAGACAATTTTACTCTACATTTGTCCTCTATACTCTCTCTGACTCCCCGGTCACAACCAGCAGATCCTCCCACTAGTCTCATGAAAGGTCAAATGAAATAGAGGCAATTTTCCTCTACCTTTGTCCTCTATACTATCTCTGACTCCCCCGTCACAACCAGCAGATACTCCCACCAGCCTCAGGAAATTTTAAATGAACTTGAGACAATTTTACTCTACGTTTGTCCTCTATACTCTCTCTGACTCCCCTGTCACAACCAGCACATCCTCCCACAAGCCTCAGGAAATTTTAAATGAACTGGAGGCAATTTTACTCTACCTTTGTTCTCTGACTCTCACCTCACACCCAGCAGATCCTCCCACTAGACTCATGAAAGTTCAAACAAAATGGATGTAATTTTCCTCTACCTTTGTCCTCTATACTATCTCTGACTCCCCCGTCACAACCAGCAGATCCTCCCACTAGTCTCATGAAAGGTCAAATGAAATACATGCAATTTTCCTCTACCTTTGTCCTCTATACTATCTCTGACTCCCCCGTCACAACCAGCAGATCCTCCCACCAGCCTCAGGAAATTTTAAATGAACTGGAGACAATTTTACTCTACATTTGTCCTCTATACTCTCTCTGACTCCCCCGTCACAACCAGCAGATCCTCCCACTAGTCTCATGAAAGGTCAAATGCAATACAGGCAATTTTCCTCTACCTTTGTCCTCTATACTATCTCTGACTCCCCCGTCACAACCAGCAGATACTCCCACCAGCCTCAGGAAATTTTAAATGAACTTGAGACAATTTTACTCTACGTTTGTCCTCTATACACTCTCTGACTCCCCCGTCACAACTGGCAGATCCTCCCACCAGCCTCAGGAAATTTTAAATGAACTGGAGGCAATTTTACTCTACGTTTGTCCTCTATACTCTCTCTGACTCCCCCGTCTCAACCAGCAGATCCTCCCACCAGCCTCATGAAAGGTCAAATGAACTCGAGTCCAGTTCACAATACCTTTGTCCTCTGTATTTTCTGTGACTCCCCCGTCACAACCAGCAGAACCTCCTACCAGCCTCAGGAAATTTTAAAAGAACTGGAGACAATTTTACTCAACGTTTGTCCTCTATACTATCTCTGACTCCCCCGTCACAACCAGCAGATCCTCCCACAAGCCTCAGGAAATTTTAAATGAACTGGAGGCAATTTTACTCTACGTTTGTCCTCTATACTATCTCTGACTCCCCCGTCACAAGCAGCAGCTCCTCCCACCAGCCTCAGAAATTTTAAACGAACTGGAGACAATTTTACTCTCCGTTTGTCCTCTATACTCTCTCTGACTTCCCCGTCACAACCAGCAGATCCTCCTACCAGCCTCAGGAAATTTTAAATGAACTGGAGACAATTTTACTCTACGTTTGTCCTCTATACTCTCTCTGACTCCCCCGTCACAACCAGCATATCCTCCCATTAGATTCATGAAAGTTCAAACGAAATGGATGTAATTTTACTCTACGTTTGTCCTCTATACTCTCTCTGACTCCCCCGTCACAACCAGGAGATCCTCCCACTAGTCTCATAAAATGTCAAATGAAATACAAGCAATTTTACTCTACATTTGTCCTCTATACTCTCTCTGACTCCCCTGTCACAACCAGCACAACCTCCCACAAGCCTCAGGAAATTTTAAATGAGCTGGAGGCAATTTTACTCTACCTTTGTTCTCTGCCTCCCCCGTCACAACCAGCAGATCCTCCCACCAGCCTCAGGAAATTTTAAACGAACTGGAGACAATTTTACTCTACCTTTGTCCTCCATACTCTCTCTGACTCCCCCGTCACAACCAGCAGATCCTGCCACCAGCCTCAGGAACATTTAAAAGAACTGGAGACAATTTTACTCTACGTTTGTCCTCTATACTCTCTCTGACTCCCCCGTCACAACCAGCAGATCCTCCCACTAGTCTCATGAAAGGTCAAATGAAATACATGCAATTTTCCTCTACCTTTGTCCTCTATAGTATCTCTGACTCCCCCGTCACAACCAGCAGATCCTCCCACCAGCCTCAGGAAATTTTAAATGAACTGGAGACAATTTTACTCTACATTTGTCCTCTATACTCTCTCTGACTCCCCCGTCACAACCAGCAGATCCTCCCAATTTTCTCATGAAAGGTCAAATGAAATACAGGCAATTTTCCGCTACCTTTGTCCTCTATACTATCTCTGACTCCCCCGTCACAACCTGCAGATACTCCCACCAGCCTCAGGAAATTTTAAATGAACTTTAGACAATTTTACTCTACGTTTGTCCTCTATACACTCTCTGACTCCCCCGTCACAACTGGCAGATCCTCCCTCCAGCCTCAGGAAATTTTAAATGAACTGGAGGCAATTTTACTCTAAGTTTGTCCTCTATACTCTCTCTGACTCCCCCGTCTCAACCAGCAGATCCTCCCACCAGCCTCATGAAAGGTCAAATGAACTCGAGTCCAGTTCACAACACCTTTGTCCTCTGTATTTTCTCTGACTCCCCCGTCACAACCAGCAGAGCCTCCTACCAGCCTCAGGAAATTTTAAAAGAACTGGAGACAATTTTACTCTACGTTTGTCCTCTATACTCTCTCTGACTCCCCCGTCACAACCAGCAGATCCTCCCACTAGTCTCATGAAAGGTCAAATGAAATACATGCAATTTTCCTCTACCTTTGTCCTCTATACTATCTCTGACTCCCCCGTCACAACCAGCAGATCCTCCCACCAGCCTCAGGAAATTTTAAATGAACTGGAGACAATTTTATTCTACGTTTGTCCTCTATACTCTCTCTGACTCCCCCGTCACAACCAGCAGATCCTCCCACTAGTCTCATGAAAGGTCAAATGAAATACATGCAATTTTCCTCTACCTTTGTCCTCTATACTATCTCTGACTCCCCCGTCACAACCAGCATTTCCTCCATCCAGCCTGAGGAAATTTTAAATGAACTGGAGACAATTTTATTCTACGTTTGTCCTCTATACTCTCTCTGACTCCCCCGTCACAACCAGCAGATCCTCCCACTAGTCTCATGAAAGGTCAAATGAAATACATGCAATTTTCCTCTACCTTTGTCCTCTATACTATCTCTGACTCCCCCGTCACAACCAGCAGATCCTCCAACCAGCCTCAGGAAATTTTAAATAAACTGGAGACAATTTTACTCTACATTTGTCCTCTATACTCTCTCTGACTCCCCCGTCACAACAAGCAGATCCTCCCAATTGTCTCATGAAAGGTCAAATGAAATACAGGCAATTTTCCGCTACCTTTGTCCTCTATACTATCTCTGACTCCCCCGTCACAACCAGCAGATACTCCCACCAGCCTCAGAAAATTTTAAATGAACTTGAGACAATTTTACTCTACGTTTGTCCTCTATACACTCTCTGACTCCCCCGTCACAACTGGCAGATCCTCCCACCAGCCTCAGGAAATTTTAAATGAACTTGAGACAATTTTACTCTACGTTTGTCCTCTATACTCTCTCTGACTCCCCCGTCTCAACCAGCAGATCCTCCCACCAGCCTCATGAAAGGTCAAATGAACTCGAGTCCAGTTCACAATACCTTTGTCCTCTGTATTTTCTCTGACTCCCCCGTCACAACCAGCAGAGCCTCCTACAAGCCTCAGGAAATTTTAAAAGAACTGGAGACAATTTTACTCTACGTTTGTCCTCTATACTCTCTCTGACTCCCCCGTCACAACCAGCAGATCCTCCCACTAGTCTCATGAAAGGTCAAATGAAATACATGCAATTTTCCTCTACCTTTGTCCTCTATACTATCTCTGACTCCCCCGTCACAACCAGCAGATCCTCCCACCAGCCTTAGGAAATTTTAAATGAACTGGAGACAATTTTATTCTACGTTTGTCCTCTATACTATCTCTGACTCCCCCGTCACAACCAGCAGATCCTCCCACAAGCCTCATGACAGGTCAAATGAAATACATGCAATTTTCCTCTACCTTTGTTCTCTATACCCTCTCTGACTCCCCCGTCACAAGCAGCAGATCCTCCCACCAGCCTCAGGAAATTTTAAATGAACTGGAGACAATTTTATTCTACGTTTCTCCTCTATACTCCCTCTGACTCCCCCGTCTCAACCAGCAGATCCTCCCACCAGCCTCATGAAAGGTCAAATGAACTCGAGTCCAGTTCACAATACCTTTGTCCTCTGTATTTTCTCTGACTCCCCCGTCACAACCAGCAGAGCCTCCTACCAGCCTCAGGAAATTTTAAAAGAACTGGAGACAATTTTACTCTACGTTTGTCCTCTATACTCTCTCTGACTCCCCCGTCACAACCAGCAGATCCTCCCACTAGTCTCATGAAAGGTCAAATGAAATACATGCAATTTTCCTCTACCTTTGTCCTCTATACTATCTCTGACTCCCCCGTCACAACCAGCAGATCCTCCCACCAGCCTCAGGAAATTTTAAATGAACTGGAGACAATTTTATTCTACGTTTGTCCTCTATACTATCTCTGACTCCCCCGTCACAACCAGCAGATCCTCCCACAAGCCTCATGACAGGTCAAATGAAATACATGCAATTTTCCTCTACCTTTGTTCTCTATACCCTCTCTGACTCCCCCGTCACAAGCAGCAGATCCTCCCACCAGCCTCAGGAAATTTTAAATGAACTGGAGACAATTTTATTCTACGTTTGTCCTCTATACTCTCTCTGACCCCCCCGTCATAACCAGCAGATCCTCCCACTAGTCTCATGAAAGGTCAAATGAAATACATGCAATTTTCCTCTACCTTTGTCCTCTATAGTATCTCTGACTCCCCCGTCACAACCAGCAGATCCTCCCACCAGCCTCAGGAAATTTTAAATGAACTGGAGACAATTTTACTCTACATTTGTCCTCTATACTCTCTCTGACTCCCCCGTCACAACCAGCAGATCCTCCCAATTGTCTCATGAAAGGTCAAATGAAATACAGGCAATTTTCCGCTACCTTTGTCCTCTATACTATATCTGACTCCCCCGTCACAACCTGCAGATACTCCCACCAGCCTCAGGAAATTTTAAATGAACTTTAGACAATTTTACTCTACGTTTGTCCTCTATACACTCTCTGACTCCCCCGTCACAACTGGCAGATCCTCCCTCCAGCCTCAGGAAATTTTAAATGAACTGGAGGCAATTTTACTCTAAGTTTGTCCTCTATACTCTCTCTGACTCCCCCGTCTCAACCAGCAGATCCTCCCACCAGCCTCATGAAAGGTCAAATGAACTCGAGTCCAGTTCACAATACCTTTGTCCTCTGTATTTTCTCTGACTCCCCCGTCACAACCAGCAGAGCCTCCTACCAGCCTCAGGAAATTTTAAAAGAACTGGAGACAATTTTACTCTACGTTTGTCCTCTATACTATCTCTGACTCCCCCGTCACAACCAGCAGATCCTCCCACAAGCCTCATGACAGGTCAAATGAAATACATGCAATTTTCCTCTACCTTTGTCCTCTATACTATCTCTGACTCCCCCGTCACAACCAGCAGATCCTCCCACCAGCCTCAGGAAATTTTAAATGAACTGGAGACAATTTTATTCTATGTTTGTCCTCTATACTATCTCTGACTCCCCCGTCACAACCAGCAGATCCTCCCACAAGCCTCATGACAGGTCAAATGAAATACATGCAATTTTCCTCTACCTTTGTCCTCTATACTATCTCTGACTCCCCCGTCACAACCAGCAGATCCTCCAACCAGCCTCAGGAAATTTTAAATGAACTGGAGACAATTTTACTCTACATTTGTCCTCTATACTCTCTCTGACTCCCCCGTCACAACCAGCAGATCCTCCCAATTGTCTCATGAAAGGTCAAATGAAATACAGGCAATTTTCCGCTACCTTTGTCCTCTATACTATCTCTGACTCCCCCGTCACAACCAGCAGATACTCCCACCAGCCTCAGGAAATTTTAAATGAACTGGAGGCAATTTTACTCTACGTTTGTCCTCTATACTCTCTCTGACTCCCCCGTCTCAACCAGCAGATCCTCCCACCAGCCTCATGAAAGGTCAAATGAACTCGAGTCCAGTTCACAATACCTTTGTCCTCTGTATTTTCTCTGACTCCCCCGTCACAACCAGCAGAGCCTCCTACCAGCCTCAGGAAATTTTAAAAGAACTGGAGACAATTTTACTCTACGTTTGTGCTCTATACTATCTCTGACTCCCCCGTCACAACCAGCAGATCCTCCCACAAGCCTCATGACAGGTCAAATGAAATACATGCAATTTTCCTCTACCTTTGTCCTCTATACTATCTCTGACTCCCCCGTCACAACCAGCAGATCCTCCCACCAGCCTCAGGAAATTTTAAATGAACTGGAGACAATTTAATTCTATGTTTGTCCTCTATACTATCTCTGACTCCCCCGTCACAACCAGCAGATCCTCCCACAAGCCTCAGGAAATTTTAAATGAACTGGAGACAATTTTATTCTACGTTTGTCCTCTATACTCTCTCTGACTCCCCCGTCACAACCAGCAGATCCTCCCACTAGTCTCAGGAAAGGTCAAATGAAATACATGCAATTTTCCTCTACCTTTGTCCTCTATACTATCTCTGACTCCCCCGTCACAACCAGCATTTCCTCCATCCAGCCTCAGGAAATTTTAAATGAACTGGAGACAATTTTATTCTACGTTTGTCCTCTATACTCTCTCTGACTCCCCCGTCACAACCAGCAGATCCTCCCACTAGTCTCATGAAAGGTCAAATGAAATACATGCAATTTTCCTCTACCTTTGTCCTCTATACTGTCTCTGACTCCCCCGTCACAACCAGCAGATCCTCCAACCAGCCTCAGGAAATTTTAAATAAACTGGAGACAATTTTACTCTACATTTGTCCTCTATACTCTCTCTGACTCCCCCGTCACAACAAGCAGATCCTCCCAATTGTCTCATGAAAGGTCAAATGAAATACAGGCAATTTTACTCTACCTTTGTCCTCTATACTATCTCTGACTCCCCCGTCACAACCAGCAGATACTCCCACCAGCCTCAGAAAATTTTAAATGAACTTGAGACAATTTTACTCTACGTTTGTCCTCTATACACTCTCTGACTCCCCCGTCACAACTGGCAGATCCTCCCACCAGCCTCAGGAAATTTTAAATGAACTTGAGACAATTTTACTCTACGTTTGTCCTCTATACTCTCTCTGACTCCCCCGTCTCAACCAGCAGATCCTCCCACCAGCCTCATGAAAGGTCAAATGAACTCGAGTCCAGTTCACAATACCTTTGTCCTCTGTATTTTCTCTGACTCCCCCGTCACAACCAGCAGAGCCTCCTACCAGCCTCAGGAAATTTTAAAAGAACTGGAGACAATTTTACTCTACGTTTGTCCTCTATACTCTCTCTGACTCCCCCGTCACAACCAGCAGATCCTCCCACTAGTCTCATGAAAGGTCAAATGAAATACATGCAATTTTCCTCTACCTTTGTCCTCTATACTATCTCTGACTCCCCCGTCACAACCAGCAGATCCTCCCACCAGCCTTAGGAAATTTTAAATGAACTGGAGACAATTTTATTCTACGTTTGTCCTCTATACTATCTCTGACTCCCCCGTCACAACCAGCAGATCCTCCCACAAGCCTCATGACAGGTCAAATGAAATACATGCAATTTTCCTCTACCTTTGTCCTCTATACACTCTCTGACTCCCCCGTCACAACTGTCAGATCCTCCCACCAGCCTCAGGAAATTTTAAATGAACTGGAGGCAATTTTACTCTACGTTTGTCCTCTATACTCTCTCTGACTCCCCCGTCTCAACCAGCAGATCCTCCCACCAGCCTCATGAAAGGTCAAATGAACTCGAGTCCAGTTCACAATACCTTTGTCCTCTGTATTTTCTCTGACTCCCCCGTCACAACCAGCAGAGCCTCCTACCAGCCTCAGGAAATTTTAAAAGAACTGGAGACAATTTTACTCTACGTTTGTCCTCTATACTATCTCTGACTCCCCCGTCACAACCAGCAGATCCTCCCACAAGCCTCATGACAGGTCAAATGAAATACATGCAATTTTCCTCTACCTTTGTCCTCTATACTATCTCTGACTCCCCCGTCACAACCAGCAGATCCTCCCACCAGCCTCAGGAAATTTTAAATGAACTGGAGACAATTTTATTCTATGTTTGTCCTCTATACTATCTCTGACTCCCCCGTCACAACCAGCAGATCCTCCCACAAGCCTCATGACAGGTCAAATGAAATACATGCAATTTTCCTCTACCTTTGTCCTCTATACTATCTCTGACTCCCCCGTCACAACCAGCAGATCCTCCAACCAGCCTCAGGAAATTTTAAATGAACTGGAGACAATTTTACTCTACATTTGTCCTCTATACTCTCTCTGACTCCCCCGTCACAACCAGCAGATCCTCCCAATTGTCTCATGAAAGGTCAAATGAAATACAGGCAATTTTCCGCTACCTTTGTCCTCTATACTATCTCTGACTCCCCCGTCACAACCAGCAGATACTCCCACCAGCCTCAGGAAATTTTAAATGAACTGGAGGCAATTTTACTCTACGTTTGTCCTCTATACTCTCTCTGACTCCCCCGTCTCAACCAGCAGATCCTCCCACCAGCCTCATGAAAGGTCAAATGAACTCGAGTCCAGTTCACAATACCTTTGTCCTCTGTATTTTCTCTGACTCCCCCGTCACAACCAGCAGAGCCTCCTACCAGCCTCAGGAAATTTTAAAAGAACTGGAGACAATTTTACTCTACGTTTGTGCTCTATACTATCTCTGACTCCCCCGTCACAACCAGCAGATCCTCCCACAAGCCTCATGACAGGTCAAATGAAATACATGCAATTTTCCTCTACCTTTGTCCTCTATACTATCTCTGACTCCCCCGTCACAACCAGCAGATCCTCCCACCAGCCTCAGGAAATTTTAAATGAACTGGAGACAATTTAATTCTATGTTTGTCCTCTATACTATCTCTGACTCCCCCGTCACAACCAGCAGATCCTCCCACAAGCCTCATGACAGGTCAAATGAAATACATGCAATTTTCCTCTACCTTTGTCCTCTATACTATCTCTGACTCCCCCGTCACAACCAGCAGATCCTCCAACCAGCCTCAGGAACTTTTAAATGAACTGGAGACAATTTTACTCTACATTTGTCCTCTATACTCTCTCTGACTCCCCCGTCACAACCAGCAGATCCTCCCAATTGTCTCATGAAAGGTCAAATGAAATACAGGCAATTTTCCGCTACCTTTGTCCTCTATACTATCTCTGACTCCCCCGTCACAACCAGCAGATACTCCCACCAGCCTCAGGAAATTTTAAATGAACTGGAGACAATTTTATTCTACGTTTGTCCTCTATACTCTCTCTGACTCCCCCGTCACAACCAGCAGATCCTCCCACTAGTCTCATGAAAGGTCAAATGAAATACATGCAATTTTCCTCTACCTTTGTCCTCTATACTATCACTGACTCCCCCGTCACAACCAGCAGATCCTCCCACCAGCCTCAGGAAATTTTATATGAACTGGAGACAATTTTACTCTACGTTTGTCCTCTATACTCTCTCTAACTTCCCCGTCACAACCAGCAGATCCTCCTACCAGCCTCAGGAAATTTTAAATGAACTGGAGACAATTTTACTCTATGTTTGTCCTCTATACTCTCTCTGACTCCCCCGTCACAACCAGCCGATCCTCCCACTAGTCTCATGAAAGGTCAAATGAAATACATGCAATTTTCCGCTACCTTTGTCCTCTATACTATCTCTGACTCCTCCGTCACAACCAGCAGATACTCCCACCAGCCTCAGGAAATTTTAAACGAACTGGAGACAATTTTACTCTACGTTTGTCCTCTATACACTCTCTGACTCCCCCGTCACAACTGGCAGATCCTCCTACCAGCCTCAGGAAATTTTAAATGAACTGGAGGCAATTGTACTCTACGTTTGTCCTCTATACTCTCTCTGACTCCCCTGTCACAACCAGCAGATCCTCCCACTAGTCTCATGAAAGGTCAAATGAAATACATGCAATTTTCCTCTACCTTTGTCCTCTATACACTCTCTGACTCCCCCGTCACAACTGGCAGATCCTCCCACCAGCCTCAGGAAATTTTAAATGAACTGGAGGCAATTTTACTCTACGTTTGTCCTCTATACTCTCTCTGACTCCCCCGTCTCAACCAGCAGATCCTCCCACCAGCCTCATGAAAGGTCAAATGAACTCGAGTCCAGTTCACAATACCTTTGTCCTCTGTATTTTCTCTGACTCCCCCGTCACAACCAGCAGAGCCTCATACCAGCCTCAGGAAATTTTAAAAGAACTGGAGACAATTTTACTCTACGTTTGTCCTCTATACTATCTCTGACTCCCCCGTCACAACCAGCAGATCCTCCCACAAGCCTCATGACAGGTCAAATGAAATACATGCAATTTTCCTCTACCTTTGTTCTCTATACTCTCTCTGACTCCCCCGTCACAAGCAGCAGATCCTCCCACCAGCCTCAGGAAATTTTAAACGAACTGGAGACAATTTTACTCTACGTTTGTCCTCTATACTCTCTCTAACTTCCCCGTCACAACCAGCAGATCCTCCTACCAGCCTCAGGAAATTTTAAATGAACTGGAGACAATTTTACTCTACGTTTGTCCTCTATACTCTCTCTGACTCCCCCGTCACAACCAGCAGATCCTGCCACCAGCCTCAGGAACTTTTAAAAGAACTGGAGACAATTTTACTCTACGTTTGTCCTCTATACTCTCTCTGACTCCCCCGTCACAACCAGCAGATCCTCCCACTAGTCTCATGAAAGGTCAAATGAAATACATGCAATTTTCCTCTACCTTTGTCCTCTATAGTATCTCTGACTCCCCCGTCACAACCAGCAGATCCTCCCACCAGCCTCAGGAAATTTTAAATGAACTGGAGACAATTTTCCTCTACCTTTGTCCTCTATACACTCTCTGACTCCCCCGTCACAACTGTCAGATCCTCCCACCAGCCTCAGGAAATTTTAAATGAACTGGAGGCAATTTTACTCTACGTTTGTCCTCTATACTCTCTCTGACTCCCCCGTCTCAACCAGCAGATCCTCCCACCAGCCTCATGAAAGGTCAAATGGACTCGAGTCCAGTTCACAATACCTTTGTCCTCTGTATTTTCTCTGACTCCCCCGTCACAACCACCAGAGCCTCCTACCAGCCTCAGGAAATTTTAAAAGAACTGGAGACAATTTTACTCTACGTTTGTCCTCTATACTCTCTCTGACTCCCCCGTCACAACCAGCAGATCCTCCCACTAGTCTCATGAAAGGTCAAATGAAATACATGCAATTTTCCTCTACCTTTGTCCTCTATACTCTCTCTGACTCCCCCGTCACAACCAGCAGATCCTCCCACCTGCCTCAGGAAATTTTAAATGAACTGGAGACAATTTTACTCTACGTTTGTCCTCTATACTATCTCTGACTCCCCCGTCACAACCAGCAGATCCTCCCACAAGCCTCAGGAAATTTTAAATGAACTGGAGGCAATTTTATTCTACGTTTGTCCTCTATACTATCTCTGACTCCCCCGTCACAACGAGCAGATCCTCCCACAAGCCTCATGACAGGTCAAATGAAATACATGCAATTTTCCTCTACCTTTGTTCTCTATACTCTCTCTGACTCCCCCGTCACAAGCAGCAGATCCTCCCACCAGCCTTAGGAAATTTTAAACGAACTGGAGACAATTTTACTCTACGTTTGTCCTCTATACTCTCTCTGACTCCCCCGTCACAACCAGCAGATCCTGCCACCAGCCTCAGGAACTTTTAAAAGAACTGGAGACAATTTTACTCTACGTTTGTCCTCTATACTCTCTCTGACTCCCCCGTCACAACCAGCAGATCCTCCCACTAGTCTCATGAAAGGTCAAATGAAATACAAGCAATTTTCCTCTACCTTTGTCCTCTATAGTATCTCTGACTCCCCCGTCACAAGCAGCAGATCCTCCCACCAGCCTCAGGAAATTTTAAACGAACTGGAGACAATTTTACTCTACATTTGTCCTCTATACTCTCTCTAACTTCCCCGTCACAACCAGCAGATCCTCCTACCAGCCTCAGGAAATTTTAAATGAACTGGAGACAATTTTACTCTACGTTTGTCCTCTATACTCTCTCTGACTCCCCCGTCACAACCAGCAGATCCTGCCACCAGCCTCAGGAACTTTTAAAAGAACTGGAGACAATTTTACTCTACGTTTGTCCTCTATACTCTCTCTGACTCCCCCGTCACAACCAGCAGATCCTCCCACTAGTCTCATGAAAGGTCAAATGAAATACATGCAATTTTCCTCTACCTTTGTCCTCTATAGTATCTCTGACTGCCCCGTCACAACCAGCAGATCCTCCCACCAGCCTCAGGAAATTTTAAATGAACTGGAGACAATTTTCCTCTACCTTTGTCCTCTATACTCTCTCTGACTCCCCTGTCACAACCAGCACAACCTCCCACAAGCCTCAGGAAATTTTAAATGAACTGGAGGCAATTTTACTCTACCTTTGTTCTCTGACTCTCACCTCACACCCAGCAGATCCTCCCACTAGACTCATGAAAGTTCAAACAAAATGGATGTAATTTTACTTTACGTTTGTCCTCTATACTCTCTCTGAATCCCCCGTCACAACCAGCAGATCCTCCCACCAGCCTCAGGAAATTTTAAATGAACTGGAGACAATTTTACTCTACGTTTGTCCTCTATACTATCTCTGACTCCCCCGTCACAACCAGCAGATCCTCCCACAAGCCTCAGGAAATTTTAAATGAACTGGAGGCAATTTTATTCTACGTTTGTCCTCTATACTATCTCTGACTCCCCCGTCACAACCAGCAGATCCTCCCACAAGTCTCATGACAGGTCAAATGAAATACATGCAATTTTCCTCTACCTTTGTTCTCTATACTCTCTCTGACTCCCCCGTCACAAGCAGCAGATCCTCCCACCAGCCTTAGGAAATTTTAAACGAACTGGAGACAATTTTACTCTACGTTTGTCCTCTATACTCTCTCTGACTCCCCCGTCACAACCAGCAGATCCTGCCACCAGCCTCAGGAACTTTTAAAGGAACTGGAGACAATTTTACTCTACGTTTGTCCTCTATACTCTCTCTGACTCCCCCGTCACAAGCAGCAGATCCTCCCACCAGCCTCAGGAAATTTTAAACGAACTGGAGACAATTTTACTCTACGTTTGTCCTCTATACTCTCTCTAACTTCCCCGTCACAACCAGCAGATCCTCCTACCAGCCTCAGGAAATTTTAAATGAACTGGAGACAATTTTACTCTACGTTTGTCCTCTATACTCTCTCTGACTCCCCCGTCACAACCAGCAGATCCTGCCACCAGCCTCAGGAACTTTTAAAAGAACTGGAGACAATTTTACTCTACGTTTGTCCTCTATACTCTCTCTGACTCCCCCGTCACAACCAGCAGATCCTCCCACTAGTCTCATGAAAGGTCAAATGAAATACATGCAATTTTCCTCTACCTTTGTCCTCTATAGTATCTCTGACTCCCCCGTCACAACCAGCAGATCCTCCCACCAGCCTCAGGAAATTTTGAATGAACTGGAGACAATTTTCCTCTACCTTTGTCCTCTATACACTCTCTGACTCCCCCGTCACAACTGTCAGATCCTCCCACCAGCCTCAGGAAATTTTAAATGAACTGGAGGCAATTTTACTCTACGTTTGTCCTCTATACTCTCTCTGACTCCCCCGTCTCAACCAGCAGATCCTCCCACCAGCCTCATGAAAGGTCAAATGGACTCGAGTCCAGTTCACAATACCTTTGTCCTCTGTATTTTCTCTGACTCCCCCGTCACAACCACCAGAGCCTCCTACCAGCCTCAGGAAATTTTAAAAGAACTGGAGACAATTTTACTCTACGTTTGTCCTCTATACTCTCTCTGACTCCCCCGTCACAACCAGCAGATCCTCCCACTAGTCTCATGAAAGGTCAAATGAAATACATGCAATTTTCCTCTACCTTTGTCCTCTATACTCTCTCTGACTCCCCCGTCACAACCAGCAGATCCTCCCACCAGGCTCAGGAAATTTTAAATGAACTGGAGACAATTTTACTCTACGTTTGTCCTCTATACTATCTCTGACTCCCCCGTCAAAACCAGCAGATCCTCCCACAAGCCTCAGGAAATTTTAAATGAACTGGAGGCAATTTTATTCTACGTTTGTCCTCTATACTATCTCTGACTCCCCCGTCACAACGAGCAGATCCTCCCACAAGCCTCATGACAGGTCAAATGAAATACATGCAATTTTCCTCTACCTTTGTTCTCTATACTCTCTCTGACTCCCCCGTCACAAGCAGCAGATCCTCCCACCAGCCTTAGGAAATTTTAAACGAACTGGAGACAATTTTACTCTACGTTTGTCCTCTATACTCTCTCTGACTCCCCCGTCACAACCAGCAGATCCTGCCACCAGCCTCAGGAACTTTTAAAAGAACTGGAGACAATTTTACTCTACGTTTGTCCTCTATACTCTCTCTGACTCCCCCGTCACAACCAGCAGATCCTCCCACTAGTCTCATGAAAGGTCAAATGAAATACATGCAATTTTCCTCTACCTTTGTCCTCTATAGTATCTCTGACTCCCCCGTCACAACCAGCAGATCCTCCCACCAGCCTCAGGAAATTTTAAATGAACTGGAGACAATTTTACTCTACATTTGTCCTCTATACTCTCTCTGACTCCCCTGTCACAACCAGCACAACCTCCCACAAGCCTCAGGAAATTTTAAATGAACTGGAGGCAATTTTACTCTACCTTTGTTCTCTGACTCTCACCTCACACCCAGCAGATCCTCCCACTAGACTCATGAAAGTTCAAACAAAATGGATGTAATTTTACTTTACGTTTGTCCTCTATACTCTCTCTGAATCCCCCGTCACAACCAGCAGATCCTCCCACCAGCCTCAGGAAATTTTAAATGAACTGGAGACAATTTTACTCTACATTTGTCCTCTATACTATCTCTGACTCCCCCGTCACAACCAGCAGATCCTCCCACAAGCCTCAGGAAATTTTAAATGAACTGGAGGCAATTTTATTCTACGTTTGTCCTCTATACTATCTCTGACTCCCCCGTCACAACCAGCAGATCCTCCCACAAGTCTCATGACAGGTCAAATGAAATACATGCAATTTTCCTCTACCTTTGTTCTCTATACTCTCTCTGACTCCCCCGTCACAAGCAGCAGATCCTCCCACCAGCCTTAGGAAATTTTAAACGAACTGGAGACAATTTTACTCTACGTTTGTCCTCTATACTCTCTCTGACTCCCCCGTCACAACCAGCAGATCCTGCCACCAGCCTCAGGAACTTTTAAAAGAACTGGAGACAATTTTACTCTACGTTTGTCCTCTATACTCTCTCTGACTCCCCCGTCACAACCAGCAGATCCTCCCACTAGTCTCATGAAAGGTCAAATGAAATACATGCAATTTTCCTCTACCTTTGTCCTCTATAGTATCTCTGAATCCCCCGTCACAACCAGCAGATCCTCCCACCAGCCTCAGGAAATTTTAAATGAACTGGAGACAATTTTACTCTACATTTGTCCTCTATACTCTCTCTGACTCCCCTGTCACAACCAGCACAACCTCCCACAAGCCTCAGGAAATTTTAAATGAACTGGAGGCAATTTTACTCTACCTTTGTTCTCTGACTCTCACCTCACACCCAGCAGATCCTCCCACTAGACTCATGAAAGTTCAAACAAAATGGATGTAATTTTACTTTACGTTTGTCCTCTATACTCTCTCTGACTCCCCCGTCACAACCAGCAGATCCTCCCACCAGCCTCAGGAAATTTTAAACGAACTGGAGACAATTTTACTCTACCTTTGTCCTCCATACTCTCTCTGACTCCCCCGTCACAACCAGCAGATCCTGCCACCAGCCTCAGGAACTTTTAAAAGAACTGGAGACAATTTTACTCTACGTTTGTCCTCTATACTCTCTCTGACTCCCCCGTCACAACCAGCAGATCCTCCCACTAGTCTCATGAAAGGTCAAATGAAATACATGCAATTTTCCTCTACCTTTGTCCTCTATAGTATCTCTGACTCCCCCGTCACAACCAGCAGATCCTCCCACCAGCCTCAGGAAATTTTAAATGAACTGGAGACAATTTTACTCTACATTTGTCCTCTATACTCTCTCTGACTCCCCCGTCACAACCAGCAGATCCTCCCAATTGTCTCATGAAAGGTCAAATGAAATACAGGCAATTTTCCTCTACCTTTGTCCTCTATACTATCTCTGACTCACCCGTCACAACCAGCAGATACTCCCACCAGCCTCAGGAAATTTTAAATGAACTTGAGACAATTTTACTCTACGTTTGTCCTCTATACTCTCTCTGACTCCCCTGTCACAACCAACACATCCTCCCACAAGCCTCAGGAAATTTTAAATGAACTGGAGGCAATTTTACTCTACCTTTGTTCTCTGACTCTCACCTCACACCCAGCAGATCCTCCCACTAGACTCATGAAAGTTCAAACAAAATGGATGAAATTTTCCTCTACCTTTGTCCTCTATACTCTCTCTGACTCCCCCGTCACAACCAGCAGATCCTCCCACTAGTCTCATGAAAGGTCAAATGAAATACATGCAATTTTCATCTACCTTTGTCCTCTATACTATCTCTGACTCCCCCGTCACAACAAGCAGATCCTCCCACCATCCTGAGGAAATTTTAAATGAACTGGAGGCAATTTTGCTCTACCTTTGTTCTCTATACTCTCTCTGACTTCCCCGTCACAACCAGCAGATCCTCCTACCAGCCTCAGGAAATTTTAAATGAACTGGAGACAATTTTACTCTACGTTTGTCCTCTATACTCTCTCTGACTCCCCCGTCACAACCAGCAGATCCTCCCACTAGTCTCATGAAAGGTCAAATGAAATACATGCAATTTTCCTCTACCTTTGTCCTCTATAGTATCTCTGACTCCCCCGTCACAACCAGCAGATCCTCCCACCAGCCTCAGGAAATTTTAAATGAACTGGAGACAATTTTACTCTACATTTGTCCTCTATACTCTCTCTGACTCCCCCGTCACAACCAGCAGATCCTCCCAATTGTCTCATGAAAGGTCAAATGAAATACAGGCAATTTTCCTCTACCTTTGTCCTCTATACTATCTCTGACTCCCCCGTCACAACCAGCAGATACTCCCACCAGCCTCAGGAAATTTTAAATGAACTTGAGACAATTTTACTCTACGTTTGTCCTCTATACACTCTCTGACTCCCCCGTCACAACTGGCAGATCCTCCCACCAGCCTCAGGAAATTTTAAATGAACTGGAGGCAATTTTACTCTACGTTTGTCCTCTATACTCTCTCTGACTCCCCCGCCTCAACCAGCAGATCCTCCCACCAGCCTCATGAAAGGTCAAATGAACTCGAGTCCAGTTCACAATACCTTTGTCCTCTGTATTTTCTCTGACTCCCCCGTCACAGCCAGCAGATCCTCCCAATTGTCTCATGAAAGGTCAAATGAAATACAGGCAATTTTCCTCTACCTTTGTCCTCTATACTATCTCTGACTCCCCCGTCACAACCAGCAGATACTCCCACCAGCCTCAGGAAATTTTAAATGAACTTGAGACAATTTTACTCTACGTTTGTCCTCTATACTCTCTCTGACTCCCCTGTCACAACCAGCACATCCTCCCACTAATCTCATGAAAGGTCAAATGAAATACAGGCAATTTTCCTCTACCTTTGTCCTCTATACTATCTCTGACTCCCCCGTCACAACCAGCAGATCCTCCCACAAGCCTCAGGAAATTTTAAATGAACTGGAGGCAATTTTACTCTACCTTTGTTCTCTGACTCTCACCTCACACCCAGCAGATCCTCCCACTAGACTCATGAAAGTTCAAACAAAATGGATGTAATTTTCCTCTACCTTTGTCCTCTATACTATCTCTGACTCCCCCGTCACAACCAGCAGATCCTCCCACTAGTCTCATGAAAGGTCAAATGAAATACATGCAATTTTCCTCTACCTTTGTCCTCTATACTATCTCTGACTCCCCCGTCACAACCAGCAGATCCTCCAACCAGCGTCAGGAAATTTTAAATAAACTGGAGACAATTTTACTCTACATTTGTCCTCTATACTCTCTCTGACTCCCCCGTCACAACCAGCAGATCCTCCCAATTGTCTCATGAAAGGTCAAATGAAATACAGGCAATTTTCCGCTACCTTTGTCCTCTATACTATCTCTGACTCCCCCGTCACAACCAGCAGATCCTCCAACCAGCCTCAGGAAATTTTAAATGAACTAGAGACAATTTTACTCTACATTTGTCCTCTATACTCTCTCTGACTCCCCCGTCACAACCAGCAGATCCTCACACTAGTCTCATGAAAGGTCAAATGAAATACATGCAATTTTCCTCTACCTTTGTCCTCTATACTATCTCTGACTCCCCCGTCACAACCAGCAGATCCTCCAACCAGCCTCAGGAAATTTTAAATAAACTGGAGACAATTTTACTCTACATTTGTCCTCTATACTCTCTCTGACTCCCCCGTCACAACCAGCAGATCCTCCCAATTGTCTCATGAAAGGTCAAATGAAATACAGGCAATTTTCCGCTACCTTTGTCCTCTATACTATCTCTGACTCCCCCGTCACAACCAGTAGATCCTCCAACCAGCCTCAGGAAATTTTAAATGAACTGGAGACAATTTTACTCTACATTTGTCCTCTATACTCTCTCTGACTCCCCCGTCACAACCAGCAGATCCTCCCAATTGTCTCATGAAAGGTCAAATGAAATACAGGCAATTTTCCGCTACCTTTGTCCTCTATACTATCTCTGACTCCCCCGTCACAACCAGCAGATACTCCCACCAGCCTCAGGAAATTTTAAATGAACTTGAGACAATTTTACTCTACGTTTGTCCTCTATACACTCTCTGACTCCCCCGTCACAACTGGCAGATCCTCCTACCAGCCTCAGGAAATTTTAAATGAACTGGAGGCAATTTTACTCTAAGTTTGTCCTCTATACTCTCTCTGACTCCCCCGTCTCAACCAGCAGATCCTCCCACCAGCCTCATGAAAGGTCAAATGAACTCGAGTCCAGTTCACAATACCTTTGTCCTCTGTATTTTCTCTGACTCCCCCGTCACAACCAGCAGAGCCTCCCACCAGCCTCAGGAAATTTTAAATGAACTGGAGGCAATTTTACTCTAAGTTTGTCCTCTATACTCTCTCTGAATCCCCCGTCTCAACCAGCAGATCCTCCCACCAGCCTCATGAAAGGTCAAATGAACTCGAGTCCAGTTCACAATACCTTTGTCCTCTGTATTTTCTCTGACTCCCCCGTCACAACCAGCAGAGCCTCCTACCAGCCTCAGGAAATTTTAAATGAACTGGAGACACTTTTATTCTACGTTTGTCCTCTATACTCTCTCTGACTCCCCCGTCACAACCAGCAGATCCTCCCACCAGACTCAGGAAATTTTAAATGAACTGGAGACACTTTTATTCTACGTTTGTCCTCTATACTCTCTCTGACTCCCCCGTCACAACCAGCAGATCCTCCCACTAGTCTCATGAAAGGTCAAATGAAATACATGCAATTTTCCTCTACCTTTGTCCTCTATACTATCTCTGACTCCCCCGTCACAACCAGCAGATCCTCCAACCAGCCTCAGGAAATTTTAAATGAACTGGAGACAATTTTATTCTACGTTTGTCCTCTATACTCTCTCTGACTCCCCCGTCACAACCAGCAGATCCTCCCACTAGTCTCATGAAAGGTCAAATGAAATACATGCAATTTTCCTCTACCTTTGTCCTCTATACCATCTCTGACTCCCCCGTCACAACCAGCAGATCCTCCAACCAGCCTCAGGAAATTTTAAATAAACTGGAGACAATTTTACTCTACATTTGTCCTCTATACTCTCTCTGACTCCCCCGTCACAACCAGCAGATCCTCCCAATTGTCTCATGAAAAGTCAAATGAAATACAGGCAATTTTCCGCTACCTTTGTCCTCTATACTATCTCTGACTCCCCCGTCACAACCAGCAGATACTCCCACCAGCCTCAGGAAATTTTAAATGAGCTTGAGACAATTTTACTCTACGTTTGTCCTCTATACACTCTCTGACTCCCCCGTCACAACTGGCAGATCCTCCCACCAGCCTCAGGAAATTTTAAATGAACTGGAGGCAATTTTACTCTAAGTTTGTCCTCTATACTATCTCTGACTCCCCCGTCACAACCAGCAGATCCTCCCACAAGCCTCATGACAGGTCAAATGAAATACATGCAATTTTCCTCTACCTTTGTTCTCTATACTCTCTCTGACTCCCCCGTCACAAGCAGCAGATCCTCCTACCAGCCTCAGGAAATTTTAAAAGAACTGGAGACAATTTTACTCTACGTTTGTCCTCTATACTCTCTCTGACTCCCCCGTCACAACCAGCAGATCCTCCCACTAGTCTCATGAAAGGTCAAATGAAATACATGCAATTTTCCTCTACCTTTGTCCTCTATACTCTCTCTGACTCCCCCGTCACAACCAGCAGATCCTCCCACCAGCCTCAGGAAATTTTAAATGAACTGGAGACAATTTTACTCTACGTTTGTCCTCTATACTATCTCTGACTCCCCCGTCACAACCAGCAGATCCTCCCACAAGCCTCAGGAAATTTTAAATGAACTGGAGGCAATTTTATTCTACGTTTGTCCTCTATACTATCTCTGACTCCCCCGTCACAACGAGCAGATCCTCCCACAAGCCTCATGACAGGTCAAATGAAATACATGCAATTTTCCTCTACCTTTGTCCTCTATACTCTCTCTGACTCCCCCGTCACAACCAGCAGATCCTCCCACCAGCCTCAGGAAATTTTAAATGAACTGGAGACAATTTTACTCTACGTTTGTCCTCTATACTCTCTCTGACTCCCCCGTCACAAGCAGCAGATCCTCCCACCAGCCTTAGGAAATTTTAAACGAACTGGAGACAATTTTACTCTACATTTGTCCTCTATACTCTCTCTGACTCCCCCGTCACAACCAGCAGATCCTGCCACCAGCCTCAGGAACTTTTAAAAGAACTGGAGACAATTTTACTCTACGTTTGTCCTCTATACTCTCTCTGACTCCCCCGTCACAACCAGCAGATCCTCCCACTAGTCTCATGAAAGGTCAAATGAAATACATGCAATTTTCCTCTACCTTTGTCCTCTATAGTATCTCTGACTCCCCCGTCACAAGCAGCAGATCCTCCCACCAGCCTCAGGAAATTTTAAACGAACTGGAGACAATTTTACTCTACATTTGTCCTCTATACTCTCTCTAACTTCCCCGTCACAACCAGCAGATCCTCCTACCAGCCTCAGGAAATTTTAAATGAACTGGAGACAATTTTACTCTACGTTTGTCCTCTATACTCTCTCTGACTCCCCCGTCACAACCAGCAGATCCTGCCACCAGCCTCAGGAACTTTTAAAAGAACTGGAGACAATTTTACTCTACGTTTGTCCTCTATACTCTCTCTGACTCCCCCGTCACAACCAGCAGATCCTCCCACTAGTCTCATGAAAGGTCAAATGAAATACATGCAATTTTCCTCTACCTTTGTCCTCTATAGTATCTCTGACTGCCCCGTCACAACCAGCAGATCCTCCCACCAGCCTCAGGAAATTTTAAATGAACTGGAGACAATTTTCCTCTACCTTTGTCCTCTATACACTCTCTGACTCCCCCATCACAACTGTCAGATCCTCCCACCAGCCTCAGGAAATTTTAAATGAACTGGAGGCAATTTTACTCTACGTTTGTCCTCTATACTATCTCTGACTCCCCCGTCACAACGAGCAGATCCTCCCACAAGCCTCATGACAGGTCAAATGAAATACATGCAATTTTCCTCTACCTTTGTTCTCTATACTCTCTCTGACTCCCCCGTCACAAGCAGCAGATCCTCCCACCAGCCTTAGGAAATTTTAAACGAACTGGAGACAATTTTACTCTACGTTTGTCCTCTATACTCTCTCTGACTCCCCCGTCACAACCAGCAGATCCTGCCACCAGCCTCAGGAACTTTTAAAAGAACTGGAGACAATTTTACTCTACGTTTGTCCTCTATACTCTCTCTGACTCCCCCGTCACAACCAGCAGATCCTCCCACTAGTCTCATGAAAGGTCAAATGAAATACATGCAATTTTCCTCTACCTTTGTCCTCTATAGTATCTCTGACTCCCCCGTCACAACCAGCAGATCCTCCCACCAGCCTCAGGAAATTTTAAATGAACTGGAGACAATTTTACTCTACATTTGTCCTCTATACTCTCTCTGACTCCCCTGTCACAACCAGCACAACCTCCCACAAGCCTCAGGAAATTTTAAATGAACTGGAGGCAATTTTACTCTACCTTTGTTCTCTGACTCTCACCTCACACCCAGCAGATCCTCCCACTAGACTCATGAAAGTTCAAACAAAATGGATGTAATTTTACTTTACGTTTGTCCTCTATACTCTCTCTGAATCCCCCGTCACAACCAGCAGATCCTCCCACCAGCCTCAGGAAATTTTAAATGAACTGGAGACAATTTTACTCTACGTTTGTCCTCTATACTATCTCTGACTCCCCCGTCACAACCAGCAGATCCTCCCACAAGCCTCAGGAAATTTTAAATGAACTGGAGGCAATTTTATTCTACGTTTGTCCTCTATACTATCTCTGACTCCCCCGTCACAACCAGCAGATCCTCCCACAAGTCTCATGACAGGTCAAATGAAATACATGCAATTTTCCTCTACCTTTGTTCTCTATACTCTCTCTGACTCCCCCGTCACAAGCAGCAGATCCTCCCACCAGCCTTAGGAAATTTTAAACGAACTGGAGACAATTTTACTCTACGTTTGTCCTCTATACTCTCTCTGACTCCCCCGTCACAACCAGCAGATCCTGCCACCAGCCTCAGGAACTTTTAAAAGAACTGGAGACAATTTTACTCTACGTTTGTCCTCTATACTCTCTCTGACTCCCCCGTCACAAGCAGCAGATCCTCCCACCAGCCTCAGGAAATTTTAAACGAACTGGAGACAATTTTACTCTACGTTTGTCCTCTATACTCTCTCTAACTTCCCCGTCACAACCAGCAGATCCTCCTACCAGCCTCAGGAAATTTTAAATGAACTGGAGACAATTTTACTCTACGTTTGTCCTCTATACTCTCTCTGACTCCCCCGTCACAACCAGCAGATCCTGCCACCAGCCTCAGGAACTTTTAAAAGAACTGGAGACAATTTTACTCTACGTTTGTCCTCTATACTCTCTCTGACTCCCCCGTCACAACCAGCAGATCCTCCCACTAGTCTCATGAAAGGTCAAATGAAATACATGCAATTTTCCTCTACCTTTGTCCTCTATAGTATCTCTGACTCCCCCGTCACAACCAGCAGATCCTCCCACCAGCCTCAGGAAATTTTGAATGAACTGGAGACAATTTTCCTCTACCTTTGTCCTCTATACACTCTCTGACTCCCCCGTCACAACTGTCAGATCCTCCCACCAGCCTCAGGAAATTTTAAATGAACTGGAGGCAATTTTACTCTACGTTTGTCCTCTATACTCTCTCTGACTCCCCCGTCTCAACCAGCAGATCCTCCCACCAGCCTCATGAAAGGTCAAATGGACTCGAGTCCAGTTCACAATACCTTTGTCCTCTGTATTTTCTCTGACTCCCCCGTCACAACCACCAGAGCCTCCTACCAGCCTCAGGAAATTTTAAAAGAACTGGAGACAATTTTACTCTACGTTTGTCCTCTATACTCTCTCTGACTCCCCCGTCACAACCAGCAGATCCTCCCACTAGTCTCATGAAAGGTCAAATGAAATACATGCAATTTTCCTCTACCTTTGTCCTCTATACTCTCTCTGACTCCCCCGTCACAACCAGCAGATCCTCCCACCAGCCTCAGGAAATTTTAAATGAACTGGAGACAATTTTACTCTACGTTTGTCCTCTATACTATCTCTGACTCCCCCGTCACAACCAGCAGATCCTCCCACAAGCCTCAGGAAATTTTAAATGAACTGGAGGCAATTTTATTCTACGTTTGTCCTCTATACTATCTCTGACTCCCCCGTCACAACGAGCAGATCCTCCCACAAGCCTCATGACAGGTCAAATGAAATACATGCAATTTTCCTCTACCTTTGTTCTCTATACTCTCTCTGACTCCCCCGTCACAAGCAGCAGATCCTCCCACCAGCCTTAGGAAATTTTAAACGAACTGGAGACAATTTTACTCTACGTTTGTCCTCTATACTCTCTCTGACTCCCCCGTCACAACCAGCAGATCCTGCCACCAGCCTCAGGAACTTTTAAAAGAACTGGAGACAATTTTACTCTACGTTTGTCCTCTATACTCTCTCTGACTCCCCCGTCACAACCAGCAGATCCTCCCACTAGTCTCATGAAAGGTCAAATGAAATACATGCAATTTTCCTCTACCTTTGTCCTCTATAGTATCTCTGACTCCCCCGTCACAACCAGCAGATCCTCCCACCAGCCTCAGGAAATTTTAAATGAACTGGAGACAATTTTACTCTACATTTGTCCTCTATACTCTCTCTGACTCCCCTGTCACAACCAGCACAACCTCCCACAAGCCTCAGGAAATTTTAAATGAACTGGAGGCAATTTTACTCTACCTTTGTTCTCTGACTCTCACCTCACACCCAGCAGATCCTCCCACTAGACTCATGAAAGTTCAAACAAAATGGATGTAATTTTACTTTACGTTTGTCCTCTATACTCTCTCTGAATCCCCCGTCACAACCAGCAGATCCTCCCACCAGCCTCAGGAAATTTTAAATGAACTGGAGACAATTTTACTCTACATTTGTCCTCTATACTATCTCTGACTCCCCCGTCACAACCAGCAGATCCTCCCACAAGCCTCAGGAAATTTTAAATGAACTGGAGGCAATTTTATTCTACGTTTGTCCTCTATACTATCTCTGACTCCCCCGTCACAACCAGCAGATCCTCCCACAAGTCTCATGACAGGTCAAATGAAATACATGCAATTTTCCTCTACCTTTGTTCTCTATACTCTCTCTGACTCCCCCGTCACAAGCAGCAGATCCTCCCACCAGCCTTAGGAAATTTTAAACGAACTGGAGACAATTTTACTCTACGTTTGTCCTCTATACTCTCTCTGACTCCCCCGTCACAACCAGCAGATCCTGCCACCAGCCTCAGGAACTTTTAAAAGAACTGGAGACAATTTTACTCTACGTTTGTCCTCTATACTCTCTCTGACTCCCCCGTCACAACCAGCAGATCCTCCCACTAGTCTCATGAAAGGTCAAATGAAATACATGCAATTTTCCTCTACCTTTGTCCTCTATAGTATCTCTGAATCCCCCGTCACAACCAGCAGATCCTCCCACCAGCCTCAGGAAATTTTAAATGAACTGGAGACAATTTTACTCTACATTTGTCCTCTATACTCTCTCTGACTCCCCTGTCACAACCAGCACAACCTCCCACAAGCCTCAGGAAATTTTAAATGAACTGGAGGCAATTTTACTCTACCTTTGTTCTCTGACTCTCACCTCACACCCAGCAGATCCTCCCACTAGACTCATGAAAGTTCAAACAAAATGGATGTAATTTTACTTTACGTTTGTCCTCTATACTCTCTCTGACTCCCCCGTCACAACCAGCAGATCCTCCCACCAGCCTCAGGAAATTTTAAACGAACTGGAGACAATTTTACTCTACCTTTGTCCTCCATACTCTCTCTGACTCCCCCGTCACAACCAGCAGATCCTGCCACCAGCCTCAGGAACTTTTAAAAGAACTGGAGACAATTTTACTCTACGTTTGTCCTCTATACTCTCTCTGACTCCCCCGTCACAACCAGCAGATCCTCCCACTAGTCTCATGAAAGGTCAAATGAAATACATGCAATTTTCCTCTACCTTTGTCCTCTATAGTATCTCTGACTCCCCCGTCACAACCAGCAGATCCTCCCACCAGCCTCAGGAAATTTTAAATGAACTGGAGACAATTTTACTCTACATTTGTCCTCTATACTCTCTCTGACTCCCCCGTCACAACCAGCAGATCCTCCCAATTGTCTCATGAAAGGTCAAATGAAATACAGGCAATTTTCCTCTACCTTTGTCCTCTATACTATCTCTGACTCACCCGTCACAACCAGCAGATACTCCCACCAGCCTCAGGAAATTTTAAATGAACTTGAGACAATTTTACTCTACGTTTGTCCTCTATACTCTCTCTGACTCCCCTGTCACAACCAACACATCCTCCCACAAGCCTCAGGAAATTTTAAATGAACTGGAGGCAATTTTACTCTACCTTTGTTCTCTGACTCTCACCTCACACCCAGCAGATCCTCCCACTAGACTCATGAAAGTTCAAACAAAATGGATGAAATTTTCCTCTACCTTTGTCCTCTATACTCTCTCTGACTCCCCCGTCACAACCAGCAGATCCTCCCACTAGTCTCATGAAAGGTCAAATGAAATACATGCAATTTTCATCTACCTTTGTCCTCTATACTATCTCTGACTCCCCCGTCACAACAAGCAGATCCTCCCACCATCCTGAGGAAATTTTAAATGAACTGGAGGCAATTTTGCTCTACCTTTGTTCTCTATACTCTCTCTGACTTCCCCGTCACAACCAGCAGATCCTCCTACCAGCCTCAGGAAATTTTAAATGAACTGGAGACAATTTTACTCTACGTTTGTCCTCTATACTCTCTCTGACTCCCCCGTCACAACCAGCAGATCCTCCCACTAGTCTCATGAAAGGTCAAATGAAATACATGCAATTTTCCTCTACCTTTGTCCTCTATAGTATCTCTGACTCCCCCGTCACAACCAGCAGATCCTCCCACCAGCCTCAGGAAATTTTAAATGAACTGGAGACAATTTTACTCTACATTTGTCCTCTATACACTCTCTGACTCCCCCGCCTCAACCAGCAGATCCTCCCACCAGCCTCATGAAAGGTCAAATGAACTCGAGTCCAGTTCACAATACCTTTGTCCTCTGTATTTTCTCTGACTCCCCCGTCACAACCAGCAGATCCTCCCAATTGTCTCATGAAAGGTCAAATGAAATACAGGCAATTTTCCTCTACCTTTGTCCTCTATACTATCTCTGACTCCCCCGTCACAACCAGCAGATACTCCCACCAGCCTCAGGAAATTTTAAATGAACTTGAGACAATTTTACTCTACGTTTGTCCTCTATACTCTCTCTGACTCCCCTGTCACAACCAGCACATCCTCCCACAAGCCTCACGAAATTTTAAATGAACTGGAGGCAATTTTACTCTACCTTTGTTCTCTGACTCTCACCTCACACCCAGCAGATCCTCCCACTAGACTCATGAAAGTTCAAACAAAATGGATGTAATTTTCCTCTACCTTTGTCCTCTATACTATCTCTGACTCCCCCGTCACAACCAGCAGATCCTCCCACTAGTCTCATGAAAGGTCAAATGAAATACATGCAATTTTCCTCTACCTTTGTCCTCTATACTATCTCTGACTCCCCCGTCACAACCAGCAGATCCTCCAACCAGCGTCAGGAAATTTTAAATAAACTGGAGACAATTTTACTCTACATTTGTCCTCTATACTCTCTCTGACTCCCCCGTCACAACCAGCAGATCCTCACACTAGTCTCATGAAAGGTCAAATGAAATACATGCAATTTTCCTCTACCTTTGTCCTCTATACTATCTCTGACTCCCCCGTCACAACCAGCAGATCCTCACACTAGTCTCATGAAAGGTCAAATGAAATACATGCAATTTTCCTCTACCTTTGTCCTCTATACTATCTCTGACTCCCCCGTCACAACCAGCAGATCCTCCAACCAGCCTCAGGAAATTTTAAATAAACTGGAGACAATTTTACTCTACATTTGTCCTCTATACTCTCTCTGACTCCCCCGTCACAACCAGCAGATCCTCCCAATTGTCTCATGAAAGGTCAAATGAAATACAGGCAATTTTCCGCTACCTTTGTCCTCTATACTATCTCTGACTCCCCCGTCACAACCAGTAGATCCTCCAACCAGCCTCAGGAAATTTTAAATGAACTGGAGACAATTTTACTCTACATTTGTCCTCCATACTCTCTCTGACTCCCCCGTCACAACCAGCAGATCCTCCCAATTGTCTCATGAAAGGTCAAATGAAATACAGGCAATTTTCCGCTACCTTTGTCCTCTATACTATCTCTGACTCCCCCGTCACAACCAGCAGATACTCCCACCAGCCTCAGGAAATTTTAAATGAACTTGAGACAATTTTACTCTACGTTTGTCCTCTATACACTCTCTGACTCCCCCGTCACAACTGGCAGATCCTCCCTCCAGCCTCAGGAAATTTTAAATGAACTGGAGGCAATTTTACTCTAAGTTTGTCCTCTATACTCTCTCTGACTCCCCCGTCTCAACCAGCAGATCCTCCCACCAGCCTCATGAAAGGTCAAATGAACTCGAGTCCAGTTCACAATACCTTTGTCCTCTGTATTTTCTCTGACTCCCCCGTCACAACCAGCAGAGCCTCCTACCAGCCTCAGGAAATTTTAAAAGAACTGGAGACAATTTTACTCTACGTTTGTCCTCTATACTCTCTCTGACTCCCCCGTCACAACCAGCAGATCCTCCCACTAGTCTCATGAAAGGTCAAATGAAATACATGCAATTTTCCTCTACCTTTGTCCTCTATACTATCTCTGACTCCCCCGTCAAAACCAGCAGATCCTCCAACCAGCCTCAGGAAATTTTAAATGAACTGGAGACAATTTTACTCTACATTTGTCCTCTATACTCTCTCTGACTCCCCCGTCACAACCAGCAGATCCTTCCAATTGTCTCATGAAAGGTCAAATGAAATACAGGCAATTTTCCGCTACCTTTGTCCTCTATACTATCTCTGACTCCCCCGTCACAACCAGCAGATACTCCCACCAGCCTCAAGAAATTTTAAATGAACTTGAGACAATTTTACTCTACGTTTGTCCTCTATACACTCTCTGACTCCCCCGTCACAACTGGCAGATCCTCCTACCAGCCTAAGGAAATTTTAAATGAACTGGAGGCAATTTTACTCTAAGTTTGTCCTCTATACTCTCTCTGACTCCCCCGTCTCAACCAGCAGATCCTCCCACCAGCCTCATGAAAGGTCAAATGAACTCGAGTCCAGTTCACAATACCTTTGTCCTCTGTATTTTCTCTGACTCCCCCGTCACAACCAGCAGAGCCTCCCACCAGCCTCAGGAAATTTTAAATGAACTGGAGGCAATTTTACTCTAAGTTTGTCCTCTATACTCTCTCTGAATCCCCCGTCTCAACCAGCAGATCCTCCCACCAGCCTCATGAAAGGTCAAATGAACTCGAGTCCAGTTCACAATACCTTTGTCCTCTGTATTTTCTCTGACTCCCCCGTCACAACCAGCAGAGCCTCCTACCAGCCTCAGGAAATTTTAAATGAACTGGAGACACTTTTATTCTACGTTTGTCCTCTATACTCTCTCTGACTCCCCCGTCACAACCAGCAGATCCTCCCACCAGACTCAGGAAATTTTAAATGAACTGGAGACACTTTTATTCTACGTTTGTCCTCTATACTCTCTCTGACTCCCCCGTCACAACCAGCAGATCCTCCCACTAGTCTCATGAAAGGTCAAATGAAATACATGCAATTTTCCTCTACCTTTGTCCTCTATACTATCTCTGACTCCCCCGTCACAACCAGCAGATCCTCCAACCAGCCTCAGGAAATTTTAAATGAACTGGAGACAATTTTATTCTACGTTTGTCCTCTATACTCTCTCTGACTCCCCCGTCACAACCAGCAGATCCTCCCACTAGTCTCATGAAAGGTCAAATGAAATACATGCAATTTTCCTCTACCTTTGTCCTCTATACCATCTCTGACTCCCCCGTCACAACCAGCAGATCCTCCAACCAGCCTCAGGAAATTTTAAATAAACTGGAGACAATTTTACTCTACATTTGTCCTCTATACTCTCTCTGACTCCCCCGTCACAACCAGCAGATCCTCCCAATTGTCTCATGAAAAGTCAAATGAAATACAGGCAATTTTCCGCTACCTTTGTCCTCTATACTATCTCTGACTCCCCCGTCACAACCAGCAGATACTCCCACCAGCCTCAGGAAATTTTAAATGAGCTTGAGACAATTTTACTCTACGTTTGTCCTCTATACACTCTCTGACTCCCCCGTCACAACTGGCAGATCCTCCCACCAGCCTCATGAAAGGTCAAATGAACTCGAGTCCAGTTCACAATACCTTTGTCCTCTGTATTTTCTCTGACTCCCCCGTCACAACCAGCAGAGCCTCCCACCAGCCTCAGGAAATTTTAAATGAACTGGAGGCAATTTTACTCTAAGTTTGTCCTCTATACTCTCTCTGAATCCCCCGTCTCAACCAGCAGATCCTCCCACCAGCCTCATGAAAGGTCAAATGAACTCGAGTCCAGTTCACAATACCTTTGTCCTCTGTATTTTCTCTGACTCCCCCGTCACAACCAGCAGAGCCTCCTACCAGCCTCAGGAAATTTTAAATGAACTGGAGACAATTTTACTCTACATTTGTCCTCTATACTCTCTCTGACTCCCCCGTCACAACCAGCAGATCCTCCCAATTGTCTCATGAAAGGTCAAATGAAATACAGGCAATTTTCCTCTACCTTTGTCCTCTATACTATCTCTGACTCACCCGTCACAACCAGCAGATACTCCCACCAGCCTCAGGAAATTTTAAATGAACTTGAGACAATTTTACTCTACGTTTGTCCTCTATACTCTCTCTGACTCCCCTGTCACAACCAACACATCCTCCCACAAGCCTCAGGAAATTTTAAATGAACTGGAGGCAATTTTACTCTACCTTTGTTCTCTGACTCTCACCTCACACCCAGCAGATCCTCCCACTAGACTCATGAAAGTTCAAACAAAATGGATGAAATTTTCCTCTACCTTTGTCCTCTATACTCTCTCTGACTCCCCCGTCACAACCAGCAGATCCTCCCACTAGTCTCATGAAAGGTCAAATGAAATACATGCAATTTTCATCTACCTTTGTCCTCTATACTATCTCTGACTCCCCCGTCACAACAAGCAGATCCTCCCACCATCCTGAGGAAATTTTAAATGAACTGGAGGCAATTTTGCTCTACCTTTGTTCTCTATACTCTCTCTGACTTCCCCGTCACAACCAGCAGATCCTCCTACCAGCCTCAGGAAATTTTAAATGAACTGGAGACAATTTTACTCTACGTTTGTCCTCTATACTCTCTCTGACTCCCCCGTCACAACCAGCAGATCCTCCCACTAGTCTCATGAAAGGTCAAATGAAATACATGCAATTTTCCTCTACCTTTGTCCTCTATAGTATCTCTGACTCCCCCGTCACAACCAGCAGATCCTCCCACCAGCCTCAGGAAATTTTAAATGAACTGGAGACAATTTTACTCTACATTTGTCCTCTATACTCTCTCTGACTCCCCCGTCACAACCAGCAGATCCTCCCAATTGTCTCATGAAAGGTCAAATGAAATACAGGCAATTTTCCTCTACCTTTGTCCTCTATACTATCTCTGACTCCCCCGTCACAACCAGCAGATACTCCCACCAGCCTCAGGAAATTTTAAATGAACTTGAGACAATTTTACTCTACGTTTGTCCTCTATACTCTCTCTGACTCCCCTGTCACAACCAGCACATCCTCCCACAAGCCTCACGAAATTTTAAATGAACTGGAGGCAATTTAACTCTACCTTTGTTCACTGACTCTCACCTCACACCCAGCAGATCCTCCCACTAGACTCATGAAAGTTCAAACAAAATGGATGTAATTTTCCTCTACCTTTGTCCTCTATACTATCTCTGACTCCCCCGTCACAACCAGCAGATCCTCCCACTAGTCTCATGAAAGGTCAAATGAAATACATGCAATTTTCCTCTACCTTTGTCCTCTATACTATCTCTGACTCCCCCGTCACAACCAGCAGATCCTCCCACCAGCCTCAAGAAATTTTATATGAACTGGAGACAATTTTATTCTACGTTTGTCCTCTATACTCTCTCTCACTCCCCCGTCACAACCAGCAGATCCTCCCACTAGTCTCATGAAAGGTCAAATGAAATACATGCAATTTTCCTCTACCTTTGTCCTCTATACTATCTCTGACTCCCCCGTCACAACCAGCAGATACTCCCACCAGCCTCAGGAAATTTTAAATGAACTTGAGACAATTTTACTCTACGTTTGTCCTCTATACTCTCTCTGACTCCCCTGTCACAACCAGCACATCCTCCCACAAGCCTCACGAAATTTTAAATGAACTGGAGGCAATTTAACTCTACCTTTGTTCACTGACTCTCACCTCACACCCAGCAGATCCTCCCACTAGACTCATGAAAGTTCAAACAAAATGGATGTAATTTTCCTCTACCTTTGTCCTCTATACTATCTCTGACTCCCCCGTCACAACCAGCAGATCCTCCCACTAGTCTCATGAAAGGTCAAATGAAATACATGCAATTTTCCTCTACCTTTGTCCTCTATACTCTCTCTAACTTCCCCGTCACAACCAGCAGATCCTCCTACCAGCCTCAGGAAATTTTAAATGAACTGGAGACAATTTTACTCTACGTTTGTCCTCTATACTCTCTCTGACTCCCCCGTCACAACCAGCCGATCCTCCCACTAGTCTCATGAAAGGTCAAATGAAATACATGCAATTTTCCGCTACCTTTGTCCTCTATACTATCTCTGACTCCCCCGTCACAACCAGCAGATACTCCCACCAGCCTCAGGAAATTTTAAACGAACTGGAGACAATTTTACTCTACGTTTGTCCTCTATACACTCTCTGACTCGCCCGTCACAACTGGCAGATCCTCCTACCAGCCTCAGGAAATTTTAAATGAACTGGAGGCAATTTTACTCTACGTTTGTCCTCTATACTCTCTCTGACTCCCCTGTCACAACCAGCAGATCCTCCCACTAGTCTCATGAAAGGTCAAATGAAATACATGCAATTTTCCTCTACCTTTGTCCTCTATACACTCTCTGACTCCCCCGTCACAACTGTCAGATCCTCCCACCAGCCTCAGGAAATTTTAAATGAACTGGAGGCAATTTTACTCTACGTTTGTCCTCTATACTCTCTCTGACTGCCCCGTCTCAACCAGCAGATCCTCCCACCAGCCTCATGAAAGGTCAAATGAACTCGAGTCCAGTTCACAATACCTTTGTCCTCTGTGTTTTCTCTGACTCCCCCGTCACAACCAGCAGAGCCTCCTACCAGCCTCAGGAAATTTTAAAAGAACTGGAGACAATTTTACTCTACGTCTGTCTTCTATACTATCTCTGACTCCCCCGTCACAACCAGCAGATCCTCCCACAAGCCTCATGACAGGTCAAATGAAATACATGCAATTTTCCTCTACCTTTGTTCTCTATACTCTCTCTGACTCCCCTGTCACAAGCAGCAGATCCTCCCACCAGCCTCAGGAAATTTTAAACGAACTGGAGACAATTTTACTCTACGTTTGTCCTCTATACTCTCTCTAACTTCCCCGTCACAACCAGCAGATCCTCCTACCAGCCTCAGGAAATTTTAAATGAACTGGAGACAATTTTACTCTACGTTTGTCCTCTATACTCTCTCTGACTCCCCCGTCACAACCAGCAGATCCTGCCACCAGCCTCAGGAAATTTTAAAAGAACTGGAGACAATTTTACTCTACGTTTGTCCTCTATACTCTCTCTGACTCCCCCGTCACAACCAGCAGATCCTCCCACTAGTCTCATGAAAGGTCAAATGAAATACATGCAATTTTCCTCTACCTTTGTCCTCTATACTCTCTCTGAGTCCCCCGTCACAACCAGCAGATCCTCCCACCAGCCTCAGGAAATTTTAAACGAACTGGAGACAATTTTACTCTACGTTTGTCCTCTATACTCTCTCTAACTTCCCCGTCACAACCAGCAGATCCTCCTACCAGCCTCAGGAAATTTTAAATGAACTGGAGACAATTTTACTCTACGTTTGTCCTCTATACTCTCTCTAACTTCCCCGTCACAACCAGCAGATCCTCCTACCAGCCTCAGGAAATTTTAAATGAACTGGAGACAATTTTACTCTACGTTTGTCCTCTATACTCTCTCTGACTCCCCCGTCACAACCAGCAGATCCTCCCACTAGTCTCATGAAAGGTCAAATGAAATACATGCAATTTTCCTCTACCTTTGTCCTCTATACACTCTCTGACTCCCCCGTCACAACTGTCAGATCCTCCCACCAGCCTCAGGAAATTTTAAATGAACTGGAGGCAATTTTACTCTACGTTTGTCCTCTATACTCTCTCTGACTCCCCCGTCTCAACCAGCAGATCCTCCCACCAGCCTCATGAAAGGTCAAATGAACTCGAGTCCAGTTCACAATACCTTTGTCCTCTGTATTTTCTCTGACTCCCCCGTCACAACCAGCAGAGCCTCCTACCAGCCTCAGGAAATTTTAAAAGAACTGGAGACAATTTTACTCTACGTTTGTCCTCTATACTCTCTCTGACTCCCCCGTCACAACCAGCAGATCCTCCCACTAGTCTCATGAAAGGTCAAATGAAATACATGCAATTTTCCTCTACCTTTGTCCTCTATACTCTCTCTGACTCCCCCGTCACAACCAGCAGATCCTCCCACCAGCCTCAGGAAATTTTAAATAAACTGGAGACAATTTTACTCTACGTTTGTCCTCTATAATATCTCTGACTCCCCCGTCACAACCAGCAGATCCTCCCACAAGCCTCAGGAAATTTTAAATGAACTGGAGGCAATTTTATTCTACGTTTTTCCTCTATACTATCTCTGACTCCCCCGTCACAACGAGCAGATCCTCCCACAAGCCTCATGACAGGTCAAATGAAATACATGCAATTTTCCTCTACCTTTGTTCTCTATACTCTCTCTGACTCCCCCATCACAAGCAGCAGATCCTCCCACCAGCCTTAGGAAATTTTAAACGAACTGGAGACAATTTTACTCTACGTTTGTCCTCTATACTCTCTCTGACTCCCCCGTCACAACCAGCAGATCCTGCCACCAGCCTCAGTAACTTTTAAAAGAACTAGAGACAATTTTACTCTACGTTTGTCCTCTATACTCTCTCTGACTCCCCCGTCACAACCAGCAGATCCTCCCACTAGTCTCATGAAAGGTCAAATGAAATACATGCAATTTTCCTCTACCTTTGTTCTCTATACTCTCTCTGACTCCCCCGTCACAACCAGCAGAACCTCCTACCAGCCTCAGGAAATTTTAAAAGAACTGGAGACAATTTTACTCTACGTTTGTCCTCTATACTCTCTCTGACTCCCCCGTCACAACCAGCAGATCCTCCCACTAGTCTCATGAAATGTCAAATGAAATACATGCAATTTTCCTCTACCTTTGTCCTCTATACTATCTCTGACTCCCCCGTCGCAACCAGCAGATCCTCCCACCAGCCTCAGGAAATTTTAAATGAACTGGAGACAATTTTACTCTACATTTGTCCTCTATACTCTCTCTGACTCCCCCGTCACAACCAGCAGATCCTCCCACTAGTCTCATGAAAGGTCAAATGAAATACAGGCAATTTTCCTCTACCTTTGTCCTCTATACTATCTCTGACTCCCCCGTCACAACCAGCAGATACTCCCACCAGCCTCAGGAAATTTTAAATGAACTTGAGACAATTTTACTCTATGTTTGTCCTCTATACTCTCTCTGACTCCCCTGTCACAACCAGCACATCCTCCCACAAGCCTCAGGAAATTTTAAATGAACTGGAGGCAATTTTACTCTACCTTTGTTCTCTGACTCTCACCTCACACCCAGCAGATCCTCCCACTAGACTCATGAAAGTTCAAAAAAAATGGATGTAATTTTCCTCTACCTTTGTCCTCTATACTCTCTCTGACTCCCCCGTCACAACAAGCAGATCCTCCCACCAGCCTCAGGAAATTTTAGATGAACTGGAGACAATTTTCCTCTACCTTTGTCCTCTATACTATCTCTGACTCCCCCGTCACAACCAGCAGATCCTCCCACAAGCCTCAGGAAATTTTAAATGGACTGGAGGCAATTTTACTCTACGTTTGTCCTCTATACTATCTCTGACTCCCCCGTCAGGAGCAGCAGCTCCTCCCAACAGCCTCAGAAATTTTAAACGAACTGGAGACAATTTTACTCTCCGTTTGTCCTCTATACTCTCTCTGACTTCCCCGTCACAACCAGCAGATCCTCCTACCAGCCTCAGGAAATTTTAAATGAACTGGAGACAATTTTACTCTACGTTTGTCCTCTATACTCTCTCTGACTCCCCCGTCACAACCAGCAGATCCTCCCACTAGTCTCATGAAAGGTCAAATGAAATACATGCAATTTTCCTCTACCTTTGTCCTCTATACACTCTCTGACTCCCCCGTCACAACTGTCAGATCCTCCCACCAGCCTCAGGAAATTTTAAATGAACTGGAGGCAATTTTACTCTACGTTTGTCCTCTATACTCTCTCTGACTCCCCCGTCTCAACCAGCAGATCCTCCCACCAGCCTCATGAAAGGTCAAATGAACTCGAGTCCAGTTCACAATACCTTTGTCCTCTGTATTTTCTCTGACTCCCCCGTCACAACCAGCAGAGCCTCCTACCAGCCTCAGGAAATTTTAAAAGAACTGGAGACAATTTTACTCTACGTTTGTCCTCTATACTCTCTCTGACTCCCCCGTCACAACCAGCAGATCCTCCCACTAGTCTCATGAAAGGTCAAATGAAATACATGCAATTTTCCTCTACCTTTGTCCTCTATACTCTCTCTGACTCCCCCGTCACAACCAGCAGATCCTCCCACCAGCCTCAGGAAATTTTAAATAAACTGGAGACAATTTTACTCTACGTTTGTCCTCTATACTATCTCTGACTCCCCCGTCACAACCAGCAGATCCTCCCACAAGCCTCAGGAAATTTTAAATGAACTGGAGGCAATTTTATTCTACGTTTTTCCTCTATACTATCTCTGACTCCCCCGTCTCAACGAGCAGATCCTCCCACAAGCCTCATGACAGGTCAAATGAAATACATGCAATTTTCCTCTACCTTTGTTCTCTATACTCTCTCTGACTCCCCCGTCACAAGCAGCAGATCCTCCCACCAGCCTTAGGAAATTTTAAACGAACTGGAGACAATTTTACTCTACGTTTGTCCTCTATACTCTCTCTGACTCCCCCGTCACAACCAGCAGATCCTGCCACCAGCCTCAGGAACTTTTAAAAGAACTAGAGACAATTTTACTCTACGTTTGTCCTCTATACTCTCTCTGACTCCCCCGTCACAACCAGCAGATCCTCCCACTAGTCTCATGAAAGGTCAAATGAAATACATGCAATTTTCCTCTACCTTTGTTCTCTATACTCTCTCTGACTCCCCCGTCACAACCAGCAGAACCTCCTACCAGCCTCAGGAAATTTTAAAAGAACTGGAGACAATTTTACTCTACGTTTGTCCTCTATACTCTCTCTGACTCCCCCGTCACAACCAGCAGATCCTCCCACTAGTCTCATGAAATGTCAAATGAAATACATGCAATTTTCCTCTACCTTTGTCCTCTATACTATCTCTGACTCCCCCGTCGCAACCAGCAGATCCTCCCACCAGCCTCAGGAAATTTTAAATGAACTGGAGACAATTTTACTCTACATTTGTCCTCTATACTCTCTCTGACTCCCCCGTCACAACCAGCAGATCCTCCCACTAGTCTCATGAAAGGTCAAATGAAATACAGGCAATTTTCCTCTACCTTTGTCCTCTATACTATCTCTGACTCCCCCGTCACAACCAGCAGATACTCCCACCAGCCTCAGGAAATTTTAAATGAACTTGAGACAATTTTACTCTACGTTTGTCCTCTATACTCTCTCTGACTCCCCTGTCACAACCAGCACATCCTCCCACAAGCCTCAGGAAATTTTAAATGAACTGGAGGCAATTTTACTCTACCTTTGTTCTCTGACTCTCACCTCACACCCAGCAGATCCTCCCACTAGACTCATGAAAGTTCAAAAAAAATGGATGTAATTTTCCTCTACCTTTGTCCTCTATACTCTCTCTGACTCCCCCGTCACAACAAGCAGATCCTACCACCAGCCTCAGGAAATTTTAGATGAACTGGAGACAATTTTCCTCTACCTTTGTCCTCTATACTATCTCTGACTCCCCCGTCACAACCAGCAGATCCTCCCACAAGCCTCAGGAAATTTTAAATGGACTGGAGGCAATTTTACTCTACGTTTGTCCTCTATACTATCTCTGACTCCCCCGTCAGGAGCAGCAGCTCCTCCCACCAGCCTCAGAAATTTTAAACGAACTGGAGACAATTTTACTCTCCGTTTGTCCTCTATACTCTCTCTGACTTCCCCGTCACAACCAGCAGATCCTCCTACCAGCCTCAGGAAATTTTAAATGAACTGGAGACAATTTTACTCTACGTTTGTCCTCTATACTCTCTCTGACTCCCCCGTCACAACCAGCAGATCCTCCCACTAGTCTCATGAAATGTCAAATGAAATACAAGCAATTTTACTCTACATTTGTCCTCTATACTCTGTCTGACTCCCCTGTCACAACCAGCACAACCTCCCAGAAGCCTCAGGAAATTTTAAATGAGCTGGAGGCAATTTTACTCTACCTTTGTTCTCTGACTCTCACCTCACACCCAGCAGATCCTCCCACTAGACTCATGAAAGTTCAAACAAAATGGATGTAATTTTACTTTACGTTTGTCCTCTATACTCTCTCTGACTCCCCCGTCACAACCAGCAGATCCTCCCACCAGCCTCAGGAAATTTTAAACGAACTGGAGACAATTTTACTCTACCTTTGTCCTCCATACTCTCTCTGACTCCCCCGTCACAACCAGCAGATCCTGCCACCAGCCTCAGGAACTTTTAAAAGAACTGGAGACAATTTTACTCTACGTTTGTCCTCTATACTCTCTCTGACTCCCCCGTCACAACCAGCAGATCCTCCCACTAGTCTCATGAAAGGTCAAATGAAATACATGCAATTTTCCTCTACCTTTGTCCTCTATAGTATCTCTGACTCCCCCGTCACAACCAGCAGATCCTCCCACCAGCCTCAGGAAATTTTAAATGAACTGGAGACAATTTTACTCTACATTTGTCCTCTATACTCTCTCTGACTCCCCCGTCACAACCAGCAGATCCTCCCAATTGTCTCATGAAAGGTCAAATGAAATACAGGCAATTTTCCGCTACCTTTGTCCTCTATACTATCTCTGACTCCCCCGTCACAACCTGCAGATACTCCCACCAGCCTCAGGAAATTTTAAATGAACTTGAGACAATTTTACTCTACGTTTGTCCTCTATACACTCTCTGACTCCCCCGTCACAACTGGCAGATCCTCCCTCCAGCCTCAGGAAATTTTAAATGAACTGGAGGCAATTTTACTCTAAGTTTGTCCTCTATACTCTCTCTGACTCCCCCGTCTCAACCAGCAGATCCTCCCACCAGCCTCATGAAAGGTCAAATGAACTCGAGTCCAGTTCACAACACCTTTGTCCTCTGTATTTTCTCTGACTCCCCCGTCACAACCAGCAGAGCCTCCTACCAGCCTCAGGAAATTTTAAAAGAACTGGAGACAATTTTACTCTACGTTTGTCCTCTATACTCTCTCTGACTCCCCCGTCACAACCAGCAGATCCTCCCACTAGTCTCATGAAAGGTCAAATGAAATACATGCAATTTTCCTCTACCTTTGTCCTCTATACTATCTCTGACTCCCCCGTCACAACCAGCAGATCCTCCCACCAGCCTCAGGAAATTTTAAATGAACTGGAGACAATTTTATTCTACGTTTGTCCTCTATACTCTCTCTGACTCCCCCGTCACAACCAGCAGATCCTCCCACTAGTCTCATGAAAGGTCAAATGAAATACATGCAATTTTCCTCTACCTTTGTCCTCTATACTATCTCTGACTCCCCCGTCACAACCAGCATTTCCTCCATCCAGCCTCAGGAAATTTTAAATGAACTGGAGACAATTTTATTCTACGTTTGTCCTCTATACTCTCTCTGACTCCCCCGTCACAACCAGCAGATCCTCCCACTAGTCTCATGAAAGGTCAAATGAAATACATGCTATTTTCCTCTACCTTTGTCCTCTATACTATCTCTTACTCCACCGTCTCAACCAGCAGATCCTCCCACCAGCCTCATGAAATTTTAAAAGAACTGGAGACAATTTTACTCTACGTTTGTCCTCTATACTCTCTCTGACTCCCCCGTCACAACCAGCCGATCCTCCCACCAGCCTTAGGAAATTTTAAATGAACTGGAGACAATTTTATTCTACGTTTGTCCTCTATACTATCTCTGACTCCCCCGTCACAACCAGCAGATCCTCCCACAAGCCTCATGACAGGTCAAATGAAATACATGCAATTTTCCTCTACCTTTGTTCTCTATACCCTCTCTGACTCCCCCGTCACAAGCAGCAGATCCTCCCACCAGCCTCAGGAAATTTTAAATGAACTGGAGACAATTTTATTCTACGTTTGTCCTCTATACTCTCTCTGACCCCCCCGTCATAACCAGCAGATCCTCCCACTAGTCTCATGAAAGGTCAAATGAAATACATGCAATTTTCCTCTACCTTTGTCCTCTATACTATCTCTGACTCCCCCGTCACAACCAGCAGATCCTCAAACCAGCCTTAGGAAATTTTAAATGAACTGGAGACAATTTTATTCTACGTTTGTCCTCTATACTATCTCTGACTCCCCCGTCACAACCAGCAGATCCTCCCACAAGCCTCATGACAGGTCAAATGAAATACATGCAATTTTCCTCTACCTTTGTTCTCTATACCCTCTCTGACTCCCCCGTCACAAGCAGCAGATCCTCCCACCAGCCTCAGGAAATTTTAAATGAACTGGAGACAATTTTATTCTACGTTTGTCCTCTATACTCTCTCTGACTCCCCCGTCTCAACCAGCAGATCCTCCCACCAGCCTCATGAAATTTTAAAAGAACTGGAGACAATTTTACTCTACGTTTGTCCTCTATACTCTCTCTGACTCCCCCGTCACAACCAGCAGATCCTCCCACCAGCCTTAGGAAATTTTAAATGAACTGGAGACAATTTTATTCTACGTTTGTCCTCTATACTCTCTCTGACTCCCCCGTCACAAGCAGCAGATCCTCCCACTAGACTCATGAAAGTTCAAACAAAATGGATGTAATTTTACTTTACGTTTGTCCTCTATACTCTCTCTGACTCCCCCGTCACAACCAGCAGATCCTCCCACCAGCCTCAGGAAATTTTAAACGAACTGGAGACAATTTTACTCTACCTTTGTCCTCCATACTCTCTCTGACTCCCCCGTCACAACCAGCAGATCCTGCCACCAGCCTCAGGAACTTTTAAAAGAACTGGAGACAATTTTACTCTACGTTTGTCCTCTATACTCTCTCTGACTCCCCCGTCACAAGCAGCAGATCCTCCCACTAGTCTCATGAAAGGTCAAATGAAATACATGCAATTTTCCTCTACGTTTGTCCTCTATACTATCTCTGACTCCCCCGTCACAAGCAGCAGCTCCTCCCACCAGCCTCAGAAATTTTAAACGAACTGGAGACAATTTTACTCTCCGTTTGTCCTCTATACTCTCTCTGACTTCCCCGTCACAACCAGCAGATCCTCCTACCAGCCTCAGGAAATTTTAAATGAACTGGAGACAATTTTACTCTACGTTTGTCCTCTATACTCTCTCTGACTCCCCCGTCACAACCAGCATATCCTCCCATTAGACTCATGAAAGTTCAAACGAAATGGATGTAATTTTACTCTACGTTTGTCCTCTATACTCTCTCTGACTCCCCCGTCACAACCAGCAGATCCTCCCACTAGTCTCATGAAATGTCAAATGAAATACAAGCAATTTTACTCTACATTTGTCCTCTATACTCTCTCTGACTCCCCTGTCACAACCAGCACAACCTCCCACAAGCCTCAGGAAATTTTAAATGAGCTGGAGGCAATTTTACTCTACCTTTGTTCTCTGACTCTCACCTCACACCCAGCAGATCCTCCCACTAGACTCATGAAAGTTGAAACAAAATGGATGTAATTTTACTTTACGTTTGTCCTCTATACTCTCTCTGACTCCCCCGTCACAACCAGCAGATCCTCCCACCAGCCTCAGGAAATTTTAAACGAACTGGAGACAATTTTACTCTACCTTTGTCCTCCATACTCTCTCTGACTCCCCCGTCACAACCAGCAGATCCTGCCACCAGCCTCAGGAACTTTTAAAAGAACTGGAGACAATTTTACTCTACGTTTGTCCTCTATACTCTCTCTGACTCCCCCGTCACAACCAGCAGATCCTCCCACCAGCCTCAGGAAATTTTAAACGAACTGGAGACAATTTTACTCTACCTTTGTCCTCCATACTCTCTCTGACTCCCCCGTCACAACCAGCAGATCCTCCCACCAGCCTCAGGAAATTTTGAATGAACTGGAGACAATTTTCCTCTACCTTTGTCCTCTATACACTCTCTGACTCCCCCGTCACAACTGTCAGATCCTCCCACCAGCCTCAGGAAATTTTAAATCAACTGGAGGCAATTTTACTCTACGTTTGTCCTCTATACTCTCTCTGACTCCCCCGTCTCAACCAGCAGATCCTCCCACCAGCCTCATGAAAGGTCAAATGGACTCGAGTCCAGTTCACAATACCTTTGTCCTCTGTATTTTCTCTGACTCCCCCGTCACAACGAGCAGATCCTCCCACAAGCCTCATGACAGGTCAAATGAAATACATGCAATTTTCCTCTACCTTTGTTCTCTATAGTCTCTCTGACTCCCCCGTCACAAGCAGCAGATCCTCCCACCAGCCTTAGGAAATTTTAAACGAACTGGAGACAATTTTACTCTACGTTTGTCCTCTATACTCTCTCTGACTCCCCCGTCACAACCAGCAGATCCTGCCACCAGCCTCAGGAACTTTTAAAAGAACTGGAGACAATTTTATTCTACGTTTGTCCTCTATACTCTCTCTGACTCCCCCGTCACAACCAGCAGATCCTCCCACTAGTCTCATGAAAGGTCAAATGAAATACATGCAATTTTCCTCTACCTTTGTCCTCTATAGTATCTCTGACTCCCCCGTCACAACCAGCAGATCCTCCCACCAGCCTCAGGAAATTTTAAATGAACTGGAGACAATTTTACTCTACATTTGTCCTCTATACTCTCTCTGACTCCCCTGTCACAACCAGCACAACCTCCCACAAGCCTCAGGAAATTTTAAATGAACTGGAGGCAATTTTACTCTACCTTTGTTCTCTGACTCTCACCTCACACCCAGCAGATCCTCCCACTAGACTCATGAAAGTTCAAACAAAATGGATGTAATTTTACTGTACGTTTGTCCTCTATACTCTCTCTGAATCCCCCGTCACAACCAGCAGATCCTCCCACCAGCCTCAGGAAATTTTAAATGAACTGGAGACAATTTTACTCTACGTTTGTCCTCTATACTATCTCTGACTCCCCCGTCACAACCAGCAGATCCTCCCACAAGCCTCAGGAAATTTTAAATGAACTGGAGGCAATTTTATTCTACGTTTGTCCTCTATACTATCTCTGACTCCCCCGTCACAACCAGCAGATCCTCCCACAAGTCTCATGACAGGTCAAATGAAATACATGCAATTTTCCTCTACCTTTGTTCTCTATACTCTCTCTGACTCCCCCGTCACAAGCAGCAGATCCTCCCACCAGCCTTAGGAAATTTTAAACGAACTGGAGACAATTTTACTCTACGTTTGTCCTCTATACTCTCTCTGACTCCCCCGTCACAACCAGCAGATCCTGCCACCAGCCTCAGGAACTTTTAAAAGAACTGGAGACAATTTTACTCTACGTTTGTCCTCTATACTCTCTCTGACTCCCCCGTCACAAGCAGCAGATCCTCCCACCAGCCTCAGGAAATTTTAAACGAACTGGAGACAATTTTACTCTACGTTTGTCCTCTATACTCTCTCTAACTTCCCCGTCACAACCAGCAGATCCTCCTACCAGCCTCAGGAAATTTTAAATGAACTGGAGACAATTTTATCAATCAATCAATCAATTCAATTTAAATTTATTAGCCGCTCCCTTTCCGAATAGGACTCGGGGCGGCGTACAATGGAGTAAAAAACATATAACATTTACATAAACCCATGACATACATAAATACAAAGACACACATGTAAGGAGGAGGTTAACAGATACAATACATAGACAATTAAAAACCATTAAAATACCCTAATTATAAAACCCCATGTACAATCCAAATTCAAAATGTTAAAAACAGACAGTCAGGAGGGGTACGAGAAAATTACGGTTGAGCCAGGCCAGATAGTTGAAAGGCCAGATAGTTTAAATAATTGATTTAAATTGATTGATTGATTGAGGTGGGGGCCCTTAAACTCCACATCACTTGAACCTTCCTGAAGCTGGGATTGGAGCTGCTGGAGAGATGGGGGGTGAGTCACAGAGACAAAGACACTGAGGTGGGCGCCCTTAAACTCCATATCACTTGAACCTTCCTGAAGCTGCGCTTGGAGCTGCTGGAGAGAAGGGGGGTGAGTCACAGAGACAAAGACACTGAGGTGGGGGCCCTTAAACTCCATATCACTTGAACCTTCCTGAAGCTGGGATTGGAGCTGCTGGAGAGAAGGGGGTGAGTCACATAGACAAAGACACCGAGGTGGGGGCCCTTAAACTCCACATTACTTGAACCTTCCTGAAGCTGGGATTAGAGCTGCTGGAGAGAAGGGGGTGAGTCACAGAGACAAAGACACTGACGTAGGGGCCCTTAAACTCCACATCACTTGAACCTTCCTGAAGCTGGGATTGGAGCTGCTGGACAGAAGGGGGGTGAGTCACAGAGAGAAAGACACTGAGGTGGGGCCCCTAAAACTCCATATCAGTTGAACCTTCCTGAAGCTGGGATTGGAGCTGCTGGAGAGAAGGGGGTGAGTCACAGAGACAAAGACACTGAGGTGGGGGCCCTTAAACTCTACATCACTTGAACCTTCCTGAAGCTGGGATTGGAGCTGCTGGAGAGAAGGGGGGTGAGTCACAGAGACAAAGACACTGACGTAGGGGCCCTTAAACTCCACATCACTTGAACCTTCCTGAAGCTGGGATTGGAGCTGCTGGACAGAAGGGGGGTGAGTCACAGAGAGAAAGACACTGAGGTGGGGCCCCTAAAACTCCATATCAGTTGAACCTTCCTGAAGCTGGGATTGGAGCTGCTGGAGAGAAGGGGGTGAGTCACAGAGACAAAGACACTGAGGTGGGGGCCCTTAAACTCTACATCACTTGAACCTTCCTGAAGCTGGGATTGGAGCTGCTGGAGAGAAGGGGGGTGAGTCACAGAGACAAAGACACTGAGGTGGGGGCCCTTAAACTCCACATCACTTAAACCTTCCTGAAGCTGGGATTGGAGCTGCTGGAGAGAAGGGGGGTGAGTCACAGAGAGAAAGACACTGAGGTGGGGGCCCTTAAACTCCACATCACTTGAACCTTCCTGAAGCTGGGATTGGAGCTGCTGCAGAGAAGGTGGGTGAGTCATAGAGACAAAGACACTGAGGTGGGGCCCCTAAAACTCCATATCAGTTGAACCTTCCTGAAGCTGGGATTGGAGCTGCTGGAGAGATGGGGGGTGAGTCACAGAGACAAAGACACTGAGGTGGGCGCCCTTAAACTCCATATCACTTGAACCTTCCTGAAGCTGGGATTGGAGCTGCTGGAGAGAAGGGGGTGAGTCACATAGACAAAGTCACTGAGGTGGGGGCCCTTAAACTCCATATCACTTGAACCTTCCTGAAGCAGGGACTGGAGCTGCTGGAGAGAAGGGGGGTGAGTCAGAGAGACAAAGACACTGAGGTGGGGCCCCTAAAACTCCATATCAGTTGAACCTTCCTGAAGCTGGGATTGGAGCTGCTGGAGAGATGGGGGGTGAGTCACAGAGACAAAGACACTGAGGTGGGCGCCCTTAAACTCCATATCACTTGAACCTTCCTGAAGCTGGGATTGGAGCTGCTGGAGAGAAGGGGGTGAGTCACATAGACAAAGACACTGAGGTGGGGGCCCTTAAACTCCACATCACTTAAACCTTCCTGAAGCTGGGATTGGAGCTGCTGGAGAGAAGGGGGGTGAGTCACAGAGACAAAGACACTGAGGTGGGGGCCCTTAAACTCCATATCACTTGAACCTTCCTGAAGCTGGGATTGGAGCTGCTGCAGAGAAGGTGGGTGAGTCATAGAGACAAAGACACTGAGGTGGGGCCCCTAAAACGCCATATCAGTTGAACCTTCCTGAAGCTGGGATTGGAGCTGCTGGAGAGATGGGGGGTGAGTCACAGAGACAAAGACACTGAGGTGGGCGCCCTTAAACTCCATATCACTTGAACCTTCCTGAAGCTGGGATTGGAGCTGCTGGAGAGAAGGGGGTGAGTCACATAGACAAAGTCACTGAGGTGGGGGCCCTTAAACTCCATATCACTTGAACCTTCCTGAAGTAGGGACTGGAGCTGCTGGAGAGAAGGGGGGTGAGTCAGAGAGACAAAGACACTGAGGTGGGGGCCCTTAAACTCCATATCACTTGAACCTTCCTGAAGCTGGTATTGGAGCTGCTGGAGAGATGGGGGGTGAGTCACAGAGACAAAGACACTGAGGTGGGCGCCCTTAAACTCCATATCACTTGAACCTTCCTGAAGCAGGGACTGGAGCTGCTGGAGAGAAGGGGGGTGAGTCAGAGAGACAAAGACACTGAGGTTGGGGCCCTTAAACTCCATATCACTTGAACCTTCCTGAAGCTGGGATTGGAGCTGCTGGAGAGAAGGGGGTGAGTCACATAGACAAAGACACCGAGGTGGGGGCCCTTAAACTCCACATTACTTGAACCTTCCTGAAGCTGGGATTAGAGCTGCTGGAGAGAAGGGGGTGAGTCACAGAGACAAAGACACTGACGTAGGGGCCCTTAAACTCCACATCACTTGAACCTTCCTGAAGCTGGGATTGGAGCTGCTGGACAGAAGGGGGGTGAGTCACAGAGAGAAAGACACTGAGGTGGGGCCCCTAAAACTCCATATCAGTTGAACCTTCCTGAAGCTGGGATTGGAGCTGCTGGAGAGAAGGGGGTGAGTCACAGAGACAAAGACACTGAGGTGGGGGCCCTTAAACTCTACATCACTTGAACCTTCCTGAAGCTGGGATTGGAGCTGCTGGAGAGAAGGGGGGTGAGTCACAGAGACAAAGACACTGACGTAGGGGCCCTTAAACTCCACATCACTTGAACCTTCCTGAAGCTGGGATTGGAGCTGCTGGACAGAAGGGGGGTGAGTCACAGAGAGAAAGACACTGAGGTGGGGCCCCTAAAACTCCATATCAGTTGAACCTTCCTGAAGCTGGGATTGGAGCTGCTGGAGAGAAGGGGGTGAGTCACAGAGACAAAGACACTGAGGTGGGGGCCCTTAAACTCTACATCACTTGAACCTTCCTGAAGCTGGGATTGGAGCTGCTGGAGAGAAGGGGGGTGAGTCACAGAGACAAAGACACTGAGGTGGGGGCCCTTAAACTCCACATCACTTAAACCTTCCTGAAGCTGGGATTGGAGCTGCTGGAGAGAAGGGGGGTGAGTCACAGAGAGAAAGACACTGAGGTGGGGGCCCTTAAACTCCACATCACTTGAACCTTCCTGAAGCTGGGATTGGAGCTGCTGCAGAGAAGGTGGGTGAGTCATAGAGACAAAGACACTGAGGTGGGGCCCCTAAAACTCCATATCAGTTGAACCTTCCTGAAGCTGGGATTGGAGCTGCTGGAGAGATGGGGGGTGAGTCACAGAGACAAAGACACTGAGGTGGGCGCCCTTAAACTCCATATCACTTGAACCTTCCTGAAGCTGGGATTGGAGCTGCTGGAGAGAAGGGGGTGAGTCACATAGACAAAGTCACTGAGGTGGGGGCCCTTAAACTCCATATCACTTGAACCTTCCTGAAGCAGGGACTGGAGCTGCTGGAGAGAAGGGGGGTGAGTCAGAGAGACAAAGACACTGAGGTGGGGCCCCTAAAACTCCATATCAGTTGAACCTTCCTGAAGCTGGGATTGGAGCTGCTGGAGAGATGGGGGGTGAGTCACAGAGACAAAGACACTGAGGTGGGCGCCCTTAAACTCCATATCACTTGAACCTTCCTGAAGCTGGGATTGGAGCTGCTGGAGAGAAGGGGGTGAGTCACATAGACAAAGACACTGAGGTGGGGGCCCTTAAACTCCACATCACTTAAACCTTCCTGAAGCTGGGATTGGAGCTGCTGGAGAGAAGGGGGGTGAGTCACAGAGACAAAGACACTGAGGTGGGGGCCCTTAAACTCCATATCACTTGAACCTTCCTGAAGCTGGGATTGGAGCTGCTGCAGAGAAGGTGGGTGAGTCATAGAGACAAAGACACTGAGGTGGGGCCCCTAAAACTCCATATCAGTTGAACCTTCCTGAAGCTGGGATTGGAGCTGCTGGAGAGATGGGGGGTGAGTCACAGAGACAAAGACACTGAGGTGGGCGCCCTTAAACTCCATATCACTTGAACCTTCCTGAAGCTGGGATTGGAGCTGCTGGAGAGAAGGGGGTGAGTCACATAGACAAAGTCACTGAGGTGGGGGCCCTTAAACTCCATATCACTTGAACCTTCCTGAAGTAGGGACTGGAGCTGCTGGAGAGAAGGGGGGTGTGTCAGAGAGACAAAGACACTGAGGTGGGGGCCCTTAAACTCCATATCACTTGAACCTTCCTGAAGCTGGTATTGGAGCTGCTGGAGAGATGGGGGGTGAGTCACAGAGACAAAGACACTGAGGTGGGCGCCCTTAAACTCCATATCACTTGAACCTTCCTGAAGCAGGGACTGGAGCTGCTGGAGAGAAGGGGGGTGAGTCAGAGAGACAAAGACACTGAGGTTGGGGCCCTTAAACTCCATATCACTTGAACCTTCCTGAAGCTAGGATTGGAGCTGCTGGACAGAAGGGGGGTGAGTCACAGAGACAAAGACACTGAGGTGGGGGCCCTTAAACTCCACATCACTTGAACCTTCCTGAAGCTGGGATTGGAGCTGCTGGAGAGATGGGGGGTGAGTCACAGAGACAAAGACACTGAGGTGGGCGCCCTTAAACTCCATATCACTTGAACCTTCCTGAAGCTGGGATTGGAGCTGCTGGAGAGAAGGGAGTGAGTCACATAGACAAAAAAACTGAGATGGGGCCCCTTAAACTCCATATCACTTGAACCTTCCTGAAGCAGGGACTGGAGCTGCTGGAGAGAAGGGGGGTGAGTCACAGAGACAAAGACACTGAGGTGGGGGCCCTTAAACTCCATATCACTTGAACCTTCCTGAATCTGGGATTGGAGCTGCTGGAGAGTAGGGGGGTGAGTCACAGAGACAAAGACACTGAGGTGGGGGCCCTTAAACTCCATATCACTTGAACCTTAGTGAAGCTGGGATTGGAGCTGCTGCAGAGAAGGTGGGTGAGTCATAGAGACAAAGACACTGAGGTGGGGCCCCTAAAACTCCATATCAGTTGAACCTTCCTGAAGCTGGGATTGGAGCTGCTGGAGAGATGGGGGGTGAGTCACAGAGACAAAGACACTGAGGTGGGCGCCCTTAAACTCCATATCACTTGAACCTTCCTGAAGCTGGGCTTGGAGCTGCTGGAGAGAAGGGGGTGAGTCACATAGACAAAGTCACTGTGGTGGGGGCCCTTAAACTCCATATCACTTGAACCTTCCTGAAGTAGGGACTGGAGCTACTGGAGAGAAGGGGGGTGAGTCAGAGAGACAAAGACACTGACTTGGGGCCCCTAAAACTCCATATCAGTTGAACCTTCCTGAAGCTGGTATTGGAGCTGCTGGAGAGATGGGGGGTGAGTCACAGAGACAAAGACACTGAGGTGGGCGCCCTTAAACTCCATATCACTTGAACCTTCCTGAAGCAGGGACTGGAGCTGCTGGAGAGAAGGGGGGTGAGTCAGAGAGACAAAGACACTGAGGTTGGGGCCCTTAAACTCCATATCACTTGAACCTTCCTGAAGCTAGGATTGGAGCTGCTGGACAGAAGGGGGGTGAGTCACAGAGACAAAGACACTGAGGTGGGGGCCCTTAAACTCCACATCACTTGAACCTTCCTGAAGCTGGGATTGGAGCTGCTGGAGAGATGGGGGGTGAGTCACAGAGACAAAGACACTGAGGTGGGCGCCCTTAAACTCCATATCACTTGAACCTTCCTGAAGCTGGGATTGGAGCTGCTGGAGAGAAGGGAGTGAGTCACATAGACAAAAAAACTGAGGTGGGGCCCCTCAAACTCCATATCACTTGAACCTTCCTGAAGCAGGGACTGGAGCTGCTGGAGAGAAGGGGTGTGAGTCACAGAGACAAAGACACTGAGGTGGGGGCCCTTAAACTCCATATCACTTGAACCTTCCTGAATCTGGGATTGGAGCTGCTGGAGAGAAGGGGGGTGAGTCACAGAGACAAAGACACTGAGGTGGGGGCCCTCAAACTCCACATCACTTGAACCTTCCTGAAGCTGGGATTGGAGCTGCTGGAGAGAAGGGGGTTGAGTCACAGAGACAAAGACACTGAGGTGGGGCCCTTAAACTCCATATCACTTGAACCTTCCTGAAGCTGGGATTGGAGCTGCTGGAGAGAAGGTGGGTGAGTCACAGAGACAAAGACACTGAGGTGGGGGCCCTTAAAATCCATATCACTTGAACCTTCCTGAAGCTGGGATTGGAGCTGCTGGAGAGAAGGGGGTGAGTCACAGAGACAAAGACACTGTGGTGGGGGCCCTTAAACTCCATATCACTTGAACCTTCCTGAAGCTGGGATTGGAGCTGCTGGAGAGAAGGGGGGTGAGTCACAGAGACAAAGACACTGAGGTGGGGGCCCTTAAACTCCACATCACTTGAACCTTCCTGAAGCTGGGATTGGAGCTGCTGGAGAGAAGGGGGGTGAGTCACAGAGACAAAGACACTGAGGTGGGCGCCCTTAAACTCCATATCACTTGAACCTTCCTGAAGCTGGGATTGGAGCTGCTGGAGAGAAGGGGGGTGAGTCACAGAGACAAAGACACTGAGGTGGGGGCCCTTAAACTCCATATCACTTGAACCTTCCTGAAGCTGGGATTGGAGCTGCTGGAGAGAAGGGGGTGAGTCACATAGACAAAGACACCGAGGTGGGGGCCCTTAAACTCCACATTACTTGAACCTTCCTGAAGCTGGGATTAGAGCTGCTGGAGAGAAGGGGGTGAGTCACAGAGACAAAGACACTGACGTAGGGGCCCTTAAACTCCACATCACTTGAACCTTCCTGAAGCTGGGATTGGAGCTGCTGGACAGAAGGGGGGTGAGTCACAGAGAGAAAGACACTGAGGTGGGGCCCCTAAAACTCCATATCAGTTGAACCTTCCTGAAGCTGGGATTGGAGCTGCTGGAGAGAAGGGGGTGAGTCACAGAGACAAAGACACTGAGGTGGGGGCCCTTAAACTCTACATCACTTGAACCTTCCTGAAGCTGGGATTGGAGCTGCTGGAGAGAAGGGGGGTGAGTCACAGAGACAAAGACACTGACGTAGGGGCCCTTAAACTCCACATCACTTGAACCTTCCTGAAGCTGGGATTGGAGCTGCTGGACAGAAGGGGGGTGAGTCACAGAGAGAAAGACACTGAGGTGGGGCCCCTAAAACTCCATATCAGTTGAACCTTCCTGAAGCTGGGATTGGAGCTGCTGGAGAGAAGGGGGTGAGTCACAGAGACAAAGACACTGAGGTGGGGGCCCTTAAACTCTACATCACTTGAACCTTCCTGAAGCTGGGATTGGAGCTGCTGGAGAGAAGGGGGGTGAGTCACAGAGACAAAGACACTGAGGTGGGGGCCCTTAAACTCCACATCACTTAAACCTTCCTGAAGCTGGGATTGGAGCTGCTGGAGAGAAGGGGGGTGAGTCACAGAGAGAAAGACACTGAGGTGGGGGCCCTTAAACTCCACATCACTTGAACCTTCCTGAAGCTGGGATTGGAGCTGCTGCAGAGAAGGTGGGTGAGTCATAGAGACAAAGACACTGAGGTGGGGCCCCTAAAACTCCATATCAGTTGAACCTTCCTGAAGCTGGGATTGGAGCTGCTGGAGAGATGGGGGGTGAGTCACAGAGACAAAGACACTGAGGTGGGCGCCCTTAAACTCCATATCACTTGAACCTTCCTGAAGCTGGGATTGGAGCTGCTGGAGAGAAGGGGGTGAGTCACATAGACAAAGTCACTGAGGTGGGGGCCCTTAAACTCCATATCACTTGAACCTTCCTGAAGCAGGGACTGGAGCTGCTGGAGAGAAGGGGGGTGAGTCAGAGAGACAAAGACACTGAGGTGGGGCCCCTAAAACTCCATATCAGTTGAACCTTCCTGAAGCTGGGATTGGAGCTGCTGGAGAGATGGGGGGTGAGTCACAGAGACAAAGACACTGAGGTGGGCGCCCTTAAACTCCATATCACTTGAACCTTCCTGAAGCTGGGATTGGAGCTGCTGGAGAGAAGGGGGTGAGTCACATAGACAAAGACACTGAGGTGGGGGCCCTTAAACTCCACATCACTTAAACCTTCCTGAAGCTGGGATTGGAGCTGCTGGAGAGAAGGGGGGTGAGTCACAGAGACAAAGACACTGAGGTGGGGGCCCTTAAACTCCATATCACTTGAACCTTCCTGAAGCTGGGATTGGAGCTGCTGCAGAGAAGGTGGGTGAGTCATAGTGTCAGCGTTCCAAATATCATGCAGAATTAAATCATTGTCCAAGGCAAAGTAGTCCTTAAAACTCCAATTTAATAAGACAGGCATGTTGGCATTATGCTGTTGAAATTTCAACTCTAAGGTACATCCGGTGAATTTCCCAAGTTAAAAGTTCATCATCTATCCCCACACCCCATAATTCATCACATGGTCCAATCTTCATCTTCCACGCTGGCATGCACACCCTTCTTCTTCCGGCCAGGTGTCGAGGTGCGGAGACAAAAGACGACCTTGAGCTTCTAAGAAATCCATAACAATACATTCCACAATCCTACTCCTTTCTATTCCCTCCTCCCAACTACTATACCAATGAAACAGCATAATATATATGTTTTAATTATGTGGCAGGCCAAAGATCCTAAAAGGAACAGAATTACAGGCCTGACAGGCGGCCTCTCCTCAAGAGAAAAACGTTTCCTGAAAAGAGAATAACATAAATGTTAACTATCAAAATTTAACCACCTCTTCCTCCCCCAGGGGGACCCTTTGGCTTATCAGGGAATTTCTCATGGAATTGCTTCACTAATTTATCTGCTTTCAGATCCCAACTTTTCACCCACGTAGCTTCTGACAAAGGGTATCCCTTCCAATGCACTAAATATTGTAAACGACCTCTATACAGCCTGGAATCTAATATTTTTTTCACTTCATAATGTGTTTCCCCTTCTACCACTACGGGAGGAGGTGGAGTTTGGGTGGATGGTCTCGTGCTAGACTCCCTTACCGGCTTCAATAAGCTACAATGGAATACCGGGTAAATTTTCCCTAAGAGTCTAGGTAGGCTGAGTCGAACTGTAACTGGGTTAATTATCTTTTCTATTGGGAAAGGACCTAGAAATTTTGGACCTAATTTCTTACTAGGCATCTTTAATCTTATGTATTTAGTAGACAAAAAAACGTTGTCCCCCACTCGAAAGGGGGGTTGTAGGGAACGATGTTTATCAGCTTGCTTCTTGTATGCTTCTGCCGCATCTGTTAGTGCCTTTTTGGTATTCTCCCATCCCTTCTTTAGTGCCTCCAGCCATTCATTCAGGGACATGGATGAGGGAGGTTCCTTAGGTAGTTCAGGCATGGGAACGAATTCCATGCCGCTGGTAATCTGGAAAGGAGTTAATCCGGTACTGCTGTGAACCGTATTATTATATGCTACTTCAGCGAAAGGTAGCAAGTCCGACCAATTGTCTTGCTGATAGTCCACATAACACCGGATGTACTGTTCCACCATCGCATTGGCCCTCTCTGCTGCCCCATTTGTGCTGGGATGAAATGCTGAGCTGAGTCCCTGCGTGGACCCGATCGATTTTAGGAATTCTCTCCAGAACTTGGCGGTGAATTGAACTCCGCGATCTGAAATGATCCTTTTTGGAACTCCATGTAGGCGATAAATGTGTTTCACAAACATTTTCGCTAATTTCTTTGCGGACGGTAGGCTTGAACAAGTGATAAAGTGTGCTTGCTTGGAAAACAAATCAATAACTGTCCAGATTACTTTATTACCACTGCTATCTGGAAGTTCGACAATGAAGTCCATTGCTATCTCTTCCCATGGTCGGCTAGGGTTGGCCACTTGTTGTAGTAGTCCAGGGGGCTTTCCCGGACGGGTTTTCATTGTTGCACAAGTAGCACAGCTTTTTACATAATCTTCCACCTCCGACCTCATCTTTGGCCACCAAAATTGACGTCTAGCGAGGTGGAGAGTTTTCAGGAATCCGAAATGACCTCCTAGTTTCGCATCATGACTCCGCTGTAGCACTTGCAATCTCATTTCTGCAGGGACGTACAGTTTGGATCCCTTCCAGGCTACGCCATCATTAATCGTTAGGATGTCTTTGTTGTTGTTGAACCATGGGTCTGTCTGGAGGGCTGCTTTCAGTTCGGTTCTCAGTTTATCTTGGCTTCGACTGGTGACTTGAGCTGCCTTTTGGTGAGAAGAAGATATGATGGGATGGAAAATTTCTTCCTTCTTACTGTCAAACTGGGGTTTTCTCGACAGTGCATCTGCTAACAAGTTCTTCCCTGCGGGGATGTGTTTAATTTCAAATTTGAACCTTTGGAAATATTGGGCCCAACGGACCTGTTTGGGGGATAACTTTCGATGGGCAAGGAGAGTTTCGAGGTTTTTATGATCAGTCCATACCTCGAACGGTATATCCCCCCCTTCCAGGAGATGCCTCCAGGTGAGCATGCTCCACCTGATCGCGAATGCCTCCTTCTCCCAAATGGGCCACCTTCTTTCCGTAGTGGTGAGTTTTTTGGAGATGTAAGCGCATGGTAAGAGGTGGCCTTCCTTATTCTTTTGTAGTAGCACCGCGGCTATCGCGACATCACTGGCATCCGTTTGGATTATGAAAGGTCGCTCTGGATCGGGGTGTTGCAATATGGGTTCTTGGGCAAAGAGCCGTTTTAATTTCTCAAAAGCCTTTTGACAGTCAATTGTCCATCTTAATGGTTGGTTTGCTTTTGGTTTAGTAGGGGAAGGCCCCGTTCTTAATAGGTCAGTCAATGGTAGGGCAATTTCAGCAAAGGTTGGAATAAACTGCCTATAAAAGTTTGCAAATCCAAGGAAGCTTTGTAATTGTTTGCGAGTGCTTGGAGGTTTCCAATCTAACACCGCTTTCACTTTTTCTGGGTCCATTTCTACTCCTTCATTGGAGATACGATATCCCAGATAATCTAGCGAGGTCTTGTGGAATTCACACTTTGACAATTTTGCATAAAGTTTGGCAGCTAGAAGTTTTTTCAGGACTTGCCGTACCAGTTTCACATGTTCTTCCATGGTCTCAGAGAAGATCAAGATGTCATCTAAATAAACGAGTACTCCGCGGTACAGGTGGTCGTGTAGCACTTCATTTATGTACTGCATGAATACTGCGGGTGCTCCTTGTAGTCCGAAAGGCATGACTTTATATTGGAAGCTGCCTAAGGGAGTATTAAAAGCGGTCTTCCACTCATCCCCTTTCCGGATTCGTATACGGTAATACGCCTCTCTCAAATCCAGCTTGGTGAAAATCTTGCCCTTAGCCAAGTGGTTCAACATATCTTTCATGAGAGGGAGGGGATAGGTATTCTTTTCGCATACCGCATTCAAAGCTCGTAAGTCCACACAGAGGCGAACCCCCCCATCTTTCTTTTCCCTGAAGAGCACTGGGGCCGCTACTTTTGATTTTGCTGGTTCAATAAACCCTCTTTTCAAATTGGTGTCGATGTACTTTCTCAATTCTATCATCTCTTTAGGCGTCATAGAGTACATTTTGGGCTTTGGTAAGGTTACCCCAGGTTTGAACTCTATGGCACAATCTGTGGCGCGGTGAGGTGGAAGGTAGTTTCCGTCTTCCTCACTGAACACCTCCGCCAGATCCCAATAGATCTTTGGGACTCGTTGGATTCCCGGAAGTTTAGTGTCTGCTGCGGTTGCTGCAGGTTCTGGATGGGTTGGGCTGTTAGGTTCCAATGTTCCTGGGTGGCCCTTTGGTTCCACTGGTGGTAACGGCCCAAGTCCAATAGTCACCTTTCTAACGCCATCCTCCCACTTTATGGTAGGTTCCCACTTGTCCAACCATGCAAGCCCTAGGATAACTGACTCCTGCATTCCAGGGGCCACGATGAATCTGAGGAACTCATAGTGGCGGCCTATCACCAGTTTTACTAACTCAGTGATCTTTGTAGCCGGAGCTCCCCCAATTAGGGTTCCATCCACTTGCTCAAACGGAATGGGTTGTTTCAGGGGTCTGGTGCGTATACCTAGTTGCTCCACTATTGACATGCTGATTAAGCATCGGGTGCAGCCGGTATCTATAATCACCCCAACTTCCCCTTCTACCCCCCTTTTCGGTATTTGGAGTTTGGCTTTTATTTGGAAGGGGCGGATAGGTGCACTCACCATTGGGTCGTCTTCTGGGTTTCCTTCCTCTTCCTCCTCTGAAGTGTCCCGGGTGTTTTCAGTGGCTCCGCTCTCTGCCCCTGCTGGCTGTTGTGCCAGACGACTTTTTTCTGGTGGTTTTCTGGGGGTTTTCTTGACTGTGCTGGCAGGTGGTTGGCGTGGTTGTGGAACTGGGGCTGGAGCCCAGCATGTAGATGCCCGGTGGCCAAGCTGACCACAACGGTAGCACTTTATTTTGGGGCCCCAGGAACGAGGGGTTGGCGGGAGCTTTTCAGTTTGCTGCCTCTGCGTTCGGTGGGCTAACGGTTTTTTTTCAGGGGTTCTGGTACCAGGCTTTGGATAGGTGTTAATCTCGTGGTCCAGTATGATTGCAGTGGTGTACCATTCTTGGATACGATCTGGGGTCCCCCTTACGGCACAAGCTTGTTTCAGTTTGGGATCTAAGGCCTTTTTGAACGTATAGACCAATAGTCTCTCTGGCCAGTAACGTAGTCTTCCAGCTATTCTCCGGAATTCCCAAACTAATTCTTTGACCGGCCGACCCCCCTGTCGTAATTCCTGGATCTGGTCTTCAGCATCTACCTGTTGGGCCACATCGTAAAATCGGGCCCGCATCAGTTGGATGAACCCCGTTATGTCATCTAACTCAGGAGCTGCTTCTTCATGGAGTTCCGCTATCCATTGTGCTGCCTCTCCTTCATTCATCCCCTCTGCTATTTCTTGGATCAGTTCTCGATCCGTCAGGTATTGTGGGCCTACTTGGTCAACGTACGCCAACACTCGATTCATAAAGTAAGCTAGTTTGTCTCGGCTGCCATCATAGGTTGCACGGAATCGGGGGGGTGTGGGAGGAGGAGGGGGTGCTGGTGGTTGAACCGGAGCAACCTGTTGGCCTGCTGCTTGGGGTGGTAAGCTTCTTTGTGGGGCCACACCCATCGGTTGGGCAAAAGCCTGCTGAGGCATTGGTGGGGGGACTGGGCCCTGTGGTGGTCCCATTCCCTGGCTCTGCCTCTGAGCAGCTATTTGGGGTGGCGCCATTGGTTGGGAAGGGGCAGGCGTCCACTGGCATTGAGCCCATCCATGACCCGGGAAGAAAGCCCAACCTGAATTGGCTTGATTGATGGGTCCAGAGCCATCGCTTTGCAGAGGGGGGGAGGTGAAAGTGTTCCAGGCCCCTTTCGGCTGGTTAAGTTTTACTTCCCAATTTTTTTTTCCTCCAGGAGGGGGGGGTGCTGATTCGCTGATGGCTGTGTGGAAAGACCCAAGGTCTCCGCTCCACTGCGCAGCAGTTTCTCTGCTGGGAAAGGATAATGTGGGCTTTGCTAGGCTCCACCCGGGTGGTTCTGGGGGCCCCAGGGGTTTTTGTTCACTCACATTTAGGCGTCGGAATTGGTCCGGAAGGCCCATCAAAGACTGGCTGCGTGATAGCGACTGAGATCTCCATTCATTTGCTCTTCTCCCCATGCTCCAGCCGTCTGTCAGAGTTCCCTTGGGGGGCCCCCCTCCTTCCAGCAGGCATTCCTGAGAAGCAATAAATCCCGAAACTTCCTCCCGCAGATCAACCTCCGTCTGTGAGGGAAATCTTGGTTTCGGTTCCTTTCGCCGAGCGCCCTGCTGAAGCTCCCTTTGCTTCGCCTCTGCCTGTTGAACTATTTCTTTAGAAGGTGCATAGATGGTTTCGACAAAAATAAGCGATCCATCATCCTTAGCTTTCTCTGCTGCATTCTTTCCTTCCTCCATCTTCACTGAAATTTCGTCCTGCCCAGGGTTGGGTCAGAGCTGGGATTCAGTACCCCGATGAAAGAAAAAATTTTTAAGGGAGAGTTGAAATAATGTCAGCGTTCCAAATATCATGCAGAATTAAATCATTGTCCAAGGCAAAGTAGTCCTTAAAACTCCAATTTAATAAGACAGGCATGTTGGCATTATGCTGTTGAAATTTCAACTCTAAGGTACATCCGGTGAATTTCCCAAGTTAAAAGTTCATCATCTATCCCCACACCCCATAATTCATCACATGGTCCAATCTTCATCTTCCACGCTGGCATGCACACCCTTCTTCTTCCGGCCAGGTGTCGAGGTGCGGAGACAAAAGACGACCTTGAGCTTCTAAGAAATCCATAACAATACATTCCACAATCCTACTCCTTTCTATTCCCTCCTCCCAACTACTATACCAATGAAACAGCATAATATATATGTTTTAATTATGTGGCAGGCCAAAGATCCTAAAAGGAACAGAATTACAGGCCTGACACATAGAGACAAAGACACTGAGGTGGGGCCCCTAAAACTCCATATCAGTTGAACCTTCCTGAAGTTGGGATTGGAGCTGCTGGAGAGATGGGGGGTGAGTCACAGAGACAAAGACACTGAGGTGGGCGCCCTTAAACTCCATATCACTTGAACCTTCCTGAAGCTGGGATTGGAGCTGCTGGAGAGAAGGGGGTGAGTCACATAGACAAAGTCACTGAGGTGGGGGCCCTTAAACTCCATATCACTTGAACCTTCCTGAAGTAGGGACTGGAGCTGCTGGAGAGAAGGGGGGTGAGTCAGAGAGACAAAGACACTGACTTGGGGCCCCTAAAACTCCATATCAGTTGAACCTTCCTGAAGCTGGTATTGGAGCTGCTGGAGAGATGGGGGGTGAGTCACAGAGACAAAGACACTGAGGTGGGCGCCCTTAAACTCCATATCACTTGAACCTTCCTGAAGCAGGGACTGGAGCTGCTGGAGAGAAGGGGGGTGAGTCAGAGAGACAAAGACACTGAGGTTGGGGCCCTTAAACTCCATATCACTTGAACCTTCCTGAAGCTAGGATTGGAGCTGCTGGACAGAAGGGGGGTGAGTCACAGAGACAAAGACACTGAGGTGGGGGCCCTTAAACTCCACATCACTTGAACCTTCCTGAAGCTGGGATTGGAGCTGCTGGAGAGATGGGGGGTGAGTCACAGAGACAAAGACACTGAGGTGGGCGCCCTTAAACTCCATATCACTTGAACCTTCCTGAAGCTGGGATTGGAGCTGCTGGAGAGAAGGGAGTGAGTCACATAGACAAAAAAACTGAGGTGGGGCCCCTTAAACTCCATATCACTTGAACCTTCCTGAAGCAGGGACTGGAGCTGCTGGAGAGAAGGGGGGTGAGTCACAGAGACAAAGACACTGAGGTGGGGGCCCTTAAACTCCATATCACTTGAACCTTCCTGAATCTGGGATTGGAGCTGCTGGAGAGAAGGGGGGTGAGTCACAGAGACAAAGACACTGAGGTGGGGGCCCTTAAACTCCATATCACTTGAACCTTCCTGAAGCTGGGATTGGAGCTGCTGCAGAGAAGGTGGGTGAGTCATAGAGACAAAGACACTGAGGTGGGGCCCCTAAAACTCCATATCAGTTGAACCTTCCTGAAGCTGGGATTGGAGCTGCTGGAGAGATGGGGGGTGAGTCACAGAGACAAAGACACTGAGGTGGGCGCCCTTAAACTCCATATCACTTGAACCTTCCTGAAGCTGGGATTGGAGCTGCTGGAGAGAAGGGGGTGAGTCACATAGACAAAGTCACTGAGGTGGGGGCCCTTAAACTCCATATCACTTGAACCTTCCTGAAGTAGGGACTGGAGCTGCTGGAGAGAAGGGGGGTGAGTCAGAGAGACAAAGACACTGACTTGGGGCCCCTAAAACTCCATATCAGTTGAACCTTCCTGAAGCTGGTATTGGAGCTGCTGGAGAGATGTGGGGTGAGTCACAGAGACAAAGACACTGAGGTGGGCGCCCTTAAACTCCATATCACTTGAACCTTCCTGAAGCAGGGACTGGAGCTGCTGGAGAGAAGGGGGGTGAGTCAGAGAGACAAAGACACTGAGGTTGGGGCCCTTAAACTCCATATCACTTGAACCTTCCTGAAGCTAGGATTGGAGCTGCTGGACAGAAGGGGGGTGAGTCACAGAGACAAAGACACTGAGGTGGGGGCCCTTAAACTCCACATCACTTGAACCTTCCTGAAGCTGGGATTGGAGCTGCTGGAGAGATGGGGGGTGAGTCACAGAGACAAAGACACTGAGGTGGGCGCCCTTAAACTCCATATCACTTGAACCTTCCTGAAGCTGGGATTGGAGCTGCTGGAGAGAAGGGAGTGAGTCACATAGACAAAAAAACTGAGGTGGGGCCCCTTAAACTCCATATCACTTGAACCTTCCTGAAGCAGGGACTGGAGCTGCTGGAGAGAAGGGGGGTGAGTCACAGAGACAAAGACACTGAGGTGGGGGCCCTTAAACTCCATATCACTTGAACCTTCCTGAATCTGGGATTGGAGCTGCTGGAGAGAAGGGGGGTGAGTCACAGAGACAAAGACACTGAGGTGGGGGCCCTCAAACTCCACATCACTTGAACCTTCCTGAAGCTGGGATTGGAGCTGCTGGAGAGAAGGGGGTTGAGTCACAGAGACAAAGACACTGAGGTGGGGCCCTTAAACTCCATATCACTTGAACCTTCCTGAAGCTGGGATTGGAGCTGCTGGAGAGAAGGTGGGTGAGTCACAGAGACAAAGACACTGAGGTGGGGGCCCTTAAAATCCATATCACTTGAACCTTCCTGAAGCTGGGATTGGAGCTGCTGGAGAGAAGGGGGTGAGTCACAGAGACAAAGACACTGTGGTGGGGGCCCTTAAACTCCATATCACTTGAACCTTCCTGAAGCTGGGATTGGAGCTGCTGGAGAGAAGGGGGGTGAGTCACAGAGACAAAGACACTGAGGTGGGGGCCCTTAAACTCCACATCACTTGAACCTTCCTGAAGCTGGGATTGGAGCTGCTGGAGAGAAGGGGGGTGAGTCACAGAGACAAAGACACTGAGGTGGGCGCCCTTAAACTACATATCACTTGAACCTTCCTGAAGCTGGGATTGGAGCTGCTGGAGAGAAGGGGGTGAGTCACATAGACAAAGACACTGAGGTGGAGGCCCTTAAACTCCATATCACTTGAACCTTCCTGAAGCTGGGATTGGAGCTGCTGGAGAGAAGGGGGGTGAGTCACAGAGACAAAGACACTGAGGTGGGGGGCCGTCAAACTCCACATCACTTGAACCTTCCTGAAACTGGGATTGGAGCTGCTGGAGAGAAGGGGGTGAGTCACAGAGACAAAGACACTGAGGTGGGGGCCCTTAAACTCCACATCACTTGAACCTTCCTGAAGCTGGGATTGGAGCTCCTGGAGAGAAGGGGGGTGAGTCACAGAGACAAAGACACTGAGGTGGGGGCCCTTAAACTCCATATCACTTGAACCTTCCTGAAGCTGGGATTGGAGCTGCTGGAGACAAGGGGGGTGAGTCACAGAGACAAAGACACTGAGGTGGGGGCCCTTAAACTCCATATCATTTGAACCTTCCTGAAGCTGGGCTTGGAGCTGCTGGAGAGAAGGGGGGTGAGTCACAGAGGCAAAGACACTGAGGTGGGGGCCCTTAAACTCCATATCACTTGAACCTTCCTGAAGCTGGGATTGGAGCTGCTGGAGAGAAGGGGGTTGAGTCACAGAGACAAAGACACTGAGGTGGGGGCCCTTAAACTCCATATCACTTGAACCTTCCTAAGCTGGGATTGGAGCTGCTGGAGAGAAGGGGGGTGAGTCACAGAGACAAAGACACTGAGGGGGGGGCCCTTAAACTCCATATCACTTGAACCTTCCTGAAGCTGGGATTGGAGCTGCTGGAGAGAAGGGGGGTGAGTCACAGAGACAAAGACACTGAGGTGGGGGCCCTTAAACTCCATATCACTTGAACCTTCCTGAAGCTGGGATTGGAGCTGCTGGAGAGAAGGGGGGTGAGTCACAGAGACAAAGACACTGAGGTGGGGGCCCTTAAACTCCATATCACTTGAACCTTCCTGAAGCTGGGATTGGAGCTGCTGGAGAGAAGAGGGGGGAGTCACAGAGACAAAGACACTGAGGCGGAGGCCCTTAAACTCCATATCACTTGAACCTTCCTGAAGCTGGGATTGGAGCTGCTGGAGAGAAGGGGGTGATTCACAGAGACAAAGACACTGAGGTGGGGGCCCTTAAACTCCATATCACTTGAACCTTCCTGAAGCAGGGACTGGAGCTGCTGGAGAGAAGGGCTGTGAGTCACAGAGACAAAGACACTGAGGTGGGGGCCCTTAAACTCCATATCACTTGAACCTTCCTGAAGCTGGGATTGGAGCTGCTGGAGAGAAGGGGGGTGAGTCACAGAGACAAAGACACTGAGGTGGGGGGCCGTCAAACTCGACATCACTTGAACCTTCCTGAAGCTGGGATTGGAGCTGCTGGAGAGAAGGGGGTGAGTCACAGAGACAAAGACACTGAGGTGGGGGCCCTTAAACTCCACATCACTTGAACCTTCCTGAAGCTGGGATTGGAGCTCCTGGAGAGAAGGGGGGTGAGTCACAGAGACAAAGACACTGAGGTGGGGGCCCTTAAACTCCATATCACTTGAACCTTCCTGAGGCTGGGATTGGAGCTGCTGGAGAGAAGGGGGGTGAGTCACAGAGAGAAAGACACTGAGGTGGGGGCCCTTAAACTCCATATCATTTGAACCTTCCTGAAGCTGGGCTTGGAGCTGCTGGAGAGAAGGGGGGTGAGTCACAGAGGCAAAGACACTGAGGTGGAGGCCCTTAAACTCCATATCACTTGAACCTTCCTGATGCTGGGATTGGAGCTGCTGGAGAGAAGGGGGTTGAGTCACAGAGACAAAGACACTGAGGTGGGGGCCCTTAAACTCCATATCAGTCGAACCTTCCTGAAGCCTGGATTGGAGCTGCTGGAGTGAAGGGGGGTGAGTCACAGAGACAAAGACACTGAGGTGGGGGCCCTTAAACTCCATATCACTTGAACCTTCCTGAAGCCGGGATTGGAGCTGCTGGAGAGAAGGGGGGTGGGTCACAGAGAGAAAGACACTGAGGTGGGGGCCCTTAAACTCCACATCACTTGAACCTTCCTGAAGCTGGGATTGGAGCTGCTGGAGAGAAGGGGGGTGAGTCACAGAGACAAAGACACTGAGGTGGGCGCCCTTAAACTCCATATCACTTGAACCTTCCTGAAGCTGGGATTGGAGCTGCTGGAGAGAAGGGGGTGAGTCACAGAGACAAAGACACTGAGGTGGGGGCCCTTAAACTCCATATTACTTGAACCTTCCTGAAGCCGGGATTGGAGCTGCTGGAGAGAAGGGGGGTGAGTCACAGAGACAAAGACACTGAGGTGGGGGCCCTTAAACTCCATATCACTTGAATCTTCCTGAAGCTGGGATTGGAGCTGCTGGAGAGAAGGGGGGTGAGTCACAGAGACAAAGACACTGAGTTGGGGGCCCTTAAACTCCATATCACTTGAACCTTCCTGAAGCTGGGCTTGGAGCTGCTAGAGAGAAGGGGGGTGAGTCAGAGAGAAAAAGACACTGAGGTGGGGGCCCTTAAACTCCATATCACTTGAACCTTCCTGAAGCTGGGATTGGAGCTGCTGGAGAGAAGAGGGGGGAGTCACAGAGACAAAGACACTGAGGCGGAGGCCCTTAAACTCCATATCACTTGAACCTTCCTGAAGCTGGGATTGGAGCTGCTGGAGAGAAAGGGGTGAGTCACAGAGACAAAGACACTGAGGTGGGGGCCCTTAAACTCCATATCACTTGAACCTTCCTGAAGCAAGGACTGGAGCTGCTGGAGAGAGGGGGGTGAGTCACAGAGACAAAGACACTGAGGTGGGGGCCCTTAAACTCCATATCACTTGAACCTTCCTGAAGCCGGGATTGGAGCTGCTGGAGAGAAGGGGGGTGGGTCACAGAGACAAAGACACTGAGGTGGGGGCCCATAAACTCCACATCACTTGAACCTTCCTGAAGCTGGGATTGGAGCTGCTGGAGAGAAGGGGGGTGAGTCACAGAGACAAAGACACTGAGGTGGGCGCCCTTAAACTCCATATCACTTGAACCTTCCTGAAGCTGGGATTGGAGCTGCTGGAGAGAAGGGGGTGAGTCACAGAGACAAAGACACTGAGGTGGGGGCCCTTAAACTCCATATTACTTGAACCTTCCTGAAGCCGGGATTGGAGCTGCTGGAGAGAAGGGGGGTGAGTCACAGAGACAAAGACACTGAGGTGGGGGCCCTTAAACTCCATATCACTTGAATCTTCCTGAAGCTGGGATTGGAGCTGCTGGAGAGAAGGGGGGTGAGTCACAGAGACAAAGACACTGAGTTGGGGGCCCTTAAACTCCATATCACTTGAACCTTCCTGAAGCTGGGCTTGGAGCTGCTAGAGAGAAGGGGGGTGAGTCACAGAGAAAAAGACACTGAGGTGGGGGCCCTTAAACTCCATATCACTTGAACCTTCCTGAAGCTGGGATTGGAGCTGCTGGAGAGAAGAGGGGGGAGTCACAGAGACAAAGACACTGAGGCGGAGGCCCTTAAACTCCATATCACTTGAACCTTCCTGAAGCTGGGATTGGAGCTGCTGGAGAGAAAGGGGTGAGTCACAGAGACAAAGACACTGAGGTGGGGGCCCTTAAACTCCATATCACTTGAACCTTCCTGAAGCAAGGACTGGAGCTGCTGGAGAGAGGGGGGTGAGTCACAGAGACAAAGACACTGAGGTGGGCGCCCTTAAACTCCATATCACTTGAACCTTCCTGAAGCTGGGATTGGAGCTGCTGGAGAGAAGAGGGGGGAGTCACAGAGACAAAGACACTGAGGCGGAGGCCCTTAAACTCCATATCACTTGAACCTTCCTGAAGCTGGGATTGGAGCTGCTGGAGAGAAAGGGGTGAGTCACAGAGACAAAGACACTGAGGTGGGGGCCCTTAAACTCCATATTACTTGAACCTTCCTGAAGCCGGGATTGGAGCTGCTGGAGAGAAGGGGGGTGAGTCACAGAGACAAAGACACTGAGGTGGGGGCCCTTAAACTCCATATCACTTGAATCTTCCTGAAGCTGGGATTGGAGCTGCTGGAGAGAAGGGGGGTGAGTCACAGAGACAAAGACACTGAGTTGGGGGCCCTTAAACTCCAAATCACTTGAACCTTCCTGAAGCTGGGCTTGGAGCTGCTGGAGAGAAGGGGGGTGAGTCACAGAGAAAAAGACACTGAGGTGGGGGCCCTTAAACTCCACATCACTTGAACCTTCCTGAAGCTGGGCTTGGAGCTGCTGGAGAGAAGGGGGGTGAGTCACAGAGAAAAAGACACTGAGGTGGGGGCCCTTAAACTCCATATCACTTGAACCTTCCTGAAGCTGGGATTGGAGCTGCTGGAGAGAAGTGGGGGGAGTCACAGAGACAAAGACACTGAGGCGGAGGCCCTTAAACTCCATATCACTTGAACCTTCCTGAAGCTGGGATTGGAGCTGCTGGAGAGAAGGGGGTGAGTCACAGAGAGAAAGACACTGAGGTGGGGGCCCTTAAACTCCATATCACTTGAACCTTCCTGAAGCAGGGACTGGAGCTGCTGGAGAGAAGGGCTGTGAGTCACAGAGACAAAGACACTGAGGTGGGGGCCCTTAAACTCCATATCACTTGAACCTTCCTGAAGCTGGGATTGGAGCTGCTGGACAGAAGGGGGGTGAGTCACAGAGACAAAGACACTGAGGTGGGGGGCCGTCAAACTCGACATCACTTGAACCTTCCTGAAGCTGGGATTGGAGCTGCTGGAGAGAAGGGGGTGAGTCACAGAGACAAAGACACTGAGGTGGGGGCCCTTAAACTCCATATCACTTGAACCTTCCTGAGGCTGGGATTGGAGCTGCTGGAGACAAGGGGGGTGAGTCACAGAGACAAAGACACTGAGGTGGGGGCCCTTAAACTCCATATCATTTGAACCTTCCTGAAGCTGGGCTTGGAGCTGCTGGAGAGAAGGGGGGTGAGTCACAGAGGCAAAGACACTGAGGTGGAGGCCCTTAAACTCCATATCACTTGAACCTTCCTGATGCTGGGATTGGAGCTGCTGGAGAGAAGGGGGTTGAGTCACAGAGACAAAGACACTGAGGTGGGGGCCCTTAAACTCCATATCAGTCGAACCTTCCTGAAGCCTGGATTGGAGCTGCTGGAGTGAAGGAGGGTGAGTCACAGAGACAAAGACACTGAGGTGGGGGCCCTTAAACTCCATATCACTTGAACCTTCCTGAAGCCGGGATTGGAGCTGCTGGAGAGAAGGGGGGTGGGTCACAGAGACAAAGACACTGAGGTGGGGGCCCTTAAACTCCACATTACTTGAACCTTCCTGAAGCTGGGATTGGAGCTGCTGGAGAGAAGGGGGGTGAGTCACAGAGACAAAGACACTGAGGTGGGCGCCCTTAAACTCCATATCACTTGAACCTTCCTGAAGCTGGGATTGGAGCTGCTGGAGAGAAGGGGGTGAGTCACAGAGACAAAGACACTGAGGTGGGGGCCCTTAAACTCCATATTACTTGAACCTTCCTGAAGCCGGGATTGGAGCTGCTGGAGAGAAGGGGGGTGAGTCACAGAGACAAAGACACTGAGGTGGGGGCCCTTAAACTCCATATCACTTGAATCTTCCTGAAGCTGGGATTGGAGCTGCTGGAGAGAAGGGGGGTGAGTCACAGAGACAAAGACACTGAGTTGGGGGCCCTTAAACTCCATATCACTTGAACCTTCCTGAAGCTGGGCTTGGAGCTGCTAGAGAGAAGGGGGGTGAGTCACAGAGAAAAAGACACTGAGGTGGGGGCCCTTAAACTCCATATCACTTGAACCTTCCTGAAGCTGGGATTGGAGCTGCTGGAGAGAAGGGGGGTGAGTCACAGAGACAAAGACACTGAGGTGGGGGCCCTTAAACTCCATATCACTTGAACCTTCCTGAAGCTGGGATTGGAGCTGCTGGAGAGAAAGGGGTGAGTCACAGAGACAAAGACACTGAGGTGGGGGCCCTTAAACTCCATATCACTTGAACCTTCCTGAAGCAAGGACTGGAGCTGCTGGAGAGAGGGGGGTGAGTCACAGAGACAAAGACACTGAGGTGGGCGCCCTTAAACTCCATATCACTTGAACCTTCCTGAAGCTGGGATTGGAGCTGCTGGAGAGAAGAGGGGGGAGTCACAGAGACAAAGACACTGAGGCGGAGGCCCTTAAACTCCATATCACTTGAACCTTCCTGAAGCTGGGATTGGAGCTGCTGGAGAGAAAGGGGTGAGTCACAGAGACAAAGACACTGAGGTGGGGGCCCTTAAACTCCATATTACTTGAACCTTCCTGAAGCCGGGATTGGAGCTGCTGGAGAGAAGGGGGGTGAGTCACAGAGACAAAGACACTGAGGTGGGGGCCCTTAAACTCCATATCACTTGAATCTTCCTGAAGCTGGGATTGGAGCTGCTGGAGAGAAGGGGGGTGAGTCACAGAGACAAAGACACTGAGTTGGGGGCCCTTAAACTCCAAATCACTTGAACCTTCCTGAAGCTGGGCTTGGAGCTGCTGGAGAGAAGGGGGGTGAGTCACAGAGAAAAAGACACTGAGGTGGGGGCCCTTAAACTCCACATCACTTGAACCTTCCTGAAGCTGGGCTTGGAGCTGCTGGAGAGAAGGGGGGTGAGTCACAGAGAAAAAGACACTGAGGTGGGGGCCCTTAAACTCCATATCACTTGAACCTTCCTGAAGCTGGGATTGGAGCTGCTGGAGAGAAGTGGGGGGAGTCACAGAGACAAAGACACTGAGGCGGAGGCCCTTAAACTCCATATCACTTGAACCTTCCTGAAGCTGGGATTGGAGCTGCTGGAGAGAAGGGGGTGAGTCACAGAGAGAAAGACACTGAGGTGGGGGCCCTTAAACTCCATATCACTTGAACCTTCCTGAAGCAGGGATTGGAGCTGCTGGAGAGAAGGGCTGTGAGTCACAGAGACAAAGACACTGAGGTGGGGGCCCTTAAACTCCATATCACTTGAACCTTCCTGAAGCTGGGATTGGAGCTGCTGGACAGAAGGGGGGTGAGTCACAGAGACAAAGACACTGAGGTGGGGGGCCGTCAAACTCGACATCACTTGAACCTTCCTGAAGCTGGGATTGGAGCTGCTGGAGAGAAGGGGGTGAGTCACAGAGACAAAGACACTGAGGTGGGGGCCCTTAAACTCCATATCACTTGAACCTTCCTGAAGCTGGGATTGGAGCTGCTGGATACAAGGGGGGTGAGTCACAGAGACAAAGAGACTGAGGTGGGGGCCCTTAAACTCCATATCATTTGAACCTTCCTGAAGCTGGGCTTGGAGCTGCTGGAGAGAAGGGGGGTGAGTCACAGAGGCAAAGACACTGAGGTGGGGGCCCTTAAACTCCATATCACTTGAACCTTCCTGAAGCTGGGATTGGAGCTGCTGGAGAGAAGGGGGTTGAGTCACAGAGACAAAGACACTGAGGTGGGGGCCCTTAAACTCCATATCACTTGAACCTTCCTAAGCTGGGATTGGAGCTGCTGGAGAGAAGGGGGGTGAGTCACAGAGACAAAGACACTGAGTTGGGGGCCCTTAAACTCCATATCACTTGAACCTTCCTGAAGCTGGGCTTGGAGCTGCTGGAGAGAAGGGGGGTGAGTCACAGAGACAAAGACACTGAGGTGGGGGCCCTTAAACTCCATATCACTTGAACCTTCCTGAAGCTGGGATTGGAGCTGATGGAGAGAAGGGGGGTGAGTCACAGAGACAAAGACACTGAGGTGGGGGCCCTTAAACTCCATATCACTTGAACCTTCCTGAAGCTGGGATTGGAGCTGCTGGAGAGAAGTGGGGGGAGTCACAGAGACAAAGACACTGAGGCGGAGGCCCTTAAACTCCATATCACTTGAACCTTCCTGAAGCTGGGATTGGAGCTGCTGGAGAGAAGGGGGTGAGTCACAGAGACAAAGACACTGAGGTGGGGGCCCTTAAACTCCATATCACTTGAACCTTCCTGAAGCAGGGACTGGAGCTGCTGGAGAGAAGGGCTGTGAGTCACAGAGACAAAGACACTGAGGTGGGGGCCCTTAAACTCCATATCACTTGAACCTTCCTGAAGCTGGGATTGGAGCTGCTGGAGAGAAGGGGGGTGAGACACAGAGACAAAGACACTGAGGTGGGGGGCCGTCAAACTCGACATCACTTGAACCTTCCTGAAGCTGGGATTGGAGCTGCTGGAGAGAAGGGGGTGAGTCACAGAGACAAAGACACTGAGGTGGGGGCCCTTAAACTCCACATCACTTGAACCTTCCTGAAGCTGGGATTGGAGCTCCTGGAGAGAAGGGGGGTGAGTCACAGAGACAAAGACACTGAGGTGGGGGCCCTTAAACTCCATATCACTTGAACCTTCCTGAAGCTGGGATTGGAGCTGCTGGAGACAAGGGGGGTGAGTCACAGAGACAAAGACACTGAGGTGGGGGCCCTTAAACTCCATATCATTTGAACCTTCCTGAAGCTGGGCTTGGAGCTGCTGGAGAGAAGGGGGGTGAGTCACAGAGGCAAAGACACTGAGGTGGAGGCCCTTAAACTCCATATCACTTGAACCTTCCTGATGCTGGGATTGGAGCTGCTGGAGAAAAGGGGGTTGAGTCACAGAGACAAAGACACTGAGGTGGGGGCCCTTAAACTCCATATCAGTCGAACCTTCCTGAAGCCTGGATAGGAGCTGCTGGAGTGAAGGGGGGTGAGTCACAGAGACAAAGACACTGAGGTGGGGGCCCTTAAACTCCATATCACTTGAACCTTCCTGAAGCCGGGATTGGAGCTGCTGGAGAGAAGGGGGGTGGGTCACAGAGACAAAGACACTGAGGTGGGGGCCCTTAAACTCCACATCACTTGAACCTTCCTGAAGCTGGGATTGGAGCTGCTGGAGAGAAGGGGGGTGAGTCACAGAGACAAAGACACTGAGGTGGGCGCCCTTAAACTCCATATCACTTGAACCTTCCTGAAGCTGGGATTGGAGCTGCTGGAGAGAAGGGGGTGAGTCACAGAGACAAAGACACTGAGGTGGGGGCCCTTAAACTCCACATCACTTGAACCTTCCTGAAGCTGGGATTGGAGCTGCTGGAGAGAAGGGGGGTGAGTCACAGAGACAAAGACACTGAGTTGGGGGCCCTTAAACTCCATATCACTTGAACCTTCCTGAAGCTGGGCTTGGAGCTGCTAGAGAGAAGGGGGGTGAGTCACAGAGAAAAAGACACTGAGGTGTGGGCCCTTAAACTCCATATCACTTGAACCTTCCTGAAGCTGGGATTGGAGCTGCTGGAGAGAAGAGGGGGGAGTCACAGAGACAAAGACACTGAGGCGGAGGCCCTTAAACTCCATATCACTTGAACCTTCCTGAAGCTGGGATTGGAGCTGCTGGAGAGAAAGGGGTGAGTCACAGAGACAAAGACACTGAGGTGGGGCCCTTAAACTCCATATCACTTGAACCTTCCTGAAGCAAGGACTGGAGCTGCTGGAGAGAGGGGGGTGAGTCACAGAGACAAAGACACTGAGGTGGGGGCCCTTAAACTCCATATCACTTGAACCTTCCTGAAGCCGGGATTGGAGCTGCTGGAGAGAAGGGGGGTGGGTCACAGAGACAAAGACACTGAGGTGGGGGCCCTTAAACTCCACATCACTTGAACCTTCCTGAAGCTGGGATTGGAGCTGCTGGAGAGAAGGGGGGTGAGTCACAGAGACAAAGACACTGAGGTGGGCGCCCTTAAACTCCATATCACTTGAACCTTCCTGAAGCTGGGATTGGAGCTGCTGGAGAGAAGGGGGTGAGTCACAGAGACAAAGACACTGAGGTGGGGGCCCTTAAACTCCATATTACTTGAACCTTCCTGAAGCCGGGATTGGAGCTGCTGGAGAGAAGGGGGGTGAGTCACAGAGACAAAGACACTGAGGTGGGGGCCCTTAAACTCCATATCACTTGAATCTTCCTGAAGCTGGGATTGGAGCTGCTGGAGAGAAGGGGGGTGAGTCACAGAGACAAAGACACTGAGTTGGGGGCCCTTAAACTCCATATCACTTGAACCTTCCTGAAGCTGGGCTTGGAGCTGCTAGAGAGAAGGGGGGTGAGTCACAGAGAAAAAGACACTGAGGTGGGGGCCCTTAAACTCCATATCACTTGAACCTTCCTGAAGCTGGGATTGGAGCTGCTGGAGAGAAGAGGGGGGAGTCACAGAGACAAAGACACTGAGGCGGAGGCCCTTAAACTCCATATCACTTGAACCTTCCTGAAGCTGGGATTGGAGCTGCTGGAGAGAAAGGGGTGAGTCACAGAGACAAAGACACTGAGGTGGGGGCCCTTAAACTCCATATCACTTGAACCTTCCTGAAGCAAGGACTGGAGCTGCTGGAGAGAGGGGGGTGAGTCACAGAGACAAAGACACTGAGGTGGGCGCCCTTAAACTCCATATCACTTGAACCATCCTGAAGCTGGGATTGGAGCTGCTGGAGAGAAGAGGGGGGAGTCACAGAGACAAAGACACTGAGGCGGAGGCCCTTAAACTCCATATCACTTGAACCTTCCTGAAGCTGGGATTGGAGCTGCTGGAGAGAAAGGGGTGAGTCACAGAGACAAAGACACTGAGGTGGGGGCCCTTAAACTCCATATTACTTGAACCTTCCTGAAGCCGGGATTGGAGCTGCTGGAGAGAAGGGGGGTGAGTCACAGAGACAAAGACACTGAGGTGGGGGCCCTTAAACTCCATATCACTTGAACCTTCCTGAAGCCGGGATTGGAGCTGCTGGAGAGAAGGGGGGTGGGTCACAGAGACAAAGACACTGAGGTGGGGGCCCTTAAACTCCACATCACTTGAACCTTCCTGAAGCTGGGATTGGAGCTGCTGGAGAGAAGGGGGGTGAGTCACAGAGACAAAGACACTGAGGTGGGCGCCCTTAAACTCCATATCACTTGAACCTTCCTGAAGCTGGGATTGGAGCTGCTGGAGAGAAGGGGGTGAGTCACAGAGACAAAGACACTGAGGTGGGGGCCCTTAAACTCCACATCACTTGAACCTTCCTGAAGCTGGGATTGGAGCTGCTGGAGAGAAGGGGGGTGAGTCACAGAGACAAAGACACTGAGTTGGGGGCCCTTAAACTCCATATCACTTGAACCTTCCTGAAGCTGGGCTTGGAGCTGCTAGAGAGAAGGGGGGTGAGTCACAGAGAAAAAGACACTGAGGTGGGGGCCCTTAAACTCCATATCACTTGAACCTTCCTGAAGCTGGGATTGGAGCTGCTGGAGAGAAGAGGGGGGAGTCACAGAGACAAAGACACTGAGGCGGAGGCCCTTAAACTCCATATCACTTGAACCTTCCTGAAGCTGGGATTGGAGCTGCTGGAGAGAAAGGGGTGAGTCACAGAGACAAAGACACTGAGGTGGGGCCCTTAAACTCCATATCACTTGAACCTTCCTGAAGCAAGGACTGGAGCTGCTGGAGAGAGGGGGGTGAGTCACAGAGACAAAGACACTGAGGTGGGGGCCCTTAAACTCCATATCACTTGAACCTTCCTGAAGCCGGGATTGGAGCTGCTGGAGAGAAGGGGGGTGGGTCACAGAGACAAAGACACTGAGGTGGGGGCCCTTAAACTCCACATCACTTGAACCTTCCTGAAGCTGGGATTGGAGCTGCTGGAGAGAAGGGGGGTGAGTCACAGAGACAAAGACACTGAGGTGGGCGCCCTTAAACTCCATATCACTTGAACCTTCCTGAAGCTGGGATTGGAGCTGCTGGAGAGAAGGGGGTGAGTCACAGAGACAAAGACACTGAGGTGGGGGCCCTTAAACTCCATATTACTTGAACCTTCCTGAAGCCGGGATTGGAGCTGCTGGAGAGAAGGGGGGTGAGTCACAGAGACAAAGACACTGAGGTGGGGGCCCTTAAACTCCATATCACTTGAATCTTCCTGAAGCTGGGATTGGAGCTGCTGGAGAGAAGGGGGGTGAGTCACAGAGACAAAGACACTGAGTTGGGGGCCCTTAAACTCCATATCACTTGAACCTTCCTGAAGCTGGGCTTGGAGCTGCTAGAGAGAAGGGGGGTGAGTCACAGAGAAAAAGACACTGAGGTGGGGGCCCTTAAACTCCATATCACTTGAACCTTCCTGAAGCTGGGATTGGAGCTGCTGGAGAGAAGAGGGGGGAGTCACAGAGACAAAGACACTGAGGCGGAGGCCCTTAAACTCCATATCACTTGAACCTTCCTGAAGCTGGGATTGGAGCTGCTGGAGAGAAAGGGGTGAGTCACAGAGACAAAGACACTGAGGTGGGGGCCCTTAAACTCCATATCACTTGAACCTTCCTGAAGCAAGGACTGGAGCTGCTGGAGAGAGGGGGGTGAGTCACAGAGACAAAGACACTGAGGTGGGCGCCCTTAAACTCCATATCACTTGAACCTTCCTGATGCTGGGACTGGAGCTGCTGGAGAGAAGGGGGTTGAGTCACAGAGACAAAGACACTGAGGTGGGGGCCCTTAAACTCCATATCAGTCGAACCTTCCTGAAGCCTGGATTGGAGCTGCTGGAGTGAAGGGGGGTGAGTCACAGAGACAAAGACACTGAGGTGGGGGCCCTTAAACTCCATATCACTTGAACCTTCCTGAAGCCGGGATTGGAGCTGCTGGAGAGAAGGGGGGTGGGTCACAGAGACAAAGACACTGAGGTGGGGGCCCTTAAACTCCACATTACTTGAACCTTCCTGAAGCTGGGATTGGAGCTGCTGGAGAGAAGGGGGGTGAGTCACAGAGACAAAGACACTGAGGTGGGCGCCCTTAAACTCCATATCACTTGAACCTTCCTGAAGCTGGGATTGGAGCTGCTGGAGAGAAGGGGGTGAGTCACAGAGACAAAGACACTGAGGTGGGGGCCCTTAAACTCCATATTACTTGAACCTTCCTGAAGCCGGGATTGGAGCTGCTGGAGAGAAGGGGGGTGAGTCACAGAGACAAAGACACTGAGGTGGGGGCCCTTAAACTCCATATCACTTGAATCTTCCTGAAGCTGGGATTGGAGCTGCTGGAGAGAAGGGGGGTGAGTCACAGAGACAAAGACACTGAGTTGGGGGCCCTTAAACTCCATATCACTTGAACCTTCCTGAAGCTGGGCTTGGAGCTGCTAGAGAGAAGGGGGGTGAGTCACAGAGAAAAAGACACTGAGGTGGGGGCCCTTAAACTCCATATCACTTGAACCTTCCTGAAGCTGGGATTGGAGCTGCTGGAGAGAAGGGGGGTGAGTCACAGAGACAAAGACACTGAGGTGGGGGCCCTTAAACTCCATATCACTTGAACCTTCCTGAAGCTGGGATTGGAGCTGCTGGAGAGAAAGGGGTGAGTCACAGAGACAAAGACACTGAGGTGGGGGCCCTTAAACTCCATATCACTTGAACCTTCCTGAAGCAAGGACTGGAGCTGCTGGAGAGAGGGGGGTGAGTCACAGAGACAAAGACACTGAGGTGGGCGCCCTTAAACTCCATATCACTTGAACCTTCCTGAAGCTGGGATTGGAGCTGCTGGAGAGAAGAGGGGGGAGTCACAGAGACAAAGACACTGAGGCGGAGGCCCTTAAACTCCATATCACTTGAACCTTCCTGAAGCTGGGATTGGAGCTGCTGGAGAGAAAGGGGTGAGTCACAGAGACAAAGACACTGAGGTGGGGGCCCTTAAACTCCATATTACTTGAACCTTCCTGAAGCCGGGATTGGAGCTGCTGGAGAGAAGGGGGGTGAGTCACAGAGACAAAGACACTGAGGTGGGGGCCCTTAAACTCCATATCACTTGAATCTTCCTGAAGCTGGGATTGGAGCTGCTGGAGAGAAGGGGGGTGAGTCACAGAGACAAAGACACTGAGTTGGGGGCCCTTAAACTCCAAATCACTTGAACCTTCCTGAAGCTGGGCTTGGAGCTGCTGGAGAGAAGGGGGGTGAGTCACAGAGAAAAAGACACTGAGGTGGGGGCCCTTAAACTCCACATCACTTGAACCTTCCTGAAGCTGGGCTTGGAGCTGCTGGAGAGAAGGGGGGTGAGTCACAGAGAAAAAGACACTGAGGTGGGGGCCCTTAAACTCCATATCACTTGAACCTTCCTGAAGCTGGGATTGGAGCTGCTGGAGACAAGGGGGGTGAGTCACAGAGACAAAGACACTGAGGTGGGGGCCCTTAAACTCCATATCATTTGAACCTTCCTGAAGCTGGGATTGGAGCTGCTGGAGAGAAGGGCTGTGAGTCACAGAGACAAAGACACTGAGGTGGGGGCCCTTAAACTCCATATCACTTGAACCTTCCTGAAGCTGGGATTGGAGCTGCTGGAGAGAAGGGGGGTGAGACACAGAGACAAAGACACTGAGGTGGGGGGCCGTCAAACTCGACATCACTTGAACCTTCCTGAAGCTGGGATTGGAGCTGCTGGAGAGAAGGGGGTGAGTCACAGAGACAAAGACACTGAGGTGGGGGCCCTTAAACTCCACATCACTTGAACCTTCCTGAAGCTGGGATTGGAGCTCCTGGAGAGAAGGGGGGTGAGTCACAGAGACAAAGACACTGAGGTGGGGGCCCTTAAACTCCATATCACTTGAACCTTCCTGAAGCTGGGATTGGAGCTGCTGGAGACAAGGGGGGTGAGTCACAGAGACAAAGACACTGAGGTGGGGGCCCTTAAACTCCATATCATTTGAACCTTCCTGAAGCTGGGCTTGGAGCTGCTGGAGAGAAGAGGGGTGAGTCACAGAGGCAAAGACACTGAGGTGGAGGCCCTTAAACTCCATATCACTTGAACCTTCCTGATGCTGGGATTGGAGCTGCTGGAGAGAAGGGGGTTGAGTCACAGAGACAAAGACACTGAGGTGGGGGCCCTTAAACTCCATATCAGTCGAACCTTCCTGAAGCCTGGATTGGAGCTGCTGGAGTGAAGGGGGGTGAGTCACAGAGACAAAGACACTGAGGTGGGGGCCCTTAAACTCCATATCACTTGAACCTTCCTGAAGCCGGGATTGGAGCTGCTGGAGAGAAGGGGGGTGGGTCACAGAGACAAAGACACTGAGGTGGGGGCCCTTAAACTCCACATCACTTGAACCTTCCTGAAGCTGGGATTGGAGCTGCTGGAGAGAAGGGGGGTGAGTCACAGAGACAAAGACACTGAGGTGGGCGCCCTTAAACTCCATATCACTTGAACCTTCCTGAAGCTGGGATTGGAGCTGCTGGAGAGAAGGGGGTGAGTCACAGAGACAAAGACACTGAGGTGGGGGCCCTTAAACTCCATATTACTTGAACCTTCCTGAAGCCGGGATTGGAGCTGCTGGAGAGAAGGGGGGTGAGTCACAGAGACAAAGACACTGAGGTGGGGGCCCTTAAACTCCATATCACTTGAACCTTCCTGAAGCTGGGATTGGAGCTGCTGGAGACAAGGGGGGTGAGTCACAGAGACAAAGACACTGAGGTGGGGGCCCTTAAACTCCATATCATTTGAACCTTCCTGAAGCTGGGCTTGGAGCTGCTGGAGAGAAGGGGGGTGAGTCACAGAGGCAAAGACACTGAGGTGGGGGCCCTTAAACTCCATATCACTTGAATCTTCCTGAAGCCGGGATTGGAGCTGCTGGAGAGAAGGGGGGTGGGTCACAGAGACAAAGACACTGAGGTGGGGGCCCTTAAACTCCACATCACTTGAACCTTCCTGAAGCTGGGATTGGAGCTGCTGGAGAGAAGGGGGGTGAGTCACAGAGACAAAGACACTGAGGTGGGCGCCCTTAAACTCCATATCACTTGAATCTTCCTGAAGCTGGGATTGGAGCTGCTGGAGAGAAGGGGGTGAGTCACAGAGACAAAGACACTGAGGTGGGGGCCCTTAAACTCCATATTACTTGAACCTTCCTGAAGCCGGGATTTGAGCTGCTGGAGAGAAGGGGGGTGAGTCACAGAGACAAAGACACTGAGGTGGGGGCCCTTAAACTCCATATCACTTGAATCTTCCTGAAGCTGGGATTGGAGCTGCTGGAGAGAAGGGGGGTGAGTCACAGAGACAAAGACACTGAGTTGGGGGCCCTTAAACTCCATATCACTTGAACCTTCCTGAAGCTGGGCTTGGAGCTGCTAGAGAGAAGGGGGGTGAGTCACAGAGAAAAAGACACTGAGGTGGGGGCCCTTAAACTCCATATCACTTGAACCTTCCTGAAGCTGGGATTGGAGCTGCTGGAGAGAAGAGGGGGGAGTCACAGAGACAAAGACACTGAGGTGGGGGCCCTTAAACTCCATATCACTTGAACCTTCCTGAAGCAGGGACTGGAGCTGCTGGAGAGAGGGGGGTGAGTCACAGAGACAAAGACACTGAGGTGGGCGCCCTTAAACTCCATATCACTTGAACCTTCCTGAAGCTGGGATTGGAGCTGCTGGAGAGAAGAGGGGGGAGTCACAGAGACAAAGACACTGAGGCGGAGGCCCTTAAACTCCATATCACTTGAACCTTCCTGAAGCTGGGATTGGAGCTGCTGGAGAGAAAGGGGTGAGTCACAGAGACAAAGACACTGAGGTGGGGGCCCTTAAACTCCATATTACTTGAACCTTCCTGAAGCCGGGATTGGAGCTGCTGGAGAGAAGGGGGGTGAGTCACAGAGACAAAGACACTGAGGTGGGGGCCCTTAAACTCCATATCACTTGAATCTTCCTGAAGCTGGGATTGGAGCTGCTGGAGAGAAGGGGGGTGAGTCACAGAGACAAAGACACTGATTTGGGGGCCTTTAAACTCCAAATCACTTGAACCTTCCTGAAGCTGGGCTTGGAGCTGCTGGAGAGAAGGGGGGTGAGTCACAGAGAAAAAGACACTGAGGTGGGGGCCCTTAAACTCCACATCACTTGAACCTTCCTGAAGCTGGGATTGGAGCTGCTGGAGAGAAGGGGGGTGAGTCACAGAGACAAAGACACTGAGGTGGGGGCCCTTAAACTCCATATCACTTGAACCTTCCTGAAGCTGGGATTGGAGCTGCTGGAGAGAAGGGGGGTGAGTCACAGAGACAAAGACACTGAGGTGGGGGCCCTTAAACTCCATATCACTTGAACCTTCCTGAAGCTGGGATTGGAGCTGCTGGAGAGAAGGGGGGTGAGTCACAGAGACAAAGACACTGAGGTGGGGGCCCTTAAACTCCATATCACTTGAACCTTCCTGAAGCTGGGATTGGAGCTGCTGGAGAGAAGAGGGGGGAGTCACAGAGACAAAGACACTGAGGCGGAGGCCCTTAAAATCCATATCACTTGAACCTTCCTGAAGCTGGGATTGGAGCTGCTGGAGAGAAAGGGGTGAGTCACAGAGACAAAGACACTGAGGTGGGGGCCCTTAAACTCCATATCACTTGAACCTTCCTGAAGCAGGGACTGGAGCTGCTGGAGAGAGGGGGGTGAGTCACAGAGACAAAGACACTGAGGTGGGCGCCCTTAAACTCCATATCACTTGAACCTTCCTGAAGCTGGGATTGGAGCTGCTGGAGAGAAGAGGGGGGAGTCACAGAGACAAAGACACTGAGGCGGAGGCCCTTAAACTCCATATCACTTGAACCTTCCTGAAGCTGGGATTGGAGCTGCTGGAGAGAAAGGGGTGAGTCACAGAGACAAAGACACTGAGGTGGGGGCCCTTAAACTCCATATCACTTGAACCTTCCTGAAGCAGGGACTGGAGCTGCTGGAGAGAGGGGGGTGAGTCACAGAGACAAAGACACTGAGGTGGGCGCCCTTAAACTCCATATCACTTGAACCTTCCTGAAGCTGGGATTGGAGCTGCTGCAGAGAAGGGGGGTGAGTCACAGAGACAAAGACACTGAGGTGGGGGCCCTTAAACTCCGTATCACTTGAACCTTCCTGAAGCTGGGATTGGAGCTGCTGGAGAGAAGGGGGGTGCATCACAGAGACAAAGACACTGAGGTGGGGGGCCTTAAACTCCATATCACTTGAACCTTCCTGAAGCTGGGATTGGAGGTGCTGGAGAGAAGGGGGTGAGTCACATAGACAAAGACACTGAGGTGGGCGCCCTTAAACTCCATATCACTTGAACCTTCCTGAAGCTGAGATTGGAGCTGCTGCAGAGAAGGGGGGTGAGTCACAGAGACAAAGACATTTAGGTGGGGGCCCTTAAACTCCATATCACTTGAACCTTCCTGAAGCTGGGATTGGAGCTGCTGGAGAGAAGGGGGGTGAGTCACAGAGACAAATACACTGAGGTGGGGGCCCTTAAACTCCACATCACTTGAACCTTCCTGAAGCAGGGCTTGGAGCTGCTGGAGAGAAGGGGGTGAGTCACAGAGACAAAGACACTGAGTTGGGGGCCCTTAACCTCCATATCACTTGAACCTTCCTGAAGCTGGGATTGGAGCTCCTGGAGAGAAGGGGGTTGAGTCACCGAGACAAAGACACTGAGGTGGGGGCCCTTAAACTCCACATAACTTGAACCTTCCTGAAGCTGGGCTTGGAGCTGCTGGAGAGAAGGGGGTGAGTCACAGAGATAAAGACACTGAGGTGGGGGCCCTTAAACTCCATATCACTTGAACCTTCCTGAAGCTGGGATTGGAGCTGCTGGAGAGAAGGGGGTTGAGTCACAGAGACAAAGACACTGAGGTGGGGGCCCTTAAACTCCATATCAGTCGAACCTTCCTGAAGCCGGGATTGGAGCTGCTGGAGAGAAGGGGGGTGGGGCACAGAGACAAAGACACTGAGGTGGGGGCCCTTAAACTCCACATCACTTGAACCTTCCTGAAGCTGGGATTGGAGCTGCTGGAGAGAAGGGGGGTGAGTCACAGAGACAAAGACACTGAGGTGGGGGCCCTTAAACTCCATATTACTTGAACCTTCCTGAAGCCGGGATTGGAGCTGCTGGAGAGAAGGGGGGTGAGTGACAGAGACAAAGACACTGAGGTGGGGTCCCTTAAACTCCATATCACTTGAATCTTCCTGAAGCTGGGATTGGAGCTGCTGGAGAGAAGGGGGGTGAGTCACAGAGACAAAGACACTGAGTTGGGGGCCCTTAAACTCCATATCACTTGAATCTTCCTGAAGCTGGGATTGGAGCTGCTGGAGAGAAGGGGGGTGAGTCACAGAGACAAAGACACTGAGTTGGGGGCCCTTAAACTCCATATCACTTGAACCTTCCTGAAGCTGGGCTTGGAGCTGCTGGAGAGAAGGGGGGTGAGTCACAGAGACAAAGACACTGAGGTGGGGGCCCTTAAACTCCACATCACTTGAACCTTCCTGAAGCTGGGATTGGAGCTGCTGGAGAGAAGGGGGGTGAGTCACAGAGACAAAGACACTGAGGTGGGGGCCCTTAAACTCCATATCACTTGAACCTTCCTGAAACTGGGATTGGAGCTGCTGGAGAGAAGGGGGGTGAGTCACAGAGACAAAGACACTGATGTGGGGGCCCTTAAACTCCATAGCACTTGAACCTTCCTAAAGCTGGGATTGGAGCTGCTGGAGAGAAGAGGGGGGAGTCACAGAGAGAAAGACACTGAGGTGCGGGCCCTTAAACTCCATATCACTTGAACCTTCCTGAAGCCGGGATTGGAGCTGCTGGAGAGAAGGGGGGTGAGTCAAAGAGACAAAGACACTGAGGTGGGGGCCCTTAAACTCCATATCACTTGTACCTTCCTGAAGCTGGGATTGGAGCTGCTGGAGAGAAGGGAGGTGAGTCACAGAGACAAATACACTGAGGTGGGGGCCCTTAAACTCCACATCACTTGAACCTTCCTGAAGCTGGGCTTGGAGCTGCTGGAGAGAAGGGGGTGAGTCACAGAGACAAAAACACTGAGGTGGGGGCCCTTAAACTCCATTTCACTTGAACCTTCCTGAAGCTGGGATTGGAGCTGCTGGAGAGAAGGGAGGTGAGTCACAGAGACAAAGACACTGAGGTGGGGGCCCTTAAACTCCATATCACTTGTACCTTCCTGAAGCTGGGATTGGAGCTGCTGGAGAGAAGGGGGGTGAGTCACAGAGACAAATACACTGAGGTGGGGGCCCTTAAACTCCACATCACTTGAACCTTCCTGAAGCAGGGCTTGGAGCTGCTGGAGAGAAGGGGGTGAGTCACAGAGACAAAGACACTGAGTTGGGGGCCCTTAACCTCCATATCACTTGAACCTTCCTGAAGCTGGGATTGGAGCTCCTGGAGAGAAGGGGGTTGAGTCACCGAGACAAAGACACTGAGGTGGGGGCCCTTAAACTCCACATAACTTGAACCTTCCTGAAGCTGGGCTTGGAGCTGCTGGAGAGAAGGGGGTGAGTCACAGAGATAAAGACACTGAGGTGGGGGCCCTTAAACTCCATATCACTTGAACCTTCCTGAAGCTGGGATTGGAGCTGCTGGAGAGAAGAGGGGGGAGTCACAGAGACAAAGACACTGAGGCGGAGGCCCTTAAACTCCATATCACTTGAACCTTCCTGAAGCTGGGATTGGAGCTGCTGGAGAGAAGGGGGGTGAGTCACAGAGACAAAGACACTGAGGTGGGGGCCCTTAAACTCCATATCACTTGAACCTTCCTGAAGCTGGGATTGGAGCTGCTGCAGAGAAGGGGGGTGAGTCACAGAGACAAAGACACTGAGGTGGGGGCCCTTAAACTCCATATCACTTGAACCTTCCTGAAGCTGGGATTGGAGCTGCTGGAGAGAAGGCGGGTGAGTCACAGAGACAAAGACACTGAGGCGGGGGCCCTTAATCTCCACATCACTTGAACCTTCCTGAAGCTGGGATTGGAGCTGCTGGAGAGAAGGGGGGTGAGTCACAGAGACAAAGACACTGAGGTGGGGGCCCTTAAACTCCATATCACTTGAACCTTCCTGAAGCTGGGATTGGAGCTGCTGGAGAGAAGGGGGGTGAGTCACAGAGACAAAGACACTGAGGTGGGGGCCCTTAAACTCCATATCACTTGAACCTTCCTGAAGCTGGCATTGGAGCTGCTGGAGAGAAGGGGGGTGAGTCACAGAGACAAAGACACTGAGGTGGGGGCCCTTAAACTCCATATCACTTGAACCTTCCTGAAGCTGGGATTGGAGCTGCTGGAGAGAAGAGGGGGGAGTCACAGAGACAAAGACACTGAGGCGGAGGCCCTTAAACTCCATATCACTTGAACCTTCCTGAAGCTTGGATTGGAGCTGCTGGAGAGAAGGGGGTGAGTCACAGAGACAAAGACACTGAGGTGGGGGCCCTTAAACTCCATATCACTTGAACCTTCCTGAAGCTGGGATTGGAGCTGCTGGAGAGAAGGGGGGTGAGTCACAGAGACAAAGACACTGAGGTGGGGGGCAGTCAAACTCGACATCACTTGAACCTTCCTGAAGCTGGGATTGGAGCTGCTGGAGAGAAGGGGGTGAGTCACAGAGACAAAGACACTGAGGTGGGGGCCCTTAAACTCCACATCACTTGAACCTTCCTGAAGCTGGGATTGGAGCTCCTGGAGAGAAGGGGGGTGAGTCACAGAGACAAAGACACTGAGGTGGGGGCCCTTAAACTCCATATCACTTGAACCTTCCTGAAGCTGGGATTGGAGCTGCTGGAGACAAGGGGGGTGAGTCACAGAGACAAAGACACTGAGGTGGGGGCCCTTAAACTCCATATCATTTGAACCTTCCTGAAGCTGGGCTTGGAGCTGCTGGAGAGAAGGGGGGTGAGTCACAGAGGCAAAGACACTGAGGTGGAGGCCCTTAAACTCCATATCACTTGAACCTTCCTGATGCTGGGATTGGAGCTGCTGGAGAGAAGGGGGTTGAGTCACAGAGACAAAGACACTGAGGTGGGGCCCCTTAAACTCCATATCAGTCGAACCTTCCTGAAGCCTGGATTGGAGCTGCTGGAGTGAAGGGGGGTGAGTCACAGAGACAAAGACACTGAGGTGGGGGCCCTTAAACTCCATATCACTTGAACCTTCCTGAAGCCGGGATTGGAGCTGCTGGAGAGAAGGGGGGTGAGTCACAGAGACAAAGACACTGAGGTGGGGGCCCTTAAACTCCATATCACTTGAATCTTCCTGAAGCTGAGATTGGAGCTGCTGGAGAGAAGGGGGGTGAGTCACAGAGACAAAGACACTGAGTTGGGGGCCCTTAAACTCCATATCACTTGAACCTTCCTGAAGCTGGGCTTGGAGCTGCTGGAGAGAAGGGGGGTGAGTCACAGAGAAAAAGACACTGAGGTGGGGGCCCTTAAACTCCACATCACTTGAACCTTCCTGAAGCTGGGATTGGAGCTGCTGGAGAGAAGGGGGGTGAGTCACAGAGACAAAGACACTGAGGTGGGGGCACTTAAACTCCATATCACTTGAACCTTCCTGAAGCTGGGATTGGAGCTGCTGGAGAGAAGGGGGGTGAGTCACAGAGACAAAGACACTGAGGTGGGGGCCCTTAAACTCCATATCACTTGAACCTTCCTGAAGCTGGGATTGGAGCTGCTGGAGAGAAGGGGGGTGAGTCACAGAGACAAAGACACTGAGGTGGGGGCCCTTAAACTCCATATCACTTGAACCTTCCTGAAGCTGGGATTGGAGCTGCTGGAGAGAAAGGGGGGAGTCACAGAGACAAAGACACTGAGGTGGGGGCCCTTAAACTCCATATCACTTGAACCTTCCTGAAGCAGGGACTGGAGCTGCTGGAGAGAGGGGGGTGAGTCACAGAGACAAAGACACTGAGGTGGGCGCCCTTAAACTCCATATCACTTGAACCTTCCTGAAGCTGGGATTGGAGCTGCTGGAGAGAAGAGGGGGGAGTCACAGAGACAAAGACACTGAGGCGGAGGCCCTTAAACTCCATATCACTTGAACCTTCCTGAAGCTGGGATTGGAGCTGCTGGAGAGAAATGGGTGAGTCACAGAGACAAAGACACTGAGGTGGAGGCCCTTAAACTCCATATTACTTGAACCTTCCTGAAGCCGGGATTGGAGCTGCTGGAGAGAAGGGGGGTGAGTCACAGAGACAAAGACACTGAGGTGGGGGCCCTTAAACTCCATATCACTTGAATCTTCCTGAAGCTGGGATTGGAGCTGCTGGAGAGAAGGGGGGTGAGTCACAGAGACAAAGACACTGAGGTGGGGCCCCTTAAACTCCATATCACTTGAACCTTCCTGAAGCTGGGATTGGAGCTGCTGGAGAGAAGGGGGGTGAGTCACAGAGACAAAGACACTGAGGTGGAGGCCCTTAAACTCCATATCACTTGAACCTTCCTGATTCTGGGATTGGAGCTGCTGGAGAGAAGGGGGTTGAGTCACAGAGACAAAGACACTGAGGTGGGGGCCCTTAAACTCCATATCACTTGAACCTTCCTGAAGCCGGGATTGGAGCTGCTGGAGAGAAGGGGGGTGAGTCACAGAGACAAAGACACTGAGGTGGGGGCCCTTAAACTCCATATCACTTGAATCTTCCTGAAGCTGAGATTGGAGCTGCTGGAGAGAAGGGGGGTGAGTCACAGAGACAAAGACACTGAGTTGGGGGCCCTTAAACTCCATATCACTTGAACCTTCCTGAAGCTGGGCTTGGAGCTGCTGGAGAGAAGGGGGGTGAGTCACAGAGAAAAAGACACTGAGGTGGGGGCCCTTAAACTCCACATCACTTGAACCTTCCTGAAGCTGGGATTGGAGCTGCTGGAGAGAAGGGGGGTGAGTCACAGAGACAAAGACACTGAGGTGGGGGCCCTTAAACTCCATATCACTTGAACCTTCCTGAAGCTGGGATTGGAGCTGCTGGAGAGAAGGGGGGTGAGTCACAGAGACAAAGACACTGAGGTGGGGGCCCTTAAACTCCATATCACTTGAACCTTCCTGAAGCTGGGATTGGAGCTGCTGGAGAGAAGGGGGGTGAGTCACAGAGACAAAGACACTGAGGTGGGGGCCCAGAAACTCCATATCACTTGAACCTTCCTGAAGCTGGGATTGGAGCTGCTGGAGAGAAGAGGGGGGAGTCACAGAGACAAAGACACTGAGGCGGAGGCCCTTAAACTCCATATCACTTGAACCTTCCTGAAGCTGGGATTGGAGCTGCTGGAGAGAAAGGGGTGAGTCACAGAGACAAAGACACTGAGGTGGGGGCCCTTAAACTCCATATCACTTGAACCTTCCTGAAGCAGGGACTGGAGCTGCTGGAGAGAGGGGGGTGAGTCACAGAGACAAAGACACTGAGGTGGGCGCCCTTAAACTCCATATCACTTGAACCTTCCTGAAGCTGGGATTGGAGCTGCTGGAGAGAAGAGGGGGGAGTCACAGAGACAAAGACACTGAGGCGGAGGCCCTTAAACTCCATATCACTTGAACCTTCCTGAAGCTGGGATTGGAGCTGCTGGAGATAAATGGGTGAGTCACAGAGACAAAGACACTGAGGTGGAGGCCCTTAAACTCCATATTACTTGAACCTTCCTGAAGCCGGGATTGGAGCTGCTGGAGAGAAGGGGGGTGAGTCACAGAGACAAAGACACTGAGGTGGGGGCCCTTAAACTCCATATCACTTGAATCTTCCTGAAGCTGGGATTGGAGCTGCTGGAGAGAAGGGGGGTGAGTCACAGAGACAAAGACACTGAGGTGGGGGCCCTTAAACTCCATATCACTTGAACCTTCCTGAAGCTGGGATTGGAGCTGCTGGAGAGAAGGGGGGTGAGTCACAGAGACAAAGACACTGAGGTGGGGGCCCTTAAACTCCATATCACTTGAACCTTCATATAGCTGGGATTGGAGCTGCTGGAGAGAAGGGGGGTGAGTCACAGAGACAAAGACACTGAGGTGGGCGCCCTTAAACTCCATATCACTTGAACCTTCCTGAAGCTGGGATTGGAGCTGCTGGAGAGAAGAGGGGGGAGTCACAGAGACAAAGACACTGAGGCGGAGGCCCTTAAACTCCATATCACTTGAACCTTCCTGAAGCTGGGATTGGAGCTGCTGGAGAGAAAGGGGTGAGTCACAGAGACAAAGACACTGAGGTGGGGGCCCTTAAACTCCATATCACTTGAACCTTCCTGAAGCAGGGACTGGAGCTGCTGGAGAGAGGGGGGTGAGTCACAGAGACAAAGACACTGAGGTGGGCGCCCTTAAACTCCATATCACTTGAACCTTCCTGAAGCTGGGATTGGAGCTGCTGCAGAGAAGGGGGTTGAGTCACAGAGACAAAGACACTGAGGTGGGGGCCCTTAAACTCCGTATCACTTGAACCTTCCTGAAGCTGGGATTGGAGCTGCTGGAGAGAAGGGGGGTGCATCACAGAGACAAAGACACTGAGGTGGGGGGTCTTAAACTCCATATCACTTGAACCTTCCTGAAGCTGGGATTGGAGCTGCTGGAGAGAAGGGGGTGAGTCACATAGACAAAGACACTGAGGTGGGCGCCCTTAAACTCCATATCACTTGAACCTTCCTGAAGCTGAGATTGGAGCTGCTGCAGAGAAGGGGGGTGAGTCACAGAGACAAAGACATTGAGGTGGGGGCCCTTAAACTCCATATCACTTGAACCTTCCTGAAGCTGGGATTGGAGCTGCTTGAGAGAAGGGGGGTGAGTCACAGAGGCAAAGACACTGAGACGGGGGCCCTTAAACTCCATATCACTTGAACCTTCCTGAAGCAGGGACTGGAGCTGCTGGAGAGAAGGGCTGTGAGTCACAGAGACAAAGACACTGAGGTGGGGGCCCTTAAACTCCATATCACTTGAACCTTCCTGAAGCTGGGATTGGAGCTGCTGGAGAGAAGGGGGGTGAGTCACAGAGACAAAGACACTGAGGTGGGGGGCCGTCAAACTCGACATCACTTGAACCTTCCTGAAGCTGGGATTGGAGCTGCTGGAGAGAAGGGGGTGAGTCACAGAGACAAAGACACTGAGGTGGGGGCCCTTAAACTCCACATCACTTGAACCTTCCTGAAGCTGGGATTGGAGCTCCTGGAGAGAAGGGGGGTGAGTCACAGAGGCAAAGACACTGAGGTGGAGGCCCTTAAACTCCATATCACTTGAACCTTCCTGATGCTGGGATTGGAGCTGCTGGAGAGAAGGGGGTTGAGTCACAGAGACAAAGACACTGAGGTGGGGGCCCTTAAACTCCATATCAGTCGAACCTTCCTGAAGCCTGGATTGGAGCTGCTGGAGTGAAGGGGGGTGAGTCACAGAGACAAAGACACTGAGGTGGGGGCCCTTAAACTCCATATCACTTGAACCTTCCTGAAGCCGGGATTGGAGCTGCTGGAGAGAAGGGGGGTGGGTCACAGAGACAAAGACACTGAGGTGGGGGCCCTTAAACTCCACATCACTTGAACCTTCCTGAAGCTGGGATTGGAGCTGCTGGAGAGAAGGGGGGTGAGTCACAGAGACAAAGACACTGAGGTGGGCGCCCTTAAACTCCATATCACTTGAACCTTCCTGAAGCTGGGATTGGAGCTGCTGGAGAGAAAGGGGTGAGTCACAGAGACAAAGACACTGAGGTGGGGGCCCTTAAACTCCATATCACTTGAACCTTCCTGAAGCAGGGACTGGAGCTGCTGGAGAGAGGGGGGTGAGTCACAGAGACAAAGACACTGAGGTGGGCGCCCTTAAACTCCATATCACTTGAACCTTCCTGAAGCTGGGATTGGAGCTGCTGGAGAGAAGAGGGGGGAGTCACAGAGACAAAGAGACTGAGGCGGAGGCCCTTAAACTCCATATCACTTGAACCTTCCTGAAGCTGGGATTGGAGCTGCTGGAGAGAAAGGGGTGAGTCACAGAGACAAAGACACTGAGGTGGGGGCCCTTAAACTCCATATTACTTGAACCTTCCTGAAGCCGGGATTGGAGCTGCTGGAGAGAAGGGGGGTGAGTCACAGAGACAAAGACACTGAGGTGGGGGCCCTTAAACTCCATATCACTTGAACCTTCCTGAAGCAGGGACTGGAGCTGCTGGAGAGAGGGGGGTGAGTCACAGAGACAAAGACACTGAGGTGGGCGCCCTTAAACTCCATATCACTTGAACCTTCCTGAAGCTGGGATTGGAGCTGCTGGAGAGAAGAGGGGGGAGTCACAGAGACAAAGACACTGAGGCGGAGGTCCTTAAACTCCATATCACTTGAACCTTCCTGAAGCTGGGATTGGAGCTGCTGGAGAGAAAGGGGTGAGTCACAGAGACAAAGACACTGAGGTGGGGGCCCTTAAACTCCATATTACTTGAACCTTCCTGAAGCTGGGATTGGAGCTGCTGGAGAGAAGGGGGGTGAGTCACAGAGACAAAGACACTGAGGTGGGGGCCCTTAAACTCCATATCACTTGAACCTTCCTGAAACTGGGATTGGAGCTGCTGGAGAGAAGGGGGGTGAGTCACAGAGACAAAGACACTGATGTGGGGGCCCTTAAACTCCATATCACTTGAACCTTCCTGAAGCTGGGATTGGAGCTGCTGGAGAGAAGAGGGGGGAGTCACAGAGAGAAAGACACTGAGGTGGGGGCCCTTAAACTCCATATCACTTGAACCTTCCTGAAGCTGGGATTGGAGCTGCTGGAGAGAAGGGGGGTGAGTCACAGAGACAAAGACACTGAGGTGGGGGCCCTTAAACTCCATATCACTTGTACCTTCCTGAAGCTGGGATTGGAGCTGCTGGAGAGATGGGGGGTGAGTCACAGAGACAAATACACTGAGGCGGGGGCCCTTAAACTCCATATCACTTGAACCTTCCTGAAGCTGGGCTTGGAGCTGCTGGAGAGAAGGGGGTGAGTCACAGAGACAAAGACACTGAGGTGGGGGCCCTTAAACTCCATTTCACTTGAACCTTCCTGAAGCTGGGATTGGAGCTGCTGGAGAGAAGGGAGGTGAGTCACAGAGACAAAGACACTGAGGTGGGGGCCCTTAAACTCCATATCACTTGTACCTTCCTGAAGCTGGGATTGGAGCTGCTGGAGAGAAGGGGGGTGAGTCACAGAGACAAATACACTGAGGTGGGGGCCCTTAAACTCCACATCACTTGAACCTTCCTGAAGCAGGGCTTGGAGCTGCTGGAGAGAAGGGGGTGAGTCACAGAGACAAAGACACTGAGTTGGGGGCCCTTAACCTCCATATCACTTGAACCTTCCTGAAGCTGGGATTGGAGCTCCTGGAGAGAAGGGGGGTGAGTCACCGAGACAAAGACACTGAGGTGGGGGCCCTTAAACTCCACATCACTTGAACCTTCCTGAAGCTGGGCTTGGAGCTGCTGGAGAGAAGGGGGTGAGTCACAGAGACAAAGACACTGAGGTGGGGGCCCTTAAACTCCATATCACTTGAACCTTCCTGAAGCTGGGATTGGAGCTGATGGAGAGAAGGGGGGTGAGTCACAGAGATAAAGACACTGAGGCGGAGGCCCTTAAACTCCATATCACTTGAACCTTCCTGAAGCTGGGATTGGAGCTGCTGGAGAGAAGGGGGGTGAGTCACAGAGACAAAGACACTGTGGCAGGGGCCCTTAAACTCCATATCACTTGAACCTTCCTGAAGCTGGGATTGGAGCTGCTGGAGAGAAGGGGGGTGAGTCACAGAGACAAAAACACTGAGGTGGGGGCCCTTAAACTCCATTTCACTTGAACCTTCCTGAAGCTGGGATTGGAGCTGCTGGAGAGAAGGGAGGTGAGTCACAGAGACAAAGACACTGAGGTGGGGGCCCTTAAACTCCATATCACTTGAACCTTCCTGAAGCTGGGATTGGAGCTCCTGGAGAGAAGGGGGGTGAGTCACCGAGACAAAGACACTGAGGTGGGGGCCCTTAAACTCCACATAACTTGAACCTTCCTGAAGCTGGGCTTGGAGCTGCTGGAGAGAAGGGGGTGAGTCACAGAGACAAAGACACTGAGGTGGGGGCCCTTAAACTCCATATCACTTGAACCTTCCTGAAGCTGGGATTGGAGCTGCTGGAGAGAAGAGGGGGGAGTCACAGAGACAAAGACACTGAGGCGGAGGCCCTTAAACTCCATATCACTTGAACCTTCCTGAAGCTGGGATTGGAGCTGCTGGAGAGAAGGGGGGTGAGTCACAGAGACAAAGACACTGAGGTGGGGGCCCTTAAACTCCACATAACTTGAACCTTCCTGAAGCTGGGCTTGGAGCTGCTGGAGAGAAGGGGGTGAGTCACAGAGACAAAGACACTGAGGTGGGGGCCCTTAAACTCCATATCACTTGAACCTTCCTGAAGCTGGGATTGGAGCTGCTGGAGAGAAGAGGGGGGAGTCACAGAGACAAAGACACTGAGGCGGAGGCCCTTAAACTCCATATCACTTGAACCTTCCTGAAGCTGGGATTGGAGCTGCTGGAGAGAAGGGGGGTGAGTCACAGAGACAAAGACACTGAGGTGGGGGCCCTTAAACTCCATATCACTTGAACCTTCCTGAAGCTGGGATTGGAGCTGCTGCAGAGAAGGGGGGTGAGTCACAGAGACAAAGACACTGAGGTGGGGGCCCTTAAACTCCATATCACTTGAACCTTCCTGAAGCTGGGATTGGAGCTGCTGGAGAGAAGGGGGGTGAGTCACAGAGACAAAGACACTGAGGTGGGGGCCCTTAAACTCCATATCACTTGTACCTTCCTGAAGCTGGGATTGGAGCTGCTGGAGAGAAGGGGGGTGAGTCACAGAGACAAATACACTGAGGTGGGGGCCCTTAAACTCCACATCACTTGAACCTTCCTGAAGCAGGGCTTGGAGCTGCTGGAGAGAAGGGGGTGAGTCACAGAGACAAAGACACTGAGTTGGGGGCCCTTAACCTCCATATCACTTGAACCTTCCTGAAGCTGGGATTGGAGCTCCTGGAGAGAAGGGGGGTGAGTCACAGAGACAAAAACACTGAGGTGGGGCCCCTTAAACTCCATTTCACTTGAACCTTCCTGAAGCTGGGATTGGAGCTGCTGGAGAGAAGGGAGGTGAGTCACAGAGACAAAGACACTGAGGTGGGGGCCCTTAAACTCCATATCACTTGAACCTTCCTGAAGCTGGGATTGGAGCTGCTGGAGAGAAGGGGGGTGAGTCACAGAGACAAAGACACTGAGGTGGGGGCCCTTAAACTCCACATAACTTGAACCTTCCTGAAGCTGGGCTTGGAGCTGCTGGAGAGAAGGGGGTGAGTCACAGAGACAAAGACACTGAGGTGGGGGCCCTTAAACTCCATATCACTTGAACCTTCCTGAAGCTGGGATTGGAGCTGCTGGAGAGAAGAGGGGGGAGTCACAGAGACAAAGACACTGAGGCGGAGGCCCTTAAACTCCATATCACTTGAACCTTCCTGAAGCTGGGATTGGAGCTGCTGGAGAGAAGGGGGGTGAGTCACAGAGACAAAGACACTGAGGTGGGGGCCCTTAAACTCCATATCACTTGAACCTTCCTGAAGCTGGGATTGGAGCTGCTGCAGAGAAGGGGGGTGAGTCACAGAGACAAAGACACTGAGGTGGGGGCCCTTAAACTCCATATCACTTGAACCTTCCTGAAGCTGGGATTGGAGCTGCTGGAGAGAAGGGGGGTGAGTCACAGAGACAAAGACACTGAGGTGGGGGCCCTTAAACTCCATATCACTTGAACCTTCCTGAAACTGGGATTGGACCTGCTGGAGAGAAGGGGGGGTGAGTCACAGAGACAAAGACACTGAGGTGGGGGCCCTTAAACTCCATATCACTTGAACCTTCCTGAAGCTGGGATTGGAGCTGCTGGAGAGAAGAGGGGGGAGTCACAGAGACAAAGACACTGAGGCGGAGGCCCTTAAACTCCATATCACTTGAACCTTCCTGAAGCTGGGATTGGAGCTGCTGGAGAGATGGGGGGTGAGTCACAGAGACAAAGACACTGAGGCGGGGCCCCTTAAACTCCATATCACTTGAACCTTCCTGAAGCTGGGCTTGGAGCTGCTGGAGAGAAGGGGGTGAGTCACAGAGACAAAGACACTGAGGTGGGGGCCCTTAAACTCCATTTCACTTGAACCTTCCTGAAGCTGGGATTGGAGCTGCTGGAGAGAAGGGAGGTGAGTCACAGAGACAAAGACACTGAGGTGGGGGCCCTTAAACTCCATATCACTTGTACCTTCCTGAAGCTGGGATTGGAGCTGCTGGAGAGAAGGGGGGTGAGTCACAGAGACAAATACACTGAGGTGGGGGCCCTTAAACTCCACATCACTTGAACCTTCCTGAAGCAGGGCTTGGAGCTGCTGGAGAGAAGGGTGTGAGTCACAGAGACAAAGACACTGAGGTGGGGGCCCTTAACCTCCATATCACTTGAACCTTCCTGAAGCTGGGATTGGAGCTCCTGGAGAGAAGGGGGGTGAGTCACCGAGACAAAGACACTGAGGTGGGGGCCCTTAAACTCCACATCACTTGAACCTTCCTGAAGCTGGGCTTGGAGCTGCTGGAGAGAAGAGGGGGGAGTCACAGAGACAAAGACACTGAGGCGGAGGCCCTTAAACTCCATATCACTTGAACCTTCCTAAAGCTGGGATTGGAGCTGCTGGAGAGATGGGGGGGTGAGTCACAGAGACAAAGACACTGAGGCGGGGCCCCTTAAACTCCATATCACTTGAACCTTCCTGAAGCTGGGATTGGAGCTGCTGGAGAGAAGGGGGGTGAGTCACAGAGACAAAGACACTGAGGCGGGGGCCCTTAAACTCCATATCACTTGAACCTTCCTGAAGCCTGGATTGGAGCTGCTGGAGTGAAGTGGGGTGAGTCACAGAGACAAAGACACTGAGGTGGGCGCCCTTAAACTCCATATCACTTGAACCTTCCTGAAGCTGGGATTGGAGCTGCTGGAGAGAAGGGGGGTGAGTCACAGAGACAAAGACACTGAGGTGGGGGCCCTTAAACTCCATATCACTTGAACCTTCCTGAAGCTGGGATTGGAGCTGCTGGAGAGAAGGGGGGTGAGTGACAGAGACAAAGACACTGAGGTGGGGGGCCTTAAACTCCACATCACTTGAACCTTCCTGAAGCTGGGATTGGAGCTGCTGGAGAGAAGGGGGGTGAGTCACAGAGACAAAGACACTGAGGCGGGGGCCCTTAAACTCCATATCACTTGAACCTTCCTGAAGCCGGGATTGGAGCTGCTGGAGAGAAGGGGGGTGAGTCACAGAGACAAAGACACTGAGGTGGGGGCCCTTAAACTCCATATCACTTGAACCTTCCTGAAGCTGGGATTGGAGCTGCTGGAGAGAAGGGGGGTGAGTCACAGAGACAAAGACACTGAGGTGGGGGCCCTTAAACTCCATATCACTTGAACCTTCCTGAAGCTGGGATTGGAGCTGCTGGAGAGAAGAGGGGGGAGTCACAGAGACAAAGACACTGAGGCGGAGGCCCTTAAACTCCATATCACTTGAACCTTCCTGAAGCTGGGATTGGAGCTGCTGGAGAGAAGGGGGTGAGTCACAGAGACAAAGACACTGAGGTGGGGGCCCTTAAACTCCATATCACTTGAACCTTCCTGAAGCAGGGACTGGAGCTGCTGGAGAGAAGGGCTGTGAGTCACAGAGACAAAGACACTGAGGTGGGGGCCCTTAAACTCCATATCACTTGAACCTTCCTGAAGCTGGGATTGGAGCTGCTGGAGAGAAGGGGGGTGAGTCACAGAGACAAAGACACTGAGGTGGGGGGCAGTCAAACTCGACATCACTTGAACCTTCCTGAAGCTGGGATTGGAGCTGCTGGAGAGAAGGGGGTGAGTCACAGAGACAAAGACACTGAGGTGGGGGCCCTTAAACTCCACATCACTTGAACCTTCCTGAAGCTGGGATTGGAGCTCCTGGAGAGAAGGGGGGTGAGTCACAGAGACAAAGACACTGAGGTGGGGGCCCTTAAACTCCATATCACTTGAACCTTCCTGAAGCTGGGATTGGAGCTGCTGGAGACAAGGGGGGTGAGTCACAGAGACAAAGACACTGAGGTGGGGGCCCTTAAACTCCATATCATTTGAACCTTCCTGAAGCTGGGCTTGGAGCTGCTGGAGAGAAGGGGGGTGAGTCACAGAGGCAAAGACACTGAGGTGGAGGCCCTTAAACTCCATATCACTTGAACCTTCCTGATGCTGGGATTGGAGCTGCTGGAGAGAAGGGGGTTGAGTCACAGAGACAAAGACACTGAGGTGGGGGCCCTTAAACTCCATATCAGTCGAACCTTCCTGAAGCCTGGATTGGAGCTGCTGGAGTGAAGGGGGGTGAGTCACAGAGACAAAGACACTGAGGTGGGGGCCCTTAAACTCCATATCACTTGAACCTTCCTGAAGCCGGGATTGGAGCTGCTGGAGAGAAGGGGGGTGGGTCACAGAGACAAAGACACTGAGGTGGGGGCCCTTAAACTCCACATCACTTGAACCTTCCTGAAGCTGGGATTGGAGCTGCTGGAGAGAAGGGGGGTGAGTCACAGAGACAAAGACACTGAGGTGGGCGCCCTTAAACTCCATATCACTTGAACCTTCCTGAAGCTGGGATTGGAGCTGCTGGAGAGAAGGGGGTGAGTCACAGAGACAAAGACACAGAGGTGGGGGCCCTTAAACTCCATATTACTTGAACCTTCCTGAAGCCGGGATTGGAGCTGCTGGAGAGAAGGGGGGTGAGTCACAGAGACAAAGACACTGAAGTGGGGGCCCTTAAACTCCATATCACTTGAATCTTCCTGAAGCTGGGATTGGAGCTGCTGGAGAGAAGGGGGGTGAGTCACAGAGACAAAGACACTGAGTTGGGGGCCCTTAAACTCCATATCACTTGAACCTTCCTGAAGCTGGGCTTGGAGCTGCTGGAGAGAAGGGGGGTGAGTCACAGAGAAAAAGACACTGAGGTGGGGGCCCTTAAACTCCATATCACTTGAACCTTCCTGAAGCTGGGATTGGAGCTGCTGGAGAGAAGAGGGGGGAGTCACAGAGACAAAGACACTGAGGCGGAGGCCCTTAAACTCCATATCACTTGAACCTTCCTGAAGCTGGGATTGGAGCTGCTGGAGAGAAAGGGGTGAGTCACAGAGACAAAGACACTGAGGTGGGGGCCCTTAAACTCCATATCACTTGAACCTTCCTGAAGCAGGGACTGGAGCTGCTGGAGAGAGGGGGGTGAGTCACAGAGACAAAGACACTGAGGTGGGCGCCCTTAAACTCCATATCACTTGAACCTTCCTGAAGCTGGGATTGGAGCTGCTGGAGAGAAGAGGGGGGAGTCACAGAGACAAAGACACTGAGGCGGAGGCCCTTAAACTCCATATCACTTGAACCTTCCTGAAGCTGGGATTGGAGCTGCTGGAGAGAAAGGGGTGAGTCACAGAGACAAAGACACTGAGGTGGGGGCCCTTAAACTCCATATTACTTGAACCTTCCTGAAGCCGGGATTGGAGCTGCTGGAGAGAAGGGGGGTGAGTCACAGAGACAAAGACACTGAGGTGGGGGCCCTTAAACTCCATATCACTTGAATCTTCCTGAAGCTGAGATTGGAGCTGCTGGAGAGAAGGGGGGTGAGTCACAGAGACAAAGACACTGAGTTGGGGGCCCTTAAACTCCATATCACTTGAACCTTCCTGAAGCTGGGCTTGGAGCTGCTGGAGAGAAGGGGGGTGAGTCACAGAGAAAAAGACACTGAGGTGGGGGCCCTTAAACTCCACATCACTTGAACCTTCCTGAAGCTGGGATTGGAGCTGCTGGAGAGAAGGGGGGTGAGTCACAGAGACAAAGACACTGAGGCGGGGGCCCTTAAACTCCATATCACTTGAACCTTCCTGAAGCCGGGATTGGAGCTGCTGGAGAGAAGGGGGGTGAGTCACAGAGACAAAGACACTGAGGTGGGGGCCCTTAAACTCCATATCACTTGAACCTTCCTGAAGCTGGGATTGGAGCTGCTGGAGAGAAGGGGGGTGAGTCACAGAGACAAAGACACTGAGGTGGGGGCCCTTAAACTCCATATCACTTGAACCTTCCTGAAGCTGGGATTGGAGCTGCTGGAGAGAAGAGGGGGGAGTCACAGAGACAAAGACACTGAGGCGGAGGCCCTTAAACTCCATATCACTTGAACCTTCCTGAAGCTGGGATTGGAGCTGCTGGAGAGAAGGGGGTGAGTCACAGAGACAAAGACACTGAGGTGGGGGCCCTTAAACTCCATATCACTTGAACCTTCCTGAAGCAGGGACTGGAGCTGCTGGAGAGAAGGGCTGTGAGTCACAGAGACAAAGACACTGAGGTGGGGGCCCTTAAACTCCATATCACTTGAACCTTCCTGAAGCTGGGATTGGAGCTGCTGGAGAGAAGGGGGGTGAGTCACAGAGACAAAGACACTGAGGTGGGGGGCAGTCAAACTCGACATCACTTGAACCTTCCTGAAGCTGGGATTGGAGCTGCTGGAGAGAAGGGGGTGAGTCACAGAGACAAAGACACTGAGGTGGGGGCCCTTAAACTCCACATCACTTGAACCTTCCTGAAGCTGGGATTGGAGCTCCTGGAGAGAAGGGGGGTGAGTCACAGAGACAAAGACACTGAGGTGGGGGCCCTTAAACTCCATATCACTTGAACCTTCCTGAAGCTGGGATTGGAGCTGCTGGAGACAAGGGGGGTGAGTCACAGAGACAAAGACACTGAGGTGGGGGCCCTTAAACTCCATATCATTTGAACCTTCCTGAAGCTGGGCTTGGAGCTGCTGGAGAGAAGGGGGGTGAGTCACAGAGGCAAAGACACTGAGGTGGAGGCCCTTAAACTCCATATCACTTGAACCTTCCTGATGCTGGGATTGGAGCTGCTGGAGAGAAGGGGGTTGAGTCACAGAGACAAAGACACTGAGGTGGGGGCCCTTAAACTCCATATCAGTCGAACCTTCCTGAAGCCTGGATTGGAGCTGCTGGAGTGAAGGGGGGTGAGTCACAGAGACAAAGACACTGAGGTGGGGGCCCTTAAACTCCATATCACTTGAACCTTCCTGAAGCCGGGATTGGAGCTGCTGGAGAGAAGGGGGGTGGGTCACAGAGACAAAGACACTGAGGTGGGGGCCCTTAAACTCCACATCACTTGAACCTTCCTGAAGCTGGGATTGGAGCTGCTGGAGAGAAGGGGGGTGAGTCACAGAGACAAAGACACTGAGGTGGGCGCCCTTAAACTCCATATCACTTGAACCTTCCTGAAGCTGGGATTGGAGCTGCTGGAGAGAAGGGGGTGAGTCACAGAGACAAAGACACAGAGGTGGGGGCCCTTAAACTCCATATTACTTGAACCTTCCTGAAGCCGGGATTGGAGCTGCTGGAGAGAAGGGGGGTGAGTCACAGAGACAAAGACACTGAAGTGGGGGCCCTTAAACTCCATATCACTTGAATCTTCCTGAAGCTGGGATTGGAGCTGCTGGAGAGAAGGGGGGTGAGTCACAGAGACAAAGACACTGAGTTGGGGGCCCTTAAACTCCATATCACTTGAACCTTCCTGAAGCTGGGCTTGGAGCTGCTGGAGAGAAGGGGGGTGAGTCACAGAGAAAAAGACACTGAGGTGGGGGCCCTTAAACTCCATATCACTTGAACCTTCCTGAAGCTGGGATTGGAGCTGCTGGAGAGAAGAGGGGGGAGTCACAGAGACAAAGACACTGAGGCGGAGGCCCTTAAACTCCATATCACTTGAACCTTCCTGAAGCTGGGATTGGAGCTGCTGGAGAGAAAGGGGTGAGTCACAGAGACAAAGACACTGAGGTGGGGGCCCTTAAACTCCATATCACTTGAACCTTCCTGAAGCAGGGACTGGAGCTGCTGGAGAGAGGGGGGTGAGTCACAGAGACAAAGACACTGAGGTGGGCGCCCTTAAACTCCATATCACTTGAACCTTCCTGAAGCTGGGATTGGAGCTGCTGGAGAGAAGAGGGGGGAGTCACAGAGACAAAGACACTGAGGCGGAGGCCCTTAAACTCCATATCACTTGAACCTTCCTGAAGCTGGGATTGGAGCTGCTGGAGAGAAAGGGGTGAGTCACAGAGACAAAGACACTGAGGTGGGGGCCCTTAAACTCCATATTACTTGAACCTTCCTGAAGCCGGGATTGGAGCTGCTGGAGAGAAGGGGGGTGAGTCACAGAGACAAAGACACTGAGGTGGGGGCCCTTAAACTCCATATCACTTGAATCTTCCTGAAGCTGAGATTGGAGCTGCTGGAGAGAAGGGGGGTGAGTCACAGAGACAAAGACACTGAGTTGGGGGCCCTTAAACTCCATATCACTTGAACCTTCCTGAAGCTGGGCTTGGAGCTGCTGGAGAGAAGGGGGGTGAGTCACAGAGAAAAAGACACTGAGGTGGGGGCCCTTAAACTCCACATCACTTGAACCTTCCTGAAGCTGGGATTGGAGCTGCTGGAGAGAAGGGGGGTGAGTCACAGAGACAAAGACACTGAGGCGGGGGCCCTTAAACTCCATATCACTTGAACCTTCCTGAAGCCTGGATTGGAGCTGCTGGAGTGAAGTGGGGTGAGTCACAGAGACAAAGACACTGAGGTGGGCGCCCTTAAACTCCATATCACTTGAACCTTCCTGAAGCTGGGATTGGAGCTGCTGGAGAGAAGGGGGGTGAGTCACAGAGACAAAGACACTGAGGTGGGGGCCCTTAAACTCCATATCACTTGAACCTTCCTGAAGCTGGGATTGGAGCTGCTGGAGAGAAGGGGGGTGAGTGACAGAGACAAAGACACTGAGGTGGGGGGCCTTAAACTCCACATCACTTGAACCTTCCTGAAGCTGGGATTGGAGCTGCTGGAGAGAAGGGGGGTGAGTCACAGAGACAAAGACACTGAGGCGGGGGCCCTTAAACTCCATATCACTTGAACCTTCCTGAAGCCGGGATTGGAGCTGCTGGAGAGAAGGGGGGTGAGTCACAGAGACAAAGACACTGAGGTGGGGGCCCTTAAACTCCATATCACTTGAACCTTCCTGAAGCTGGGATTGGAGCTGCTGGAGAGAAGGGGGGTGAGTCACAGAGACAAAGACACTGAGGTGGGGGCCCTTAAACTCCATATCACTTGAACCTTCCTGAAGCTGGGATTGGAGCTGCTGGAGAGAAGAGGGGGGAGTCACAGAGACAAAGACACTGAGGCGGAGGCCCTTAAACTCCATATCACTTGAACCTTCCTGAAGCTGGGATTGGAGCTGCTGGAGAGAAGGGGGTGAGTCACAGAGACAAAGACACTGAGGTGGGGGCCCTTAAACTCCATATCACTTGAACCTTCCTGAAGCAGGGACTGGAGCTGCTGGAGAGAAGGGCTGTGAGTCACAGAGACAAAGACACTGAGGTGGGGGCCCTTAAACTCCATATCACTTGAACCTTCCTGAAGCTGGGATTGGAGCTGCTGGAGAGAAGGGGGGTGAGTCACAGAGACAAAGACACTGAGGTGGGGGGCAGTCAAACTCGACATCACTTGAACCTTCCTGAAGCTGGGATTGGAGCTGCTGGAGAGAAGGGGGTGAGTCACAGAGACAAAGACACTGAGGTGGGGGCCCTTAAACTCCACATCACTTGAACCTTCCTGAAGCTGGGATTGGAGCTCCTGGAGAGAAGGGGGGTGAGTCACAGAGACAAAGACACTGAGGTGGGGGCCCTTAAACTCCATATCACTTGAACCTTCCTGAAGCTGGGATTGGAGCTGCTGGAGACAAGGGGGGTGAGTCACAGAGACAAAGACACTGAGGTGGGGGCCCTTAAACTCCATATCATTTGAACCTTCCTGAAGCTGGGCTTGGAGCTGCTGGAGAGAAGGGGGGTGAGTCACAGAGGCAAAGACACTGAGGTGGAGGCCCTTAAACTCCATATCACTTGAACCTTCCTGATGCTGGGATTGGAGCTGCTGGAGAGAAGGGGGTTGAGTCACAGAGACAAAGACACTGAGGTGGGGGCCCTTAAACTCCATATCAGTCGAACCTTCCTGAAGCCTGGATTGGAGCTGCTGGAGTGAAGGGGGGTGAGTCACAGAGACAAAGACACTGAGGTGGGGGCCCTTAAACTCCATATCACTTGAACCTTCCTGAAGCCGGGATTGGAGCTGCTGGAGAGAAGGGGGGTGGGTCACAGAGACAAAGACACTGAGGTGGGGGCCCTTAAACTCCACATCACTTGAACCTTCCTGAAGCTGGGATTGGAGCTGCTGGAGAGAAGGGGGGTGAGTCACAGAGACAAAGACACTGAGGTGGGCGCCCTTAAACTCCATATCACTTGAACCTTCCTGAAGCTGGGATTGGAGCTGCTGGAGAGAAGGGGGTGAGTCACAGAGACAAAGACACAGAGGTGGGGGCCCTTAAACTCCATATTACTTGAACCTTCCTGAAGCCGGGATTGGAGCTGCTGGAGAGAAGGGGGGTGAGTCACAGAGACAAAGACACTGAAGTGGGGGCCCTTAAACTCCATATCACTTGAATCTTCCTGAAGCTGGGATTGGAGCTGCTGGAGAGAAGGGGGGTGAGTCACAGAGACAAAGACACTGAGTTGGGGGCCCTTAAACTCCATATCACTTGAACCTTCCTGAAGCTGGGCTTGGAGCTGCTGGAGAGAAGGGGGGTGAGTCACAGAGAAAAAGACACTGAGGTGGGGGCCCTTAAACTCCATATCACTTGAACCTTCCTGAAGCTGGGATTGGAGCTGCTGGAGAGAAGAGGGGGGAGTCACAGAGACAAAGACACTGAGGCGGAGGCCCTTAAACTCCATATCACTTGAACCTTCCTGAAGCTGGGATTGGAGCTGCTGGAGAGAAAGGGGTGAGTCACAGAGACAAAGACACTGAGGTGGGGGCCCTTAAACTCCATATCACTTGAACCTTCCTGAAGCAGGGACTGGAGCTGCTGGAGAGAGGGGGGTGAGTCACAGAGACAAAGACACTGAGGTGGGCGCCCTTAAACTCCATATCACTTGAACCTTCCTGAAGCTGGGATTGGAGCTGCTGGAGAGAAGAGGGGGGAGTCACAGAGACAAAGACACTGAGGCGGAGGCCCTTAAACTCCATATCACTTGAACCTTCCTGAAGCTGGGATTGGAGCTGCTGGAGAGAAAGGGGTGAGTCACAGAGACAAAGACACTGAGGTGGGGGCCCTTAAACTCCATATTACTTGAACCTTCCTGAAGCCGGGATTGGAGCTGCTGGAGAGAAGGGGGGTGAGTCACAGAGACAAAGACACTGAGGTGGGGGCCCTTAAACTCCATATCACTTGAATCTTCCTGAAGCTGAGATTGGAGCTGCTGGAGAGAAGGGGGGTGAGTCACAGAGACAAAGACACTGAGTTGGGGGCCCTTAAACTCCATATCACTTGAACCTTCCTGAAGCTGGGCTTGGAGCTGCTGGAGAGAAGGGGGGTGAGTCACAGAGAAAAAGACACTGAGGTGGGGGCCCTTAAACTCCACATCACTTGAACCTTCCTGAAGCTGGGATTGGAGCTGCTGGAGAGAAGGGGGGTGAGTCACAGAGACAAAGACACTGAGGTGGGGGCCCTTAAACTCCATATCACTTGAACCTTCCTGAAGCTGGGATTGGAGCTGCTGGAGAGAAGGGGGGTGAGTCACAGAGACAAAGACACTGAGGTGGGGGCCCTTAAACTCCATATCACTTGAACCTTCCTGAAGCTGGGATTGGAGCTGCTGGAGAGAAGGGGGGTGAGTCACAGAGACAAAGACACTGAGGTGGGGGCCCTTAAACTCCATATCACTTGAACCTTCCTGAAGCTGGGATTGGAGCTGCTGGAGAGAAGAGGGGGGAGTCACAGAGACAAAGACACTGAGGCGGAGGCCCTTAAACTCCATATCACTTGAACCTTCCTGAAGCTGGGATTGGAGCTGCTGGAGAGAAAGGGGTGAGTCACAGAGACAAAGACACTGAGGTGGGGGCCCTTAAACTCCATATCACTTGAACCTTCCTGAAGCAGGGACTGGAGCTGCTGGAGAGAGGGGGGTGAGTCACAGAGACAAAGACACTGAGGTGGGCGCCCTTAAACTCCATATCACTTGAACCTTCCTGAAGCTGGGATTGGAGCTGCTGGAGAGAAGAGGGGGGCGTCACAGAGACAAAGACACTGAGGCGGAGGCCCTTAAACTCCATATCACTTGAACCTTCCTGAAGCTGGGATTGGAGCTGCTGGAGAGAAAGGGGTGAGTCACAGAGACAAAGACACTGAGGTGGGGGCCCTTAAACTCCATATTACTTGAACCTTCCTGAAGCCGGGATTGGAGCTGCTGGAGAGAAGGGGGGTGAGTCACAGAGACAAAGACACTGAGGTGGGGGCCCTTAAACTCCATATCACTTGAATCTTCCTGAAGCTGGGATTGGAGCTGCTGGAGAGAAGGGGGGTGAGTCACAGAGACAAAGACACTGAGGTGGGGGCCCTTAAACTCCATATCACTTGAACCTTCCTGAAGCTGGGATTGGAGCTGCTGGAGAGAAGGGGGGTGAGTCACAGAGACAAAGACACTGAGGTGGGAGCCCTTAAACTCCATATCACTTGAACCTTCCTGAAGCTGGGATTGGAGCTGCTGGAGAGAAGGGGGGTGAGTCACAGAGACAAAGACACTGAGGTGGGGGCCCTTAAACTCCATATCACTTGAACCTTCCTAAAGCTGGGATTGGAGCTGCTGGAGAGAAGAGGGGGGAGTCACAGAGACAAAGACACTGAGGCGGAGGCCCTTAAACTCCATATCACTTGAACCTTCCTGAAGCTGGGATTGGAGCTGCTGGAGAGAAAGGGGTGAGTCACAGAGACAAAGACACTGAGGTGGGGGCCCTTAAACTCCATATCACTTGAACCTTCCTGAAGCAGGGACTGGAGCTGCTGGAGAGAGGGGGGTGAGTCACAGAGACAAAGACACTGAGGTGGGCGCCCTTAAACTCCATATCACTTGACCCTTCCTGAAGCTGGGATTGGAGCTGCTGGAGAGAAGAGGGGGGAGTCACAGAGACAAAGACACAGAGGCGGAGGCCCTTAAACTCCATATCACTTGAACCTTCCTGAAGCTGGGATTGGAGCTGCTGGAGAGAAAGGGGTGAGTCACAGAGACAAAGACACTGAGGTGGGGGCCCTTAAACTCCATATCACTTGAACCTTCCTGAAGCAGGGACTGGAGCTGCTGGAGAGAGGGGGGTGAGTCACAGAGACAAAGACACTGAGGTGGGCGCCCTTAAACTCCATATCACTTGAACCTTCCTGAAGCTGGGATTGGAGCTGCTGCAGAGAAGGGGGGTGAGTCACAGAGACAAAGACACTGAGGTTGGGGCCCTTAAACTCCGTATCACTTGAACCTTCCTGAAGCTGGGATTGGAGCTGCTGGAGAGAAGGGGGGTGCATCACAGAGACAAAGACACTGAGGTGGGGGGCCTTAAACTCCATATCACTTGAACCTTCCTGAAGCTGGGATTGGAGCTGCTGGAGAGAAGGGGGTGAGTCACATAGACAAAGACACTGAGGTGGGGGCCCTTAAACTCCATATCAGTCGAACCTTCCTGAAGCCGGGATTGGAGCTGCTGGAGAGAAGGGGGGTGGGGCACAGAGACAAAGACACTGAGGTGGGGGCCCTTAAACTCCACATCACTTGAACCTTCCTGAAGCTGGGATTGGAGCTGCTGGAGAGAAGGGGGGTGAGTCACAGAGACAAAGACACTGAGGTGGGGGCCCTTAAACTCCATATTACTTGAACCTTCCTGAAGCCGGGATTGGAGCTGCTGGAGAGAAGGGGGGTGAGTGACAGAGACAAAGACACTGAGGTGGGGGCCCTTAAACTCCATATCACTTGAACCTTCCTGAAGCTGGGATTGGAGCTGCTGGAGAGAAGGGGGGTGAGTCACAGAGACAAAGACACTGAGTTGGGGGCCCTTAAACTCCATATCACTTGAATCTTCCTGAAGCTGGGATTGGAGCTGCTGGAGAGAAGGGGGGTGAGTCACAGAGACAAACACACTGAGTTGGGGGCCCTTAAACTCCATATCACTTGAACCTTCCTAAAGCTGGGCTTGGAGCTGCTGGAGAGAAGGGGGGTGAGTCACAGAGACAAAGACACTGAGGTGGGGGCCCTTAAACTCCACATCACTTCAACCTTCCTGAAGCTGGGATTGGAGCTGCTGGAGAGAAGGGGGGTGAGTCACAGAGACAAAGACACTGAGGTGGGGGCCCTTAAACTCCATATCACTTGAACCTTCCTGAAACTGGGATTGGAGCTGCTGGAGAGAAGGGGGGTGAGTCACAGAGACAAAGACACTGAGGTGGGGGCCCTTAAACTCCATATCACTTGAACCTTCCTGAAGCTGGGATTGGAGCTGCTGGAGAGAAGAGGGGGGAGTCACAGAGAGAAAGACACTGAGGTGCGGGCCCTTAAACTCCATATCACTTGAACCTTCCTGAAGCTGGGATTGGAGCTGCTGGAGAGAAGGGAGGTGAGTCACAGAGACAAATACACTGAGGTGGGGGCCCTTAAACTCCACATCACTTGAACCTTCCTGAAGCTGGGCTTGGAGCTGCTGGAGAGAAGGGGGTGAGTCACAGAGACAAAAACACTGAGGTGGGGGCCCTTAAACTCCATTTCACTTGAACCTTCCTGAAGCTGGGATTGGAGCTGCTGGAGAGAAGGGAGGTGAGTCACAGAGACAAAGACACTGAGGTGGGGGCCCTTAAACTCCATATCACTTGTACCTTCTTGAAGCTGGGATTGGAGCTGCTGGAGAGAAGGGGGGTGAGTCACAGAGACAAATACACTGAGGTGGGGGCCCTTAAACTCCACATCACTTGAACCTTCCTGAAGCAGGGCTTGGAGCTGCTGGAGAGAAGGGGGTGAGTCACAGAGACAAAGACACTGAGTAGGGGGCCCTTAACCTCCATATCACTTGAACCTTCCTGAAGCTGGGATTGGAGCTCCTGGAGAGAAGGGGGGTGAGTCACCGAGACAAAGACACTGAGGTGGGGGCCCTTAAACTCCACATCACTTGAACCTTCCTGAAGCTGGGCTTGGAGCTGCTGGAGAGAAGGGGGTGAGTCACAGACACAAAGACACTGAGGTGGGGGCCCTTAAACTCCATATCACTTGAACCTTCCTGAAGCTGGGATTGGAGCTGATGGAGAGAAGGGGGGTGAGTCACAGAGATAAAGACACTGAGGCGGAGGCCCTTAAACTCCATATCACTTGAACCTTCCTGAAGCTGGGATTGGAGCTGCTGGAGAGAAGGGGGGTGAGTCACAGAGACAAAGACACTGTGGCGGGGGCCCTTAAACTCCATATCACTTGAACCTTCCTGAAGCTGGGATTGGAGCTGCTGGAGAGAAGGCGGGTGAGTCACAGAGACAAAGACACTGAGGCGGGGGCCCTTAATCTCCACATCACTTGAACCTTCCTGAAGCTGGGATTGGAGCTGCTGGAGAGAAGGGGGGTGAGTCACAGAGACAAAGACACTGAGGTGGGGGCCCTTAAACTCCATATCACTTGAACCTTCCTGAAGCTGGGATTGGAGCTGCTGGAGAGAAGGGGGGTGAGTCACAGAGACAAAGACACTGAGGTGGGGGCCCTTAAACTCCATATCACTTGAACCTTCCTGAAACTGGGATTGGAGCTGCTGGAGAGAAGGGGGGTGAGTCACAGAGACAAAGACACTGAGGTGGGGGCCCTTAAACTCCATATCACTTGAACCTTTCTGAAGCTGGGATTGGAGCTGCTGGAGAGAAGAGGGGGGAGTCACAGAGACAAAGACACTGAGGTGGGGGCCCTTAAACTCCATTTCACTTGAACCTTCCTGAAGCTGGGATTGGAGCTGCTGGAGAGAAGGGAGGTGAGTCACAGAGACAAAGACACTGAGGTGGGGGCCCTTAAACTCCATATCACTTGTACCTTCCTGAAGCTGGGATTGGGGCTGCTGGAGAGAAGGGGGGTGAGTCACAGAGACAAATACACTGAGGTGGGGGCCCTTAAACTCCACATCACTTGAACCTTCCTGAAGCAGGGCTTGGAGCTGCTGGAGAGAAGGGGGTGAGTCACAGAGACAAAGACACTGAGTTGGGGGCCCTTAACCTCCATATCACTTGAACCTTCCTGAAGCTGGGATTGGAGCTCCTGGAGAGAAGGGGGGTGAGTCACCGAGACAAAGACACTGAGGTGGGGGCCCTTAAACTCCACATCACTTGAACCTTCCTGAAGCTGGGCTTGGAGCTGCTGGAGAGAAGGGGGTGAGTCACAGAGACAAAGACACTGAGGTGGGGGCCCTTAAACTCCATATCACTTGAACCTTCCTGAAGCTGGGATTGGAGCTGATGGAGAGAAGGGGGGTGAGTCACAGAGATAAAGACACTGAGGCGGAGGCCCTTAAACTCCATATCACTTGAACCTTCCTGAAGCTGGGATTGGAGCTGCTGGAGAGAAGGGGGGTGAGTCACAGAGACAAAGACACTGTGGCAGGGGCCCTTAAACTCCATATCACTTGAACCTTCCTGAAGCTGGGATTGGAGCTGCTGGAGAGAAGGGGGGTGAGTCACAGAGACAAATACACTGAGGTGGGGGCCCTTAAACTCCACATCACTTGAACCTTCCTGAAGCAGGGCTTGGAGCTGCTGGAGAGAAGGGGGTGAGTCACAGAGACAAAGACACTGAGTTGGGGGCCCTTAACCTCCATATCACTTGAACCTTCCTGAAGCTGGGATTGGAGCTCCTGGAGAGAAGGGGGGTGAGTCACCGAGACAAAGACACTGAGGTGGGGGCCCTTAAACTCCACATCACTTGAACCTTCCTGAAGCTGGGCTTGGAGCTGCTGGAGAGAAGGGGGTGAGTCACAGAGACAAAGACACTGAGGTGGGGGCCCTTAAACTCCATATCACTTGAACCTTCCTGAAGCTGGGATTGGAGCTGATGGAGAGAAGGGGGGTGAGTCACAGAGATAAAGACACTGAGGCGGAGGCCCTTAAACTCCATATCACTTGAACCTTCCTGAAGCTGGGATTGGAGCTGCTGGAGAGAAGGGGGGTGAGTCACAGAGACAAAGACACTGTGGCAGGGGCCCTTAAACTCCATATCACTTGAACCTTCCTGAAGCTGGGATTGGAGCTGCTGGAGAGAAGGCGGGTGAGTCACAGAGACAAAGACACTGAGGTGGGGGCCCTTAAACTCCATATCACTTGAACCTTCCTGAAGCTGGGATTGGAGCTGCTGGAGAGAAGGGGGGTGAGTCACAGAGACAAAGACACTGAGGTGGGGGCCCTTAAACTCCATATCACTTGAACCTTCCTGAAGCTGGGATTGGAGCTCCTGGAGAGAAGGGGGGTGAGTCACCGAGACAAAGACACTGAGGTGGGGGCCCTTAAACTCCACATCACTTGAACCTTCCTGAAGCTGGGCTTGGAGCTGCTGGAGAGAAGGGGGTGAGTCACAGAGACAAAGACACTGAGGTGGGGGCCCTTAAACTCCATATCACTTGAACCTTCCTGAAGCTGGGATTGGAGCTGATGGAGAGAAGGGGGGTGAGTCACAGAGATAAAGACACTGAGGCGGAGGCCCTTAAACTCCATATCACTTGAACCTTCCTGAAGCTGGGATTGGAGCTGCTGGAGAGAAGGGGGGTGAGTCACAGAGACAAAGACACTGTGGCGGGGGCCCTTAAACTCCATATCACTTGAACCTTCCTGAAGCTGGGATTGGAGCTGCTGGAGAGAAGGCGGGTGAGTCACAGAGACAAAGACACTGAGGCGGGGGCCCTTAATCTCCACATCACTTGAACCTTCCTGAAGCTGGGATTGGAGCTGCTGGAGAGAAGGGGGGTGAGTCACAGAGACAAAGACACTGAGGTGGGGGCCCTTAAACTCCATATCACTTGAACCTTCCTGAAGCTGGGATTGGAGCTGCTGGAGAGAAGGGGGGTGAGTCACAGAGACAAAGACACTGAGGTGGGGGCCCTTAAACTCCATATCACTTGAACCTTCCTGAAACTGGGATTGGAGCTGCTGGAGAGAAGGGGGGTGAGTCACAGAGACAAAGACACTGAGGTGGGGGCCCTTAAACTCCATATCACTTGAACCTTTCTGAAGCTGGGATTGGAGCTGCTGGAGAGAAGAGGGGGGAGTCACAGAGACAAAGACACTGAGGTGGGGGCCCTTAAACTCCATTTCACTTGAACCTTCCTGAAGCTGGGATTGGAGCTGCTGGAGAGAAGGGAGGTGAGTCACAGAGACAAAGACACTGAGGTGGGGGCCCTTAAACTCCATATCACTTGTACCTTCCTGAAGCTGGGATTGGGGCTGCTGGAGAGAAGGGGGGTGAGTCACAGAGACAAATACACTGAGGTGGGGGCCCTTAAACTCCACATCACTTGAACCTTCCTGAAGCAGGGCTTGGAGCTGCTGGAGAGAAGGGGGTGAGTCACAGAGACAAAGACACTGAGTTGGGGGCCCTTAACCTCCATATCACTTGAACCTTCCTGAAGCTGGGATTGGAGCTCCTGGAGAGAAGGGGGGTGAGTCACCGAGACAAAGACACTGAGGTGGGGGCCCTTAAACTCCACATCACTTGAACCTTCCTGAAGCTGGGCTTGGAGCTGCTGGAGAGAAGGGGGTGAGTCACAGAGACAAAGACACTGAGGTGGGGGCCCTTAAACTCCATATCACTTGAACCTTCCTGAAGCTGGGATTGGAGCTGATGGAGAGAAGGGGGGTGAGTCACAGAGATAAAGACACTGAGGCGGAGGCCCTTAAACTCCATATCACTTGAACCTTCCTGAAGCTGGGATTGGAGCTGCTGGAGAGAAGGGGGGTGAGTCACAGAGACAAAGACACTGTGGCAGGGGCCCTTAAACTCCATATCACTTGAACCTTCCTGAAGCTGGGATTGGAGCTGCTGGAGAGAAGGGGGGTGAGTCACAGAGACAAATACACTGAGGTGGGGGCCCTTAAACTCCACATCACTTGAACCTTCCTGAAGCAGGGCTTGGAGCTGCTGGAGAGAAGGGGGTGAGTCACAGAGACAAAGACACTGAGTTGGGGGCCCTTAACCTCCATATCACTTGAACCTTCCTGAAGCTGGGATTGGAGCTCCTGGAGAGAAGGGGGGTGAGTCACCGAGACAAAGACACTGAGGTGGGGGCCCTTAAACTCCACATCACTTGAACCTTCCTGAAGCTGGGCTTGGAGCTGCTGGAGAGAAGGGGGTGAGTCACAGAGACAAAGACACTGAGGTGGGGGCCCTTAAACTCCATATCACTTGAACCTTCCTGAAGCTGGGATTGGAGCTGATGGAGAGAAGGGGGGTGAGTCACAGAGATAAAGACACTGAGGCGGAGGCCCTTAAACTCCATATCACTTGAACCTTCCTGAAGCTGGGATTGGAGCTGCTGGAGAGAAGGGGGGTGAGTCACAGAGACAAAGACACTGTGGCAGGGGCCCTTAAACTCCATATCACTTGAACCTTCCTGAAGCTGGGATTGGAGCTGCTGGAGAGAAGGCGGGTGAGTCACAGAGACAAAGACACTGAGGCGGGGGCCCTTAATCTCCACATCACTTGAACCTTCCTGAAGCTGGGATTGGAGCTGCTGCAGAGAAGGGGGGTGAGTCACAGAGACAAAGACACTGAGGTGGGGGCCCTTAAACTCCATATCACTTGAACCTTCCTGAAGCTGGGATTGGAGCTGCTGGAGAGAAGGGGGGTGAGTCACAGAGACAAAGACACTGAGGTGGGGGCCCTTAAACTCCATATCACTTGAACCTTCCTGAAACTGGGATTGGAGCTGCTGGAGAGAAGGGGGGTGAGTCACAGAGACAAAGACACTGAGGTGGGGGCCCTTAAACTCCATATCACTTGAACCTTCCTGAAGCTGGGATTGGAGCTGCTGGAGAGAAGAGGGGGGAGTCACAGAGACAAAGACACTGAGGCGGAGGCCCTTAAACTCCATATCACTTGAACCTTCCTGAAGCTGGGATTGGAGCTGCTGGAGAGATGGGGGGTGAGTCACAGAGACAAAGACACTGAGGCGGGGCCCCTTAAACTCCATATCACTTGAACCTTCCTGAAGCTGGGATTGGAGCTGCTGGAGAGAAGGGGGGTGAGTCACAGAGACAAAGACACTGAGGCGGGGGCCCTTAAACTCCATATCACTTGAACCTTCCTGAAGCCTGGATTGGAGCTGCTGGAGTGAAGTGGGGTGAGTCACAGAGACAAAGACACTGAGGTGGGCGCCCTTAAACTCCATATCACTTGAACCTTCCTGAAGCTGGGATTGGAGCTGCTGGAGAGAAGGGGGGTGAGTCACAGAGACAAAGACACTGAGGTGGGGGCCCTTAAACTCCATATCACTTGAACCTTCCTGAAGCTGGGATTGGAGCTGCTGGAGAGAAGGGGGGTGAGTGACAGAGACAAAGACACTGAGGTGGGGGGCCTTAAACTCCACATCACTTGAACCTTCCTGAAGCTGGGATTGGAGCTGCTGGAGAGAAGGGGGGTGAGTCACAGAGACAAAGACACTGAGGCGGGGGCCCTTAAACTCCATATCACTTGAACCTTCCTGAAGCCGGGATTGGAGCTGCTGGAGAGAAGGGGGGTGAGTCACAGAGACAAAGACACCGAGGCGGGGGCCCTTAAACTCCATATCACTTGAACCTTCCTGAAGCCGGGATTGGAGCTGCTGGAGAGAAGGGGGGTGAGTCACAGAGGCAAAGACACTGAGACGGGGGCCGTTAAACTCCATATCACTTGAACCTTCCTGAAGCTGGGATTGGAGCTGCTGGAGAGAAGGGGGGTGAGTCACAGAGACAAAGAAACTGAGGTGGGGGCCCTTAAACTCCATATCACTTGAACCTTCCTGAAGCAGGGACTGGAGCTGCTGGAGAGAAGGGGGGTGAGTCACAGAGACAAAGACACTGAGGTTGGGGCCCTTAAACTCCATATCACTTGAAGCTTCCTGAAGCTGGGATTGGAGCTGCTGGAGAGAACGGGGTGAGTCACAGAGACAAAGACACTGAGGTGGGGGCCCTTAAACTCCATATCACTTGAACCTTCCTGAAGCTGGGATTGGAGCTGCTGGAGAGAAGGGGGGTGAGTCACAGAGACAAAGACACTGAGGTGGGCGCCCTAAACTCCATATCACTTGAACCTTCCTGAAGCCGGGATTGGAACTGCTGGAGAGGAGGGGGGTGAGTCACAGAGACAAAGACACTGAGGTGGGGCCCCTAAAACTCCATATCAGTTGAACCTTCCTGAAGCTGGGATTGGAGCTCCTGGAGAGAATGGGGGTGAGTCACAGAGACAAAGACACTGAGTTGGGGGCCCTTAAACTCCATATCACTTGAACCTTCCTGAAGCTGGGATTGGAGCTCCTGGAGAGAAGGGGGGTGAGTCACAGAGACAAAGACACTGAGGTGGGGGCCCTTAAACTCCACATCACTTGAACCTTCCTGAAGCTGGGATTGGAGCTGCTGGAGAGAAGGGGGGTGAGTCACAGATACAAAGACACTGAGGCGGGGGCCCTTAAACTCCATATCACTTGAACCTTCCTGAAGTCGGGATTGGAGCTGCTGGAGAGAAGGGGGGTAGAGTCACAGAGACAAAGACACCGAGGCGGGGGCCCTTAAACTCCATATCACTTGAACCTTTCTGAAGTCTGGATTGGAGCTGCTGGATTGAAGGTTGGTGAGCCACAGAGACAAAGACACTGAGGTGCGGGCCCTTAAACTCCATATCACTTGAACCTTCCTGAAGCTGGGCTTGGAGCTGCTGGAGAGAAGGGGGTGAGTCACAGAGACAAAGACACTGAGGTGGGCGCCCTAAACTCCATATCACTTGAACCTTCCTGAAGCCGGGATTGGAACTGCTGGAGAGGAGGGGGGTGAGTCACAGAGACAAAGACACTGAGGTGGGGCCCCTAAAACTCCATATCAGTTGAACCTTCCTGAAGCTGGGATTGGAGCTCCTGGAGAGAATGGGGGTGAGTCACAGAGACAAAGACACTGAGTTGGGGGCCCTTAAACTCCATATCACTTGAACCTTCCTGAAGCTGGGATTGGAGCTCCTGGAGAGAAGGGGGGTGAGTCACAGAGACAAAGACACTGAGGTGGGGGCCCTTAAACTCCACATCACTTGAACCTTCCTGAAGCTGGGATTGGAGCTGCTGGAGAGAAGGGGGGTGAGTCTCAGATACAAAGACACTGAGGCGGGGGCCCTTAAACTCCATATCACTTGAACCTTCCTGAAGTCGGGATTGGAGCTGCTGGAGAGAAGGGGGGTAGAGTCACAGAGACAAAGACACCGAGGCGGGGGCCCTTAAACTCCATATCACTTGAACCTTTCTGAAGTCTGGATTGGAGCTGCTGGATTGAAGGGGGGTGAGCCACAGAGACAAAGACACTGAGGTGCGGGCCCTTAAACTCCATATCACTTGAACCTTCCTGAAGCCGGGATTGGAGCTGCTGGAGAGAAGGGGGGTGAGTCACAGAGACAAAGACAATGAGGTGGGGGCCCTTAAACTCCATATCACTTGTACCTTCCTGAAGCTGGGATTGGAGCTGCTGGAGAGAAGGGGGGTGAGTCACAGAGACAAATACACTGAGGTGGGGGCCCTTAAACTCCACATCACTTGAACCTTCCTGAAGCTGGGCTTGGAGCTGCTGGAGAGAAGGGGGTGAGTCACAGAGACAAAGACACTGAGGTGGGGGCCCTTAAACTCCACATCACTTGAACCTTCCTGAAGCTGGGATTGGAGCTGCTTGAGAGACGGGGGGTGAGTCACAGAGACAAAGACACTGAGGTGGGGGCCCTTAAACTCCATTTCACTTGAAACTTCCTGAAGCTGGGATTGGAGCTGCTGGAGAGAAGGGGGGTGAGTCACAGGGACAAAGACACTGAGGTGGGGGCCCTTAAACTCCATATCAGTCGAACCTTCCTGAAGCCTGGATTGGAGCTGCTGGATTGAAGGGGGGTGAGTCACAGAGACAAAGACACTGAGGTGCGGGCCCTTAAACTCCATATCACTTGAACCTTCCTGAAGCCGGGATTGGACCTGCTGGAGAGAAGGGGGGTGAGTCACAGAGACAAAGACACCGAGGCGGGGGCCCTTAAACTCCATATCACTTGAACCTTCCTGAAGCTGGGATTGGAGCTCCTGGAGAGAATGGGGGTGAGTCACAGAGACAAAGACACTGAGACGGGGGCCCTTAAACTCCATATCACTTGAACCTTCCTGAAGCAGGGACTGGAGCTGCTGGAGAGAAGGGCTGTGAGTCACAGAGACAAAGACACTGAGGTGGGGGCCCTTAAACTCCACATAACTTGAACCTTCCTGAAGCTGGGCTTGGAGCTGCTGGAGAGAAGGGGGTGAGTCACAGAGACAAAGACACTGAGGTGGGGGCCCTTAAACTCCATATCACTTGAACCTTCCTGAAGCTGGGATTGGAGCTGCTGGAGAGAAGAGGGGGGAGTCACAGAGACAAAGACACTGAGGCGGAGGCCCTTAAACTCCATATCACTTGAACCTTCCTGAAGCTGGGATTGGAGCTGCTGGAGAGAAGGGGGGTGAGTCACAGAGACAAAGACACTGAGGTGGGGGCCCTTAAACTCCATATCACTTGAACCTTCCTGAAGCTGGGATTGGAGCTGCTGCAGAGAAGGGGGGTGAGTCACAGAGACAAAGACACTGAGGTGGGGGCCCTTAAACTCCATATCACTTGAACCTTCCTGAAGCTGGGATTGGAGCTGCTGGAGAGAAGGGGGGTGAGTCACAGAGACAAAGACACTGAGGTGGGGGCCCTTAAACTCCATATCACTTGAACCTTCCTGAAACTGGGATTGGAGCTGCTGGAGAGAAGGGGGGGTGAGTCACAGAGACAAAGACACTGAGGTGGGGGCCCTTAAACTCCATATCACTTGAACCTTCCTGAAGCTGGGATTGGAGCTGCTGGAGAGAAGAGGGGGGAGTCACAGAGACAAAGACACTGAGGCGGAGGCCCTTAAACTCCATATCACTTGAACCTTCCTGAAGCTGGGATTGGAGCTGCTGGAGAGATGGGGGGTGAGTCACAGAGACAAAGACACTGAGGCGGGGCCCCTTAAACTCCATATCACTTGAACCTTCCTGAAGCTGGGCTTGGAGCTGCTGGAGAGAAGGGGGTGAGTCACAGAGACAAAGACACTGAGGTGGGGGCCCTTAAACTCCATTTAACTTGAACCTTCCTGAAGCTGGGATTGGAGCTGCTGGAGAGAAGGGAGGTGAGTCACAGAGACAAAGACACTGAGGTGGGGGCCCTTAAACTCCATATCACTTGTACCTTCCTGAAGCTGGGATTGGAGCTGCTGGAGAGAAGGGGGGTGAGTCACAGAGACAAATACACTGAGGTGGGGGCCCTTAAACTCCACATCACTTGAACCTTCCTGAAGCAGGGCTTGGAGCTGCTGGAGAGAAGGGTGTGAGTCACAGAGACAAAGACACTGAGGTGGGGGCCCTTAACCTCCATATCACTTGAACCTTCCTGAAGCTGGGATTGGAGCTCCTGGAGAGAAGGGGGGTGAGTCACCGAGACAAAGACACTGAGGTGGGGGCCCTTAAACTCCACATCACTTGAACCTTCCTGAAGCTGGGCTTGGAGCTGCTGGAGAGAAGAGGGGGGAGTCACAGAGACAAAGACACTGAGGCGGAGGCCCTTAAACTCCATATCACTTGAACCTTCCTGAAGCTGGGATTGGAGCTGCTGGAGAGATGGGGGGGTGAGTCACAGAGACAAAGACACTGAGGCGGGGCCCCTTAAACTCCATATCACTTGAACCTTCCTGAAGCTGGGATTGGAGCTGCTGGAGAGAAGGGGGGTGAGTCACAGAGACAAAGACACTGAGGCGGGGGCCCTTAAACTCCATATCACTTGAACCTTCCTGAAGCCTGGATTGGAGCTGCTGGAGTGAAGTGGGGTGAGTCACAGAGACAAAGACACTGAGGTGGGCGCCCTTAAACTCCATATCACTTGAACCTTCCTGAAGCTGGGATTGGAGCTGCTGGAGAGAAGGGGGGTGAGTCACAGAGACAAAGACACTGAGGTGGGGGCCCTTAAACTCCATATCACTTGAACCTTCCTGAAGCTGGGATTGGAGCTGCTGGAGAGAAGGGGGGTGAGTGACAGAGACAAAGACACTGAGGTGGGGGGCCTTAAACTCCACATCACTTGAACCTTCCTGAAGCTGGGATTGGAGCTGCTGGAGAGAAGGGGGGTGAGTCACAGAGACAAAGACACTGAGGCGGGGGCCCTTAAACTCCATATCACTTGAACCTTCCTGAAGCCGGGATTGGAGCTGCTGGAGAGAAGGGGGGTGAGTCACAGAGACAAAGACACTGAGGTGGGGGCCCTTAAACTCCATATCACTTTAACCTTCCTGAAGCTGGGATTGGAGCTGCTGGAGAGAAGGGGGGTGAGTCACAGAGACAAAGACACTGAGGTGGGGGCCCTTAAACTCCATATCACTTGAACCTTCCTGAAGCTGGGATTGGAGCTGCTGGAGAGAAGAGGGGGGAGTCACAGAGACAAAGACACTGAGGCGGAGGCCCTTAAACTCCATATCACTTGAACCTTCCTGAAGCTGGGATTGGAGCTGCTGGAGAGAAGGGGGTGAGTCACAGAGACAAAGACACTGAGGTGGGGGCCCTTAAACTCCATATCACTTGAACCTTCCTGAAGCAGGGACTGGAGCTGCTGGAGAGAAGGGCTGTGAGTCACAGAGACAAAGACACTGAGGTGGGGGCCCTTAAACTCCATATCACTTGAACCTTCCTGAAGCTGGGATTGGAGCTGCTGGAGAGAAGGGGGGTGAGTCACAGAGACAAAGACACTGAGGTAGGGGGCAGTCAAACTCGACATCACTTGAACCTTCCTGAAGCTGGGATTGGAGCTGCTGGAGAGAAGGGGGTGAGTCACAGAGACAAAGACACTGAGGTGGGGGCCCTTAAACTCCACATCACTTGAACCTTCCTGAAGCTGGGATTGGAGCTCCTGGAGAGAAGGGGGGTGAGTCACAGAGACAAAGACACTGAGGTGGGGGCCCTTAAACTCCATATCACTTGAACCTTCCTGAAGCTGGGATTGGAGCTGCTGGAGAGAAGAGGGGGGAGTCACAGAGACAAAGACACTGAGGCGGAGGCCCTTAAACTCCATATCACTTGAACCTTCCTGAAGCTGGGATTGGAGCTGCTGGAGAGAAGGGGGTGAGTCACAGAGACAAAGACACTGAGGTGGGGGCCCTTAAACTCCATATCACTTGAACCTTCCTGAAGCAGGGACTGGAGCTGCTGGAGAGAAGGGCTGTGAGTCACAGAGACAAAGACACTGAGGTGGGGGCCCTTAAACTCCATATCACTTGAACCTTCCTGAAGCTGGGATTGGAGCTGCTGGAGAGAAGGGGGGTGAGTCACAGAGACAAAGACACTGAGGTAGGGGGCAGTCAAACTCGACATCACTTGAACCTTCCTGAAGCTGGGATTGGAGCTGCTGGAGAGAAGGGGGTGAGTCACAGAGACAAAGACACTGAGGTGGGGGCCCTTAAACTCCACATCACTTGAACCTTCCTGAAGCTGGGATTGGAGCTCCTGGAGAGAAGGGGGGTGAGTCACAGAGACAAAGACACTGAGGTGGGGGCCCTTAAACTCCATATCACTTGAACCTTCCTGAAGCTGGGATTGGAGCTGCTGGAGACAAGGGGGGTGAGTCACAGAGACAAAGACACTGAGGTGGGGGCCCTTAAACTCCATATCATTTGAACCTTCCTGAAGCTGGGCTTGGAGCTGCTGGAGAGAAGGGGGGTGAGTCACAGAGGCAAAGACACTGAGGTGGAGGCCCTTAAACTCCATATCACTTGAACCTTCCTGATGCTGGGATTGGAGCTGCTGGAGAGAAGGGGGTTGAGTCACAGAGACAAAGACACTGAGGTGGGGGCCCTTAAACTCCATATCAGTCGAACCTTCCTGAAGCCTGGATTGGAGCTGCTGGAGTGAAGGGGGGTGAGTCACAGAGACAAAGACACTGAGGTGGGGGCCCTTAAACTCCATATCACTTGAACCTTCCTGAAGCCGGGATTGGAGCTGCTGGAGAGAAGGGGGGTGGGTCACAGAGACAAAGACACTGAGGTGGGGGCCCTTAAACTCCACATCACTTGAACCTTCCTGAAGCTGGGATTGGAGCTGCTGGAGAGAAGGGGGGTGAGTCACAGAGACAAAGACACTGAGGTGGGCGCCCTTAAACTCCATATCACTTGAACCTTCCTGAAGCTGGGATTGGAGCTGCTGGAGAGAAGGGGGTGAGTCACAGAGACAAAGACACAGAGGTGGGGGCCCTTAAACTCCATATTACTTGAACCTTCCTGAAGCCGGGATTGGAGCTGCTGGAGAGAAGGGGGGTGAGTCACAGAGACAAAGACACTGAGGTGGGGGCCCTTAAACTCCATATCACTTGAATCTTCCTGAAGCTGGGATTGGAGCTGCTGGAGAGAAGGGGGGTGAGTCACAGAGACAAAGACACTGAGTTGGGGGCCCTTAAACTCCATATCACTTGAACCTTCCTGAAGCTGGGCTTGGAGCTGCTGGAGAGAAGGGGGGTGAGTCACAGAGAAAAAGACACTGAGGTGGGGGCCCTTAAACTCCATATCACTTGAACCTTCCTGAAGCTGGGATTGGAGCTGCTGGAGAGAAGAGGGGGGAGTCACAGAGACAAAGACACTGAGGCGGAGGCCCTTAAACTCCATATCACTTGAACCTTCCTGAAGCTGGGATTGGAGCTGCTGGAGAGAAAGGGGTGAGTCACAGAGACAAAGACACTGAGGTGGGGGCCCTTAAACTCCATATCACTTGAACCTTCCTGAAGCAGGGACTGGAGCTGCTGGAGAGAGGGGGGTGAGTCACAGAGACAAAGACACTGAGGTGGGCGCCCTTAAACTCCATATCACTTGAACCTTCCTGAAGCTGGGATTGGAGCTGCTGGAGAGAAGAGGGGGGAGTCACAGAGACAAAGACACTGAGGCGGAGGCCCTTAAACTCCATATCACTTGAACCTTCCTGAAGCTGGGATTGGAGCTGCTGGAGAGAAAGGGGTGAGTCACAGAGACAAAGACACTGAGGTGGGGGCCCTTAAACTCCATATTACTTGAACCTTCCTGAAGCCGGGATTGGAGCTGCTGGAGAGAAGGGGGGTGAGTCACAGAGACAAAGACACTGAGGTGGGGGCCCTTAAACTCCATATCACTTGAATCTTCCTGAAGCTGAGATTGGAGCTGCTGGAGAGAAGGGGGGTGAGTCACAGAGACAAAGACACTGAGTTGGGGGCCCTTAAACTCCATATCACTTGAACCTTCCTGAAGCTGGGCTTGGAGCTGCTGGAGAGAAGGGGGGTGAGTCACAGAGAAAAAGACACTGAGGTGGGGGCCCTTAAACTCCACATCACTTGAACCTTCCTGAAGCTGGGATTGGAGCTGCTGGAGAGAAGGGGGGTGAGTCACAGAGACAAAGACACTGAGGTGGGGGCCCTTAAACTCCATATCACTTGAACCTTCCTGAAGCTGGGATTGGAGCTGCTGGAGAGAAGGGGGGTGAGTCACAGAGACAAAGACACTGAGGTGGGGGCCCTTAAACTCCATATCACTTGAACCTTCCTGAAGCTGGGATTGGAGCTGCTGGAGAGAAGAGGGGGGAGTCACAGAGACAAAGACACTGAGGCGGAGGCCCTTAAACTCCATATCACTTGAACCTTCCTGAAGCTGGGATTGGAGCTGCTGGAGAGAAAGGGGTGAGTCACAGAGACAAAGACACTGAGGTGGGGGCCCTTAAACTCCATATCACTTGAACCTTCCTGAAGCAGGGACTGGAGCTGCTGGAGAGAGGGGGGTGAGTCACAGAGACAAAGACACTGAGGTGGGCGCCCTTAAACTCCATATCACTTGAACCTTCCTGAAGCTGGGATTGGAGCTGCTGGAGAGAAGAGGGGGGAGTCACAGAGACAAAGACACTGAGGCGGAGGCCCTTAAACTCCATATCACTTGAACCTTCCTGAAGCTGGGATTGGAGCTGCTGGAGAGAAAGGGGTGAGTCACAGAGACAAAGACACTGAGGTGGGGGCCCTTAAACTCCATATTACTTGAACCTTCCTGAAGCCGGGATTGGAGCTGCTGGAGAGAAGGGGGGTGAGTCACAGAGACAAAGACACTGAGGTGGAGGCCCTTAAACTCCATATCACTTGAATCTTCCTGAAGCTGGGATTGGAGCTGCTGGAGAGAAAGGGGTGAGTCACAGAGACAAAGACACTGAGGTGGGGGCCCTTAAACTCCATATTACTTGAACCTTCCTGAAGCCGGGATTGGAGCTGCTGGAGAGAAGGGGGGTGAGTCACAGAGACAAAGACACTGAGGTGGGGGCCCTTAAACTCCATATCACTTGAATCTTCCTGAAGCTGAGATTGGAGCTGCTGGAGAGAAGGGGGGTGAGTCACAGAGACAAAGACACTGAGTTGGGGGCCCTTAAACTCCATATCACTTGAACCTTCCTGAAGCTGGGCTTGGAGCTGCTGGAGAGAAGGGGGGTGAGTCACAGAGAAAAAGACACTGAGGTGGGGGCCCTTAAACTCCACATCACTTGAACCTTCCTGAAGCTGGGATTGGAGCTGCTGGAGAGAAGGGGGGTGAGTCACAGAGACAAAGACACTGAGGTGGGGGCCCTTAAACTCCATATCACTTGAACCTTCCTGAAGCTGGGATTGGAGCTGCTGGAGAGAAGGGGGGTGAGTCACAGAGACAAAGACACTGAGGTGGGGGCCCTTAAACTCCATATCACTTGAACCTTCCTGAAGCTGGGATTGGAGCTGCTGGAGAGAAGAGGGGGGAGTCACAGAGACAAAGACACTGAGGCGGAGGCCCTTAAACTCCATATCACTTGAACCTTCCTGAAGCTGGGATTGGAGCTGCTGGAGAGAAAGGGGTGAGTCACAGAGACAAAGACACTGAGGCGGGGGCCCTTAAACTCCATATCACTTGAACCTTCCTGAAGCAGGGACTGGAGCTGCTGGAGAGAGGGGGGTGAGTCACAGAGACAAAGACACTGAGGTGGGCGCCCTTAAACTCCATATCACTTGAACCTTCCTGAAGCTGGGATTGGAGCTGCTGGAGAGAAGAGGGGGGAGTCACAGAGACAAAGACACTGAGGCGGAGGCCCTTAAACTCCATATCACTTGAACCTTCCTGAAGCTGGGATTGGAGCTGCTGGAGAGAAAGGGGTGAGTCACAGAGACAAAGACACTGAGGTGGGGGCCCTTAAACTCCATATTACTTGAACCTTCCTGAAGCCGGGATTGGAGCTGCTGGAGAGAAGGGGGGTGAGTCACAGAGACAAAGACACTGAGGTGGGGGCCCTTAAACTCCATATCACTTGAATCTTCCTGAAGCTGGGATTGGAGCTGCTGGAGAGAAGGGGGGTGAGTCACAGAGACAAAGACACTGAGGTGGGGGCCCTTAAACTCCATATCACTTGAACCTTCCTGAAGCTGGGATTGGAGCTGCTGGAGAGAAGGGGGGTGAGTCACATAGACAAAGACACTGAGGTGGGGGCCCTTAAACTCCATATCACTTGAACCTTCCTGAAGCTGGGATTGGAGCTGCTGGAGAGAAGGGGGGTGAGTCACAGAGACAAAGACACTGAGGTGGGGGCCCTTAAACTCCATATCACTTGAACCTTCCTGAAGCTGGGATTGGAGCTGCTGGAGAGAAGAGGGGGGAGTCACAGAGACAAAGACACTGAGGCGGAGGCCCTTAAACTCCATATCACTTGAACCTTCCTGAAGCTGGGATTGGAGCTGCTGGAGAGAAAGGGGTGAGTCACAGAGACAAAGACACTGAGGTGGGGGCCCTTAAACTCCATATCACTTGAACCTTCCTGAAGCAGGGACTGGAGCTGCTGGAGAGAAGAGGGGGGAGTCACAGAGACAAAGACACAGAGGCGGAGGCCCTTAAACTCCATATCACTTGAACCTTCCTGAAGCTGGGATTGGAGCTGCTGGAGAGAAAGGGGTGAGTCACAGAGACAAAGACACTGAGGTGGGGGCCCTTAAACTCCATATCACTTGAACCTTCCTGAAGCAGGGACTGGAGCTGCTGGAGAGAGGGGGGTGAGTCACAGAGACAAAGACACTGAGGTGGGCGCCCTTAAACTCCATATCACTTGAACCTTCCTGAAGCTGGGATTGGAGCTGCTGCAGAGAAGGGGGGTGAGTCACAGAGACAAAGACACTGAGGTGGGGGCCCTTAAACTCCGTATCACTTGAACCTTCCTGAAGCTGGGATTGGAGCTGCTGGAGAGAAGGGGGGTGCATCACAGAGACAAAGACACTGAGGTGGGGGGCCTTAAACTCCATATCACTTGAACCTTCCTGAAGCTGGGATTGGAGCTGCTGGAGAGAAGGGGGTGAGTCACATAGACAAAGACACTGAGGTGGGCGCCCTTAAACTCCATATCACTTGAACCTTCCTGAAGCTGAGATTGGAGCTGCTGCAGAGAAGGGGGGTGAGTCACAGAGACAAAGACATTGAGGTGGGGGCCCTTAAACTCCATATCACTTGAACCTTCCTGAAGCTGGGATTGGAGCTGCTTGAGAGAAGGGGGGTGAGTCACAGAGGCAAAGACACTGAGACGGGGGCCCTTAAACTCCATATCACTTGAACCTTCCTGAAGCAGGGACTGGAGCTGCTGGAGAGAAGGGCTGTGAGTCACAGAGACAAAGACACTGAGGTGGGGGCCCTTAAACTCCATATCACTTGAACCTTCCTGAAGCTGGGATTGGAGCTGCTGGAGAGAAGGGGGGTGAGTCACAGAGACAAAGACACTGAGGTGGGGGGCCGTCAAACTCGACATCACTTGAACCTTCCTGAAGCTGGGATTGGAGCTGCTGGAGAGAAGGGGGTGAGTCACAGAGACAAAGACACTGAGGTGGGGGCCCTTAAACTCCACATCACTTGAACCTTCCTGAAGCTGGGATTGGAGCTCCTGGAGAGAAGGGGGGTGAGTCACAGAGACAAAGACACTGAGGTGGGGGCCCTTAAACTCCATATCACTTGAACCTTCCTGAAGCTGGGATTGGAGCTGCTGGAGACAAGGGGGGTGAGTCACAGAGACAAAGACACTGAGGTGGGGGCCCTTAAACTCCATATCATTTGAACCTTCCTGAAGCTGGGCTTGGAGCTGCTGGAGAGAAGGGGGGTGAGTCACAGAGGCAAAGACACTGAGGTGGGGGCCCTTAAACTCCATATCACTTGAACCTTCCTGATGCTGGGATTGGAGCTGCTGGAGAGAAGGGGGTTGAGTCACAGAGACAAAGACACTGAGGTGGGGGCCCTTAAACTCCATATCAGTCGAACCTTCCTGAAGCCGGGATTGGAGCTGCTGGAGAGAAGGGGGGTGGGGCACAGAGACAAAGACACTGAGGTGGGGGCCCTTAAACTCCACATCACTTGAACCTTCCTGAAGCTGGGATTGGAGCTGCTGGAGAGAAGGGGGGTGAGTCACAGAGACAAAGACACTGAGGTGGGGGCCCTTAAACTCCATATTACTTGAACCTTCCTGAAGCCGGGATTGGAGCTGCTGGAGAGAAGGGGGGTGAGTGACAGAGACAAAGACACTGAGGTGGGGGCCCTTAAACTCCATATCACTTGAATCTTCCTGAAGCTGGGATTGGAGCTGCTGGAGAGAAGGGGGGTGAGTCACAGAGACAAAGACACTGAGTTGGGGGCCCTTAAACTCCATATCACTTGAATCTTCCTGAAGCTGGGATTGGAGCTGCTGGAGAGAAGGGGGGTGAGTCACAGAGACAAAGACACTGAGTTGGGGGCCCTTAAACTCCATATCACTTGAACCTTCCTGAAGCTGGGCTTGGAGCTGCTGGAGAGAAGGGGGGTGAGTCACAGAGACAAAGACACTGAGGTGGGGGCCCTTAAACTCCACATCACTTCAACCTTCCTGAAGCTGGGATTGGAGCTGCTGGAGAGAAGGGGGGTGAGTCACAGAGACAAAGACACTGAGGTGGGGGCCCTTAAACTCCATATCACTTGAACCTTCCTGAAACTGGGATTGGAGCTGCTGGAGAGAAGGGGGGTGAGTCACAGAGACAAAGACACTGAGGTGGGGGCCCTTAAACTCCATATCACTTGAACCTTCCTGAAGCTGGGATTGGAGCTGCTGGAGAGAAGAGGGGGGAGTCACAGAGAGAAAGACACTGAGGTGCGGGCCCTTAAACTCCATATCACTTGAACCTTCCTGAAGCTGGGATTGGAGCTGCTGGAGAGAAGGGAGGTGAGTCACAGAGACAAATACACTGAGGTGGGGGCCCTTAAACTCCACATCACTTGAACCTTCCTGAAGCTGGGCTTGGAGCTGCTGGAGAGAAGGGGGTGAGTCACAGAGACAAAGACACTGAGGCGGGGCCCCTTAAACTCCATATCACTTGAACCTTCCTGAAGCTGGGCTTGGAGCTGCTGGAGAGAAGGGGGTGAGTCACAGAGACAAAGACACTGAGGTGGGGGCCCTTAAACTCCATTTCACTTGAACCTTCCTGAAGCTGGGATTGGAGCTGCTGGAGAGAAGGGAGGTGAGTCACAGAGACAAAGACACTGAGGTGGGGGCCCTTAAACTCCATATCACTTGTACCTTCCTGAAGCTGGGATTGGAGCTGCTGGAGAGAAGGGGGGTGAGTCACAGAGACAAATACACTGAGGTGGGGGCCCTTAAACTCCACATCACTTGAACCTTCCTGAAGCAGGGCTTGGAGCTGCTGGAGAGAAGGGTGTGAGTCACAGAGACAAAGACACTGAGGTGGGGGCCCTTAACCTCCATATCACTTGAACCTTCCTGAAGCTGGGATTGGAGCTCCTGGAGAGAAGGGGGGTGAGTCACCGAGACAAAGACACTGAGGTGGGGGCCCTTAAACTCCACATCACTTGAACCTTCCTGAAGCTGGGCTTGGAGCTGCTGGAGAGAAGAGGGGGGAGTCACAGAGACAAAGACACTGAGGCGGAGGCCCTTAAACTCCATATCACTTGAACCTTCCTGAAGCTGGGATTGGAGCTGCTGGAGAGATGGGGGGGTGAGTCACAGAGACAAAGACACTGAGGCGGGGCCCCTTAAACTCCATATCACTTGAACCTTCCTGAAGCTGGGATTGGAGCTGCTGGAGAGAAGGGGGGTGAGTCACAGAGACAAAGACACTGAGGCGGGGGCCCTTAAACTCCATATCACTTGAACCTTCCTGAAGCCTGGATTGGAGCTGCTGGAGTGAAGTGGGGTGAGTCACAGAGACAAAGACACTGAGGTGGGCGCCCTTAAACTCCATATCACTTGAACCTTCCTGAAGCTGGGATTGGAGCTGCTGGAGAGAAGGGGGGTGAGTCACAGAGACAAAGACACTGAGGTGGGGGTCCTTAAACTCCATATCACTTGAACCTTCCTGAAGCTGGGATTGGAGCTGCTGGAGAGAAGGGGGGTGAGTGACAGAGACAAAGACACTGAGGTGGGGGGCCTTAAACTCCACATCACTTGAACCTTCCTGAAGCTGGGATTGGAGCTGCTGGAGAGAAGGGGGGTGAGTCACAGAGACAAAGACACTGAGGCGGGGGCCCTTAAACTCCATATCACTTGAACCTTCCTGAAGCCGGGATTGGAGCTGCTGGAGAGAAGGGGGGTGAGTCACAGAGACAAAGACACTGAGGTGGGGGCCCTTAAACTCCATATCACTTGAACCTTCCTGAAGCTGGGATTGGAGCTGCTGGAGAGAAGGGGGGTGAGTCACAGAGACAAAGACACTGAGGTGGGGGCCCTTAAACTCCATATCACTTGAACCTTCCTGAAGCTGGGATTGGAGCTGCTGGAGAGAAGAGGGGGGAGTCACAGAGACAAAGACACTGAGGCGGAGGCCCTTAAACTCCATATCACTTGAACCTTCCTGAAGCTGGGATTGGAGCTGCTGGAGAGAAGGGGGTGAGTCACAGAGACAAAGACACTGAGGTGGGGGCCCTTAAACTCCATATCACTTGAACCTTCCTGAAGCAGGGACTGGAGCTGCTGGAGAGAAGGGCTGTGAGTCACAGAGACAAAGACACTGAGGTGGGGGCCCTTAAACTCCATATCACTTGAACCTTCCTGAAGCTGGGATTGGAGCTGCTGGAGAGAAGGGGGGTGAGTCACAGAGACAAAGACACTGAGGTGGGGGGCAGTCAAACTCGACATCACTTGAACCTTCCTGAAGCTGGGATTGGAGCTGCTGGAGAGAAGGGGGTGAGTCACAGAGACAAAGACACTGAGGTGGGGGCCCTTAAACTCCACATCACTTGAACCTTCCTGAAGCTGGGATTGGAGCTCCTGGAGAGAAGGGGGGTGAGTCACAGAGACAAAGACACTGAGATGGGGGCCCTTAAACTCCATATCACTTGAACCTTCCTGAAGCTGGGATTGGAGCTGCTGGAGACAAGGGGGGTGAGTCACAGAGACAAAGACACTGAGGTGGGGGCCCTTAAACTCCATATCATTTGAACCTTCCTGAAGCTGGGCTTGGAGCTGCTGGAGAGAAGGGGGGTGAGTCACAGAGGCAAAGACACTGAGGTGGAGGCCCTTAAACTCCATATCACTTGAACCTTCCTGATGCTGGGATTGGAGCTGCTGGAGAGAAGGGGGTTGAGTCACAGAGACAAAGACACTGAGGTGGGGGCCCTTAAACTCCATATCAGTCGAACCTTCCTGAAGCCTGGATTGGAGCTGCTGGAGTGAAGGGGGGTGAGTCACAGAGACAAAGACACTGAGGTGGGGGCCCTTAAACTCCATATCACTTGAACCTTCCTGAAGCCGGGATTGGAGCTGCTGGAGAGAAGGGGGGTGGGTCACAGAGACAAAGACACTGAGGTGGGGGCCCTTAAACTCCACATCACTTGAACCTTCCTGAAGCTGGGATTGGAGCTGCTGGAGAGAAGGGGGGTGAGTCACAGAGACAAAGACACTGAGGTGGGCGCCCTTAAACTCCATATCACTTGAACCTTCCTGAAGCTGGGATTGGAGCTGCTGGAGAGAAGGGGGTGAGTCACAGAGAAAAAGACACTGAGGTGGGGGCCCTTAAACTCCATATCACTTGAACCTTCCTGAAGCTGGGATTGGAGCTGCTGGAGAGAAGAGGGGGGAGTCACAGAGACAAAGACACTGAGGCGGAGGCCCTTAAACTCCATATCACTTGAACCTTCCTGAAGCTGGGATTGGAGCTGCTGGAGAGAAAGGGGTGAGTCACAGAGATAAAGACACTGAGGTGGGGGCCCTTAAACTCCATATCACTTGAACCTTCCTGAAGCAGGGACTGGAGCTGCTGGAGAGAGGGGGGTGAGTCACAGAGACAAAGACACTGAGGTGGGCGCCCTTAAACTCCATATCACTTGAACCTTCCTGAAGCTGGGATTGGAGCTGCTGGAGAGAAGAGGGGGGAGTCACAGAGACAAAGACACTGAGGCGGAGGCCCTTAAACTCCATATCACTTGAACCTTCCTGAAGCTGGGATTGGAGCTGCTGGAGAGAAAGGGGTGAGTCACAGAGACAAAGACACTGAGGTGGGGGCCCTTAAACTCCATATTACTTGAACCTTCCTGAAGCCGGGATTGGAGCTGCTGGAGAGAAGGGGGGTGAGTCACAGAGACAAAGACACTGAGGTGGGGGCCCTTAAACTCCATATCACTTGAATCTTCCTGAAGCTGAGATTGGAGCTGCTGGAGAGAAGGGGGGTGAGTCACAGAGACAAAGACACTGAGTTGGGGGCCCTTAAACTCCATATCACTTGAACCTTCCTGAAGCTGGGCTTGGAGCTGCTGGAGAGAAGGGGGGTGAGTCACAGAGAAAAAGACACTGAGGTGGGGGCCCTTAAACTCCACATCACTTGAACCTTCCTGAAGCTGGGATTGGAGCTGCTGGAGAGAAGGGGGGTGAGTCACAGAGACAAAGACACTGAGGTGGGGGCCCTTAAACTCCATATCACTTGAACCTTCCTGAAGCTGGGATTGGAGCTGCTGGAGAGAAGGGGGGTGAGTCACAGAGACAAAGACACTGAGGTGGGGGCCCTTAAACTCCATATCACTTGAACCTTCCTGAAGCTGGGATTGGAGCTGCTGGAGAGAAGGGGGGTGAGTCACAGAGACAAAGACACTGAGGTGGGGGCCCTTAAACTCCATATCACTTGAACCTTCCTGAAGCTGGGATTGGAGCTGCTGGAGAGAAGAGGGGGGAGTCACAGAGACAAAGACACTGAGGCGGAGGCCCTTAAACTCCATATCACTTGAACCTTCCTGAAGCTGGGATTGGAGCTGCTGGAGAGAAAGGGGTGAGTCACAGAGACAAAGACACTGAGGTGGGGGCCCTTAAACTCCATATCACTTGAACCTTCCTGAAGCAGGGACTGGAGCTGCTGGAGAGAGGGGGGTGAGTCACAGAGACAAAGACACTGAGGTGGGCGCCCTTAAACTCCATATCACTTGAACCTTCCTGAAGCTGGGATTGGAGCTGCTGGAGAGAAGAGGGGGGAGTCACAGAGACAAAGACACTGAGGCGGAGGCCCTTAAACTCCATATCACTTGAACCTTCCTGAAGCTGGGATTGGAGCTGCTGGAGAGAAAGGGGTGAGTCACAGAGACAAAGACACTGAGGTGGGGGCCCTTAAACTCCATATTACTTGAACCTTCCTGAAGCCGGGATTGGAGCTGCTGGAGAGAAGGGGGGTGAGTCACAGAGACAAAGACACTGAGGTGGGGGCCCTTAAACTCCATATCACTTGAATCTTCCTGAAGCTGGGATTGGAGCTGCTGGAGAGAAGGGGGGTGAGTCACAGAGACAAAGACACTGAGGTGGGGGCCCTTAAACTCCATATCACTTGAACCTTCCTGAAGCTGGGATTGGAGCTGCTGGAGAGAAGGGGGGTGAGTCACAGAGACAAAGACACTGAGGTGGGGGCCCTTAAACTCCATATCACTTGAACCTTCCTGAAGCTGGGATTGGAGCTGCTGGAGAGAAGGGGGGTGAGTCACAGAGACAAAGACACTGAGGTGGGGGCCCTTAAACTCCATATCACTTGAACCTTCCTGAAGCTGGGATTGGAGCTGCTGGAGAGAAGAGGGGGGAGTCACAGAGACAAAGACACTGAGGCGGAGGCCCTTAAACTCCATATCACTTGAACCTTCCTGAAGCTGGGATTGGAGCTGCTGGAGAGAAAGGGGTGAGTCACAGAGACAAAGACACTGAGGTGGGGGCCCTTAAACTCCATATCACTTGAACGTTCCTGAAGCAGGGACTGGAGCTGCTGGAGAGAGGGGGGTGAGTCACAGAGACAAAGACACTGAGGTGGGCGCCCTTAAACTCCATATCACTTGAACCTTCCTGAAGCTGGGATTGGAGCTGCTGGAGAGAAGAGGGGGGAGTCACAGAGACAAAGACACAGAGGCGGAGGCCCTTAAACTCCATATCACTTGAACCTTCCTGAAGCTGGGATTGGAGCTGCTGGAGAGAAAGGGGTGAGTCACAGAGACAAAGACACTGAGGTGGGGGCCCTTAAACTCCATATCACTTGAACCTTCCTGAAGCAGGGACTGGAGCTGCTGGAGAGAGGGGGGTGAGTCACAGAGACAAAGACACTGAGGTGGGCGCCCTTAAACTCCATATCACTTGAACCTTCCTGAAGCTGGGATTGGAGCTGCTGCAGAGAAGGGGGGTGAGTCACAGAGACAAAGACACTGAGGTGGGGGCCCTTAAACTCCGTATCACTTGAACCTTCCTGAAGCTGGGATTGGAGCTGCTGGAGAGAAGGGGGGTGCATCACAGAGACAAAGACACTGAGGTGGGGGGCCTTAAACTCCATATCACTTGAACCTTCCTGAAGCTGGGATTGGAGCTGCTGGAGAGAAGGGGGTGAGTCACATAGACAAAGACACTGAGGTGGGCGCCCTTAAACTCCATATCACTTGAACCTTCCTGAAGCTGAGATTGGAGCTGCTGCAGAGAAGGGGGGTGAGTCACAGAGACAAAGACATTGAGGTGGGGGCCCTTAAACTCCATATCACTTGAACCTTCCTGAAGCTGGGATTGGAGCTGCTTGAGAGAAGGGGGGTGAGTCACAGAGGCAAAGACACTGAGACGGGGGCCCTTAAACTCCATATCACTTGAACCTTCCTGAAGCAGGGACTGGAGCTGCTGGAGAGAAGGGCTGTGAGTCACAGAGACAAAGACACTGAGGTGGGGGCCCTTAAACTCCATATCACTTGAACCTTCCTGAAGCTGGGATTGGAGCTGCTGGAGAGAAGGGGGGTGAGTCACAGAGACAAAGACACTGAGGTGGGGGGCCGTCAAACTCGACATCACTTGAACCTTCCTGAAGCTGGGATTGGAGCTGCTGGAGAGAAGGGGGTGAGTCACAGAGACAAAGACACTGAGGTGGGGGCCCTTAAACTCCACATCACTTGAACCTTCCTGAAGCTGGGATTGGAGCTCCTGGAGAGAAGGGGGGTGAGTCACAGAGACAAAGACACTGAGGTGGGGGCCCTTAAACTCCATATCACTTGAACCTTCCTGAAGCTGGGATTGGAGCTGCTGGAGACAAGGGGGGTGAGTCACAGAGACAAAGACACTGAGGTGGGGGCCCTTAAACTCCATATCATTTGAACCTTCCTGAAGCTGGGCTTGGAGCTGCTGGAGAGAAGGGGGGTGAGTCACAGAGGCAAAGACACTGAGGTGGGGGCCCTTAAACTCCATATCACTTGAACCTTCCTGATGCTGGGATTGGAGCTGCTGGAGAGAAGGGGGTTGAGTCACAGAGACAAAGACACTGAGGTGGGGGCCCTTAAACTCCATATCAGTCGAACCTTCCTGAAGCCGGGATTGGAGCTGCTGGAGAGAAGGGGGGTGGGGCACAGAGAAAAAGACACTGAGGTGGGGGCCCTTAAACTCCACATCACTTGAACCTTCCTGAAGCTGGGATTGGAGCTGCTGGAGAGAAGGGGGGTGAGTCACAGAGACAAAGACACTGAGGTGGGGGCCCTTAAACTCCATATTACTTGAACCTTCCTGAAGCCGGGATTGGAGCTGCTGGAGAGAAGGGGGGTGAGTGACAGAGACAAAGACACTGAGGTGTGGGCCCTTAAACTCCATATCACTTGAATCTTCCTGAAGCTGGGATTGGAGCTGCTGGAGAGAAGGGGGGTGAGTCACAGAGACAAAGACACTGAGTTGGGGGCCCTTAAACTCCATATCACTTGAATCTTCCTGAAGCTGGGATTGGAGCTGCTGGAGAGAAGGGGGGTGAGTCACAGAGACAAAGACACTGAGTTGGGGGCCCTTAAACTCCATATCACTTGAACCTTCCTGAAGCTGGGCTTGGAGCTGCTGGAGAGAAGGGGGGTGAGTCACAGAGACAAAGACACTGAGGTGGGGGCCCTTAAACTCCACATCACTTCAACCTTCCTGAAGCTGGGATTGGAGCTGCTGGAGAGAAGGGGGGTGAGTCACAGAGACAAAGACACTGAGGTGGGGGCCCTTAAACTCCATATCACTTGAACCTTCCTGAAACTGGGATTGGAGCTGCTGGAGAGAAGGGGGTGAGTCACAGAGACAAAGACACTGAGGTGGGGGCCCTTAAACTCCATATCACTTGAACCTTCCTGAAGCTGGGATTGGAGCTGCTGGAGAGAAGAGGGGGGAGTCACAGAGAGAAAGACACTGAGGTGCGGGCCCTTAAACTCCATATCACTTGAACCTTCCTGAAGCTGGGATTGGAGCTGCTGGAGAGAAGGGAGGTGAGTCACAGAGACAAATACACTGAGGTGGGGGCCCTTAAACTCCACATCACTTGAACCTTCCTGAAGCTGGGCTTGGAGCTGCTGGAGAGAAGGGGGTGAGTCACAGAGACAAAAACACTGAGGTGGGGGCCCTTAAACTCCATTTCACTTGAACCTTCCTGAAGCTGGGATTGGAGCTGCTGGAGAGAAGGGAGGTGAGTCACAGAGACAAAGACACTGAGGTGGGGGCCCTTAAACTCCATATCACTTGTACCTTCTTGAAGCTGGGATTGGAGCTGCTGGAGAGAAGGGGGGTGAGTCACAGAGACAAATACACTGAGGTGGGGGCCCTTAAACTCCACATCACTTGAACCTTCCTGAAGCAGGGCTTGGAGCTGCTGGAGAGAAGGGGGTGAGTCACAGAGACAAAGACACTGAGTTGGGGGCCCTTAACCTCCATATCACTTGAACCTTCCTGAAGCTGGGATTGGAGCTCCTGGAGAGAAGGGGGGTGAGTCACAGAGACAAAGACACTGAGGTGGGGGCCCTTAAACTCCATATCACTTGAACCTTCCTGAAGCTGGGATTGGAGCTGATGGAGAGAAGGGGGGTGAGTCACAGAGATAAAGACACTGAGGCGGAGGCCCTTAAACTCCATATCACTTGAACCTTCCTGAAGCTGGGATTGGAGCTGCTGGAGAGAAGGGGGGTGAGTCACAGAGACAAAGACACTGTGGCGGGGGCCCTTAAACTCCATATCACTTGAACCTTCCTGAAGCTGGGATTGGAGCTGCTGGAGAGAAGGCGGGTGAGTCACAGAGACAAAGACACTGAGGCGGGGGCCCTTAATCTCCACATCACTTGAACCTTCCTGAAGCTGGGATTGGAGCTGCTGGAGAGAAGGGGGGTGAGTCACAGAGACAAAGACACTGAGGTGGGGGCCCTTAAACTCCATATCACTTGAACCTTCCTGAAGCTGGGATTGGAGCTGCTGGAGAGAAGGGGGGTGAGTCACAGAGACAAAGACACTGAGGTGGGGGCCCTTAAACTCCATATCACTTGAACCTTCCTGAAACTGGGATTGGAGCTGCTGGAGAGAAGGGGGGTGAGTCACAGAGACAAAGACACTGAGGTGGGGGCCCTTAAACTCCATATCACTTGAACCTTTCTGAAGCTGGGATTGGAGCTGCTGGAGAGAAGAGGGGGGAGTCACAGAGACAAAGACACTGAGGTGGGGGCCCTTAAACTCCATTTCACTTGAACCTTCCTGAAGCTGGGATTGGAGCTGCTGGAGAGAAGGGAGGTGAGTCACAGAGACAAAGACACTGAGGTGGGGGCCCTTAAACTCCATATCACTTGTACCTTCCTGAAGCTGGGATTGGGGCTGCTGGAGAGAAGGGGGGTGAGTCACAGAGACAAATACACTGAGGTGGGGGCCCTTAAACTCCACATCACTTGAACCTTCCTGAAGCAGGGCTTGGAGCTGCTGGAGAGAAGGGGGTGAGTCACAGAGACAAAGACACTGAGTTGGGGGCCCTTAACCTCCATATCACTTGAACCTTCCTGAAGCTGGGATTGGAGCTCCTGGAGAGAAGGGGGGTGAGTCACCGAGACAAAGACACTGAGGTGGGGGCCCTTAAACTCCACATCACTTGAACCTTCCTGAAGCTGGGCTTGGAGCTGCTGGAGAGAAGGGGGTGAGTCACAGAGACAAAGACACTGAGGTGGGGGCCCTTAAACTCCATATCACTTGAACCTTCCTGAAGCTGGGATTGGAGCTGATGGAGAGAAGGGGGGTGAGTCACAGAGATAAAGACACTGAGGCGGAGGCCCTTAAACTCCATATCACTTGAACCTTCCTGAAGCTGGGATTGGAGCTGCTGGAGAGAAGGGGGGTGAGTCACAGAGACAAAGACACTGTGGCACGGGCCCTTAAACTCCATATCACTTGAACCTTCCTGAAGCTGGGATTGGAGCTGCTGGAGAGAAGGGGGGTGAGTCACAGAGACAAATACACTGAGGTGGGGGCCCTTAAACTCCACATCACTTGAACCTTCCTGAAGCAGGGCTTGGAGCTGCTGGAGAGAAGGGGGTGAGTCACAGAGACAAAGACACTGAGTTGGGGGCCCTTAACCTCCATATCACTTGAACCTTCCTGAAGCTGGGATTGGAGCTCCTGGAGAGAAGGGGGGTGAGTCACCGAGACAAAGACACTGAGGTGGGGGCCCTTAAACTCCACATCACTTGAACCTTCCTGAAGCTGGGCTTGGAGCTGCTGGAGAGAAGGGGGTGAGTCACAGAGACAAAGACACTGAGGTGGGGGCCCTTAAACTCCATATCACTTGAACCTTCCTGAAGCTGGGATTGGAGCTGATGGAGAGAAGGGGGTGAGTCACAGAGATAAAGACACTGAGGCGGAGGCCCTTAAACTCCATATCACTTGAACCTTCCTGAAGCTGGGATTGGAGCTGCTGGAGAGAAGGGGGGTGAGTCACAGAGACAAAGACACTGTGGCAGGGGCCCTTAAACTCCATATCACTTGAACCTTCCTGAAGCTGGGATTGGAGCTGCTGGAGAGAAGGCGGGTGAGTCACAGAGACAAAGACACTGAGGCGGGGGCCCTTAATCTCCACATCACTTGAACCTTCCTGAAGCTGGGATTGGAGCTGCTGCAGAGAAGGGGGGTGAGTCACAGAGACAAAGACACTGAGGTGGGGGCCCTTAAACTCCATATCACTTGAACCTTCCTGAAGCTGGGATTGGAGCTGCTGGAGAGAAGGGGGGTGAGTCACAGAGACAAAGACACTGAGGTGGGGGCCCTTAAACTCCATATCACTTGAACCTTCCTGAAACTGGGATTGGAGCTGCTGGAGAGAAGGGGGGTGAGTCACAGAGACAAAGACACTGAGGTGGGGGCCCTTAAACTCCATATCACTTGAACCTTCCTGAAGCTGGGATTGGAGCTGCTGGAGAGAAGAGGGGGGAGTCACAGAGACAAAGACACTGAGGCGGAGGCCCTTAAACTCCATATCACTTGAACCTTCCTGAAGCTGGGATTGGAGCTGCTGGAGAGATGGGGGGTGAGTCACAGAGACAAAGACACTGAGGCGGGGCCCCTTAAACTCCATATCACTTGAACCTTCCTGAAGCCGGGATTGGAGCTGCTGGAGAGAAGGGGGGTGAGTCACAGAGGCAAAGACACTGAGACGGGGGCCGTTAAACTCCATATCACTTGAACCTTCCTGAAGCTGGGATTGGAGCTGCTGGAGAGAAGGGGGGTGAGTCACAGAGACAAAGAAACTGAGGTGGGGGCCCTTAAACTCCATATCACTTGAACCTTCCTGAAGCAGGGACTGGAGCTGCTGGAGAGAAGGGGGGTGAGTCACAGAGACAAAGACACTGAGGTTGGGGCCCTTAAACTCCATATCACTTGAAGCTTCCTGAAGCTGGGATTGGAGCTGCTGGAGAGAACGGGGTGAGTCACAGAGACAAAGACACTGAGGTGGGGGCCCTTAAACTCCATATCACTTGAACCTTCCTGAAGCTGGGATTGGAGCTGCTGGAGAGAAGGGGGGTGAGTCACAGAGACAAAGACACTGAGGTGGGCGCCCTAAACTCCATATCACTTGAACCTTCCTGAAGCCGGGATTGGAACTGCTGGAGAGGAGGGGGGTGAGTCACAGAGACAAAGACACTGAGGTGGGGCCCCTAAAACTCCATATCAGTTGAACCTTCCTGAAGCTGGGATTGGAGCTGCTGGAGAGAAGAGGGGGGAGTCACAGAGACAAAGACACTGAGGCGGAGGCCCTTAAACTCCATATCACTTGAACCTTCCTGAAGCTGGGATTGGAGCTGCTGGAGAGAAGAGGGGGGAGTCACAGAGACAAAGACACTGAGGCGGAGGCCCTTAAACTCCATATCACTTGAACCTTCCTGAAGCTGGGATTGGAGCTGCTGGAGAGATGGGGGGTGAGTCACAGAGACAAAGACACTGAGGCGGGGCCCCTTAAACTCCATATCACTTGAACCTTCCTGAAGCCGGGATTGGAGCTGCTGGAGAGAAGGGGGGTGAGTCACAGAGGCAAAGACACTGAGACGGGGGCCGTTAAACTCCATATCACTTGAACCTTCCTGAAGCTGGGATTGGAGCTGCTGGAGAGAAGGGGGGTGAGTCACAGAGACAAAGAAACTGAGGTGGGGGCCCTTAAACTCCATATCACTTGAACCTTCCTGAAGCAGGGACTGGAGCTGCTGGAGAGAAGGGGGGTGAGTCACAGAGACAAAGACACTGAGGTTGGGGCCCTTAAACTCCATATCACTTGAAGCTTCCTGAAGCTGGGATTGGAGCTGCTGGAGAGAACGGGGTGAGTCACAGAGACAAAGACACTGAGGTGGGGGCCCTTAAACTCCATATCACTTGAACCTTCCTGAAGCTGGGATTGGAGCTGCTGGAGAGAAGGGGGGTGAGTCACAGAGACAAAGACACTGAGGTGGGCGCCCTAAACTCCATATCACTTGAACCTTCCTGAAGCCGGGATTGGAACTGCTGGAGAGGAGGGGGGTGAGTCACAGAGACAAAGACACTGAGGTGGGGCCCCTAAAACTCCATATCAGTTGAACCTTCCTGAAGCTGGGATTGGAGCTCCTGGAGAGAATGGGGGTGAGTCACAGAGACAAAGACACTGAGTTGGGGGCCCTTAAACTCCATATCACTTGAACCTTCCTGAAGCTGGGATTGGAGCTCCTGGAGAGAAGGGGGGTGAGTCACAGAGACAAAGACACTGAGGTGGGGGCCCTTAAACTCCATATCACTTGAACCTTCCTGAAGCTGGGATTGGAGCTGCTGGAGAGAAGGGGGTGAGTCACATAGACAAAGACACTGAGGTGGGGGCCCTTAAACTCCATATCAGTCGAACCTTCCTGAAGCCTGGATTGGAGCTGCTGGATTGAAGGGGGGTGAGTCACAGAGACAAAGAATTTCAATTTCAATTTATTTGTGCTTCTAGACCGCCCCCTCTCCCAGAAGGGACTCGGGGCGGTGTACAGTCCATAGAGAATATCACAAAAATACAATAAAAAATTAAATATGTACAGTTTGGAGGAGGTTAAAATGCAATTAAAAGAACTGTACAAAGCTGAATAAATATAAATTTTTTAAAATCCCTAAAACAGACACAACAGATTAAAAAACCCTAAAATAACCAGATAATAATACATTTGCCAGGAGGGACAGTTGTAATTATGCCAGGCCTGCTAATCGGAACAGGTGAGTCTTCAATTTTTGCCGGAAGGAGCGGAGGTCAGAAGTGGTTCTAATGTCGGGGGGGAGGTCATTCCAGAGGGTTGGGCCCATCACAGAGAAGGCCCTACTCCTTGGTGTCGCCCGTTGGCATTGCCTAGTGGACGGCACCAGGAGAAGTCCCTCCCTGTGTGAGCGAAGACACCGAGGCGGGGGCCCTTAAACTCCATATCACTTGAACCTTTCTGAAGTCTGGATTGGAGCTGCTGGATTGAAGGGGGGTGAGCCACAGAGACAAAGACACTGAGGTGCGGGCCCTTAAACTCCATATCACTTGAACCTTCCTGAAGCCGGGATTGGAGCTGCTGGAGAGAAGGGGGGTGAGTCACAGAGACAAAGACACCGAGGCGGGGGCCCTTAAACTCCATATCACTTGAACCTTTCTGAAGTCTGGATTGGAGCTGCTGGAGTGAAGGGGGTTAGTCACAGAGACAAAGACACTGAGGTGGGCGCCCTTAAACTCCATATCACTTGAACCTTCCTGAAGCTGGGATTGGAGCTGCTGGAGAGAAGGGGGTGAGTCACATAGACAAAGACACTGAGGTGGGGGCCCTTAAACTCCATATCACTTGAACCTTCCTGAAGCAGGGACTGGAGCTGCTGGAGAGAAGGGGGTGAGTCACAGAGACAAAGACACTGAGGTGGGGGCCCTTAAACTCCATATCATTTGAACCTTCCTGAAGCTGGGATTGGAGCTGCTCCAGACAAGGGGGGTGAGTCACAGAGACAAAGACACTGAGGCGGGGGCCCTTAAACTCCATATCACTTGAACCTTTCTGAAGTCTGGATTGGAGCTGCTGGAGTGAAGGGGGGTGAGTCACAGAGACAAAGACACTGAGGTGGGCGCCCTTAAACTCCATATCACTTGAACGTTCCTGAAGCTGGGATTGGAGCTGCTGGAGAGAAGGGGGTGAGTCACATAGACAAAGACACTGAGGTCGGGGCCCTTAAACTCCATATCACTTGAACCTTCCTGAAGCAGGGACTGGAGCTGCTGGAGAGAAGGGGGTGAGTCACAGAGACAAAGACACTGAGGTGCGGGCCCTTAAACTCCATATCACTTGAACCTTCCTGAAGCTGGGCTTGGAGCTGCTGGAGAGAAGGGGGGTGAGTCACAGAGACAAAGACACTGAGGTGGGGGCCCTTAAACTCCATATCAGTCGAACCTTCCTGAAGCCTGGATTGGAGCTGCTGGATTGAAGGGGGGTGAGTCACAGAGACAAAGACACTGAGGTGCGGGCCCTTAAACTCCATATCACTTGAACCTTCCTGAAGCCGGGATTGGAGCTGCTGGAGAGAAGGGGGGTGAGTCACAGAGACAAAGACACCGAGGCGGGGGCCCTTAAACTCCATATCACTTGAACCTTTCTGAAGTCTGGATTGGAGCTGCTGGAGTGAAGGGGGTTAGTCACAGAGACAAAGACACTGAGGTGGGCGCCCTTAAACTCCATATCACTTGAACCTTCCTGAAGCTGGGATTGGAGCTGCTGGAGAGAAGGGGGTGAGTCACATAGACAAAGACACTGAGGTGGGGGCCCTTAAACTCCATATCACTTGAACCTTCCTGAAGCAGGGACTGGAGCTGCTTGAGAGAAGGGGGTGAGTCACAGAGACAAAGACACTGAGGTGGGGGCCCTTAAACTCCATATCATTTGAACCTTCCTGAAGCTGGGATTGGAGCTGCTCCAGACAAGGGGGGTGAGTCACAGAGACAAAGACACTGAGGCGGGGGCCCTTAAACTCCATATCACTTGAACCTTTCTGAAGTCTGGATTGGAGCTGCTGGAGTGAAGGGGGGTGAGTCACAGAGACAAAGACACTGAGGTGGGCGCCCTTAAACTCCATATCACTTGAACGTTCCTGAAGCTGGGATTGGAGCTGCTGGAGAGAAGGGGGTGAGTCACATAGACAAAGACACTGAGGTGGGGGCCCTTAAACTCCATATCACTTGAACCTTCCTGAAGCAGGGACTGGAGCTGCTGGAGAGAAGGGGGTGAGTCACAGAGACAAAGACACTGAGGTGGGGGCCCTTAAACTCCATATCATTTGAACCTTCCTGAAGCTGGGATTGGAGCTGCTCCAGAGAAGGGGGGTGAGTCACAGAGACAAAGACACTGAGGTGGGGGCCCTTAAACTCCACATCACTTGAACCTTCCTGAAGCTGGGATTGGAGCTGCTGGAGAGAAGGGGGGTGAGTCACAGAGACAAAGACACTGAGGTGGGGGCCCTTAAACTCCATATCAGTCGAACCTTCCTGAAGCCTGGGTTGGAGCTGCTGGATTGAAGGGGGGTGAGTCACAGAGACAAAGACACTGAGGTGCGGGCCCTTAAACTCCATATCACTTGAACCTTCCTGAAGCCGGGATTGGAGCTGCTGGAGAGAAGGGGGGTGAGTCACAGAGACAAAGACACTGAGGTGGGGGCCCTTAAACTCCATATCACTTGTACCTTCCTGAAGCTGGGATTGGAGCTGCTGGAGAGAAGGGGGGTGAGTCACAGAGACAAATACACTGAGGTGGGGGCCCTTAAACTCCACATCACTTGAACCTTCCTGAAGCTGGGCTTGGAGCTGCTGGAGAGAAGGGGGTGAGTCACAGAGACAAAGACACTGAGTTGGGGCCCTTAAACTCCATATCACTTGAACCTTCCTGAAGCTGGGATTGGAGCTCCTGGAGAGAAGGGGGTGAGTCACCGAGACAAAGACACTGAGGTGGGGGCCCTTAAACTCCACATCACTTGAACCTTCCTGAAGCTGGGATTGGAGCTGCTGGAGACAAGGGGGGTGAGTCACAGAGGCAAATACACTGAGGTGGGGGCCCTTAAACTCCACATCACTTGAACCTTCTTGAAGCTGGGCTTGGAGCTGCTGGAGAGAAGGGGGTGAGTCACAGAGACAAAGACACTGAGGTGGGGGCCCTTAAACTCCATATCATTTGAACCTTCCTGAAGTTGGGATTGGAGCTGCTCCAGACAAGGGGGGTGAGTCACAGAGACAAAGACACTGAGGCGGGGGCCCTTAAACTCCATATCACTTGAACCTTTCTGAAGTCTGGATTGGAGCTGCTGGAGTGAAGTGGGGTGAGTCACAGAGACAAAGACACTGAGGTGGGCGCCCTTAAACTCCATATCACTTGAACGTTCCTGAAGCTGGGATTGGAGCTGCTGGAGAGAAGGGGGTGAGTCACATAGACAAAGACACTGAGGTGGGGGCCCTTAAACTCCATATCACTTGAACCTTCCTGAAGCAGGGACTGGAGCTGCTGGAGAGAAGGGGGTGAGTCACAGAGACAAAGACACTGAGGTGGGGGCCCTTAAACTCCATATCATTTGAACCTTCCTGAAGCTGGGATTGGAGCTGCTCCAGAGAAGGGGGGTGAGTCACAGAGACAAAGACACTGAGGTGGGGGCCCTTAAACTCCACATCACTTGAACCTTCCTGAAGCTGGGATTGGAGCTGCTGGAGAGAAGGGGGGTGAGTCACAGAGACAAAGACACTGAGGTGGGGGCCCTTAAACTCCATATCAGTCGAACCTTCCTGAAGCCTGGGTTGGAGCTGCTGGATTGAAGGGGGGTGAGTCACAGAGACAAAGACACTGAGGTGCGGGCCCTTAAACTCCATATCACTTGAACCTTCCTGAAGCCGGGATTGGAGCTGCTGGAGAGAAGGGGGGTGAGTCACAGAGACAAAGACACTGAGGTGGGGGCCCTTAAACTCCATATCACTTGTACCTTCCTGAAGCTGGGATTGGAGCTGCTGGAGAGAAGGGGGGTGAGTCACAGAGACAAAGAAACTGAGGTGGGGGCCCTTAAACTCCACATCACTTGAACCTTCCTGAAGCTGGGCTTGGAGCTGCTGGAGAGAAGGGGGTGAGTCACAGAGACAAAGACACTGAGTTGGGGCCCTTAAACTCCATATCACTTGAACCTTCCTGAAGCTGGGATTGGAGCTCCTGGAGAGAAGGGGGGTGAGTCACCGAGACAAAGACACTGAGGTGGGGGCCCTTAAACTCCACATCACTTGAACCTTCCTGAAGCTGGGATTGGAGCTGCTGGAGACAAGGGGGGTGAGTCACAGAGGCAAATACACTGAGGTGGGGGCCCTTAAACTCCACATCACTTGAACCTTCCTGAAGCTGGGCTTGGAGCTGCTGGAGAGAAGGGGGTGAGTCACAGAGACAAAGACACTGAGGTGGGGGCCCTTAAACTCCACATCACTTGAACCTTCCTGAAGCTGGGATTGGAGCTGCTGGATAGAAGGGGGGTGAGTCACAGAGACAAAGAAACTGAGGTGGGGGCCCTTAAACTCCACATCACTTGAATCTTCCTGAGGCTGGGATTGGAGCTGCTGGAGAGAAGGGGGTGAGTCACATAGACAAAGACACTGAGGTGGGGGCCCTTAAACTCCATATCACTTGAACCTTCCTGAAGCTGGGATTGGAGGTGCTGGAGAGAAGGGGGGTGAGTCACAGAGACAAAGACACTGTGGCGGGGGCCCTTAAACTCCATATCACTTGAACCTTCCTGAAGCTGGGATTGGAGCTGCTCCAGAGAAGGGGGGTGAGTCACAGAGACAAAGACACTGAGGTGGGGGCCCTTAAACTCCACATCACTTGAACCTTCCTGAAGCTGGGATTGGAGCTGCTGGAGAGAAGGGGGGTGAGTCACAGAGACAAAGACACTGAGGTGGGGGCCCTTAAACTCCATATCAGTTGAACCTTCCTGAAGCTGGGATTGGAGCTGCTGGAGAGAAGGGGGGTGAGTCACAGAGACAAAGACACTGAGGTGGGGGCCCTTAAACTCCATATCACTTGAACCTTCCTGAAGCTGGGATTGGAGCTGCTGCAGAGAAGGGGGGTGAGTCACAGAGACAAAGACACTGAGGTGGGGGCCCTTAAACTCCATATCACTTGAACCTTCCTGAAGCTGGGATTGGAGCTGCTGGAGAGAAGGGGGGTGAGTCACAGAGACAAATACACTGAGGTGGGGGCCCTTAAACTCCACATCACTTGAACCTTCCTGAAGCTGGGCTTGGAGCTGCTGGAGAGAAGGGGGTGAGTCACAGAGACAAAGACACTGAGTTGGGGGCCCTTAAACTCCATATCACTTGAACCTTCCTGAAGCTGGGATTGGAGCTCCTGGAGAGAAGGGGGGTGAGTCACCGAGACAAAGACACTGAGGTGGGGGCCCTTAAACTCCACATCACTTGAACCTTCCTGAAGCTGGGATTGGAGCTGCTGGAGACAAGGGGGGTGAGTCACAGAGGCAAATACACTGAGGTGGGGGCCCTTAAACTCCACATCACTTGAACCTTCCTGAAGCTGGGCTTGGAGCTGCTGGAGAGAAGGGGGTGAGTCACAGAGACAAAGACACTGAGGTGGGGGCCCTTAAACTCCACATCACTTGAACCTTCCTGAAGCTGGGATTGGAGCTCCTGGAGAGAAGGGGGGTGAGTCACCGAGACAAAGACACTGAGGTGGGGGCCCTTAAACTCCACATCACTTGAACCTTCCTGAAGCTGGGATTGGAGCTGCTGGAGACAAGGGGGGTGAGTCACAGAGGCAAATACACTGAGGTGGGGGCCCTTAAACTCCACATCACTTGAACCTTCCTGAAGCTGGGCTTGGAGCTGCTGGAGAGAAGGGGGTGAGTCACAGAGACAAAGACACTGAGGTGGGGGCCCTTAAACTCCACATCACTTGAACCTTCCTGAAGCTGGGATTGGAGCTGCTGGATAGAAGGGGGGTGAGTCACAGAGACAAAGACACTGAGGTGGGGGCCCTTAAACTCCACATCACTTGAACCTTCCTGAAGCTGGGATTGGAGCTGCTGGAGACAAGGGGGGTGAGTCACAGAGACAAAGACACTGAGGTGGGGGCCCTTAAACTCCACATCACTTGAACCTTCCTGAAGCTGGGCTTGGAGCTGCTGGAGAGAAGGGGGTGAGTCACAGAGACAAAGACACTGAGTTGGGGCCCTTAAACTCCATATCACTTGAACCTTCCTGAAGCTGGGATTGGAGCTCCTGGAGAGAAGGGGGGTGAGTCACCGAGACAAAGACACTGAGGTGGGGGCCCTTAAACTCCACATCACTTGAACCTTCCTGAAGCTGGGATTGGAGCTGCTGGAGACAAGGGGGGTGAGTCACAGAGGCAAATACACTGAGGTGGGGGCCCTTAAACTCCACATCACTTGAACCTTCCTGAAGCTGGGCTTGGAGCTGCTGGAGAGAAGGGGGTGAGTCACAGAGACAAAGACACTGAGGTGGGGGCCCTTAAACTCCACATCACTTGAACCTTCCTGAAGCTGGGATTGGAGCTGCTGGATAGAAGGGGGGTGAGTCACAGAGACAAAGAAACTGAGGTGGGGGCCCTTAAACTCCACATCACTTGAATCTTCCTGAAGCTGGGATTGGAGCTGCTGGAGAGAAGGGGGTGAGTCACATAGACAAAGACACTGAGGTGGGGGCCCTTAAACTCCATATCACTTGAACCTTCCTGAAGCTGGGATTGGAGGTGCTGGAGAGAAGGGGGGTGAGTCACAGAGACAAAGACACTGTGGCGGGGGCCCTTAAACTCCATATCACTTGAACCTTCCTGAAGCTGGGATTGGAGCTGCTCCAGAGAAGGGGGGTGAGTCACAGAGACAAAGACACTGAGGTGGGGGCCCTTAAACTCCACATCACTTGAACCTTCCTGAAGCTGGGATTGGAGCTGCTGGAGAGAAGGGGGGTGAGTCACAGAGACAAAGACACTGAGGTGGGGGCCCTTAAACTCCATATCAGTTGAACCTTCCTGAAGCTGGGATTGGAGCTGCTGGAGAGAAGGGGGGTGAGTCACAGAGACAAAGACACTGAGGTGGGGGCCCTTAAACTCCATATCACTTGAACCTTCCTGAAGCTGGGATTGGAGCTGCTGCAGAGAAGGGGGGTGAGTCACAGAGACAAAGACACTGAGGTGGGGGCCCTTAAACTCCATATCACTTGAACCTTCCTGAAGCTGGGATTGGAGCTGCTGGAGAGAAGGGGGGTGAGTCACAGAGACAAATACACTGAGGTGGGGGCCCTTAAACTCCACATCACTTGAACCTTCCTGAAGCTGGGCTTGGAGCTGCTGGAGAGAAGGGGGTGAGTCACAGAGACAAAGACACTGAGTTGGGGGCCCTTAAACTCCATATCACTTGAACCTTCCTGAAGCTGGGATTGGAGCTCCTGGAGAGAAGGGGGGTGAGTCACCGAGACAAAGACACTGAGGTGGGGGCCCTTAAACTCCACATCACTTGAACCTTCCTGAAGCTGGGATTGGAGCTGCTGGAGACAAGGGGGGTGAGTCACAGAGGCAAATACACTGAGGTGGGGGCCCTTAAACTCCACATCACTTGAACCTTCCTGAAGCTGGGCTTGGAGCTGCTGGAGAGAAGGGGGTGAGTCACAGAGACAAAGACACTGAGGTGGGGGCCCTTAAACTCCACATCACTTGAACCTTCCTGAAGCTGGGATTGGAGCTCCTGGAGAGAAGGGGGGTGAGTCACCGAGACAAAGACACTGAGGTGGGGGCCCTTAAACTCCACATCACTTGAACCTTCCTGAAGCTGGGATTGGAGCTGCTGGAGACAAGGGGGGTGAGTCACAGAGGCAAATACACTGAGGTGGGGGCCCTTAAACTCCACATCACTTGAACCTTCCTGAAGCTGGGCTTGGAGCTGCTGGAGAGAAGGGGGTGAGTCACAGAGACAAAGACACTGAGGTGGGGGCCCTTAAACTCCACATCACTTGAACCTTCCTGAAGCTGGGATTGGAGCTGCTGGATAGAAGGGGGGTGAGTCACAGAGACAAAGACACTGAGGTGGGGGCCCTTAAACTCCATATCACTTGAATCTTCCTGAAGCTGGGATTGGAGCTGATGGAGAGAAGGGGGGTGAGTCACAGAGATAAAGACACTGAGGCGGAGGCCCTTAAACTCCATATCACTTGAACCTTCCTGAAGCTGGGATTGGAGCTGCTGGAGAGAAGGGGGGTGAGTCACAGAGACAAAGACACTGTGGCGGGGGCCCTTAAACTCCATATCACTTGAACCTTCCTGAAGCTGGGATTGGAGCTGCTGGAGAGAAGGCGGGTGAGTCACAGAGACAAAGACACTGAGGCGGGGGCCCTTAATCTCCACATCACTTGAACCTTCCTGAAGCTGGGATTGGAGCTGCTGGAGAGAAGGGGGGTGAGTCACAGAGACAAAGACACTGAGGTGGGGGCCCTTAAACTCCATATCACTTGAACCTTCCTGAAGCTGGGATTGGAGCTGCTGCAGAGAAGGGGGGTGAGTCACAGAGACAAAGACACTGAGGTGGGGGCCCTTAAACTCCATATCACTTGAACCTTCCTGAAGCTGGGATTGGAGCTGCTGGAGAGAAGGGGGTGAGTCACAGAGACAAAGACACTGAGGTGGGGGCCCTTAAACTCCACATCACTTGAACCTTCCTGAAGCTGGGATTGGAGCTGCTGGATAGAAGGGGGGTGAGTCACAGAGACAAAGACACTGAGGTGGGGGCCCTTAAACTCCATATCACTTGAATCTTCCTGAAGCTGGGATTGGAGCTGATGGAGAGAAGGGGGGTGAGTCACAGAGATAAAGACACTGAGGCGGAGGCCCTTAAACTCCATATCACTTGAACCTTCCTGAAGCTGGGATTGGAGCTGCTGGAGAGAAGGGGGGTGAGTCACAGAGACAAAGACACTGTGGCGGGGGCCCTTAAACTCCATATCACTTGAACCTTCCTGAAGCTGGGATTGGAGCTGCTGGAGAGAAGGCGGGTGAGTCACAGAGACAAAGACACTGAGGCGGGGGCCCTTAATCTCCACATCACTTGAACCTTCCTGAAGCTGGGATTGGAGCTGCTGGAGAGAAGGGGGGTGAGTCACAGAGACAAAGACACTGAGGTGGGGGCCCTTAAACTCCATATCACTTGAACCTTCCTGAAGCTGGGATTGGAGCTGCTGCAGAGAAAGGGGGTGAGTCACAGAGACAAAGACACTGAGGTGGGGGCCCTTAAACTCCATATCACTTGAATCTTCCTGAAGCTGGGATTGGAGCTGATGGAGAGAAGGGGGGTGAGTCACAGAGATAAAGACACTGAGGCGGAGGCCCTTAAACTCCATATCACTTGAACCTTCCTGAAGCTGGGATTGGAGCTGCTGGAGAGAAGGGGGGTGAGTCACAGAGACAAAGACACTGTGGCGGGGGCCCTTAAACTCCATATCACTTGAACCTTCCTGAAGCTGGGATTGGAGCTGCTGGAGAGAAGGCGGGTGAGTCACAGAGACAAAGACACTGAGGCGGGGGCCCTTAATCTCCACATCACTTGAACCTTCCTGAAGCTGGGATTGGAGCTGCTGGAGAGAAGGGGGGTGAGTCACAGAGACAAAGACACTGAGGTGGGGGCCCTTAAACTCCATATCACTTGAACCTTCCTGAAGCTGGGATTGGAGCTGCTGCAGAGAAGGGGGGTGAGTCACAGAGACAAAGACACTGAGGTGGGGGCCCTTAAACTCCATATCACTTGAACCTTCCTGAAGCTGGGATTGGAGCTGCTGGAGAGAAGGGGGTGAGTCACAGAGACAAAGACACTGAGGTGGGGGCCCTTAAACTCCACATCACTTGAACCTTCCTGAAGCTGGGATTGGAGCTGCTGGATAGAAGGGGGGTGAGTCACAGAGACAAAGACACTGAGGTGGGGGCCCTTAAACTCCATATCACTTGAATCTTCCTGAAGCTGGGATTGGAGCTGATGGAGAGAAGGGGGGTGAGTCACAGAGATAAAGACACTGAGGCGGAGGCCCTTAAACTCCATATCACTTGAACCTTCCTGAAGCTGGGATTGGAGCTGCTGGAGAGAAGGGGGGTGAGTCACAGAGACAAAGACACTGTGGCGGGGGCCCTTAAACTCCATATCACTTGAACCTTCCTGAAGCTGGGATTGGAGCTGCTGGAGAGAAGGCGGGTGAGTCACAGAGACAAAGACACTGAGGCGGGGGCCCTTAATCTCCACATCACTTGAACCTTCCTGAAGCTGGGATTGGAGCTGCTGGAGAGAAGGGGGGTGAGTCACAGAGACAAAGACACTGAGGTGGGGGCCCTTAAACTCCATATCACTTGAACCTTCCTGAAGCTGGGATTGGAGCTGCTGCAGAGAAAGGGGGTGAGTCACAGAGACAAAGACACTGAGGTGGGGGCCCTTAAACTCCATATCACTTGAACCTTCCTGAAGCTGGGATTGGAGCTGCTGGAGAGAAGGGGGGTGAGTCACAGAGACAAAGACACTGAGGTGGGGGCCCTTAAACTCCATATCACTTGAACCTTCCTGAAACTGGGATTGGAGCTGCTGGAGAGAAGGGGGGTGAGTCACAGAGACAAAGACACTGAGGTGGGGGCCCTTAAACTCCATATCACTTGAACCTTCCTGAAGCTGGGATTGGAGCTGCTGGAGAGAAGAGGGGGGAGTCACAGAGACAAAGACACTGAGGCGGAGGCCCTTAAACTCCATATCACTTGAACCTTCCTGAAGCCGGGATTGGATCTGCTGGAGAGATGGGGGGTGAGTCACAGAGACAAAGACACTGAGGCGGGGCCCCTTAAACTCCATATCACTTGAACCTTCCTGAAGCTGGGATTGGAGCTGCTGGAGAGAAGGGGGGTGAGTCACAGAGACAAAGACACTGAGGCGGGGGCCCTTAAACTCCATATCACTTGAACCTTCCTGAAGCCTGGATTGGAGCTGCTGGAGTGAAGGGGGGTGAGTCACAGAGACAAAGACACTGAGGTGGGCGCCCTTAAACTCCATATCACTTGAACCTTCCTGAAGCTGGGATTGGAGCTGCTGGAGAGAAGGGGGTGAGTCACATAGACAAAGACACTCAGGTGGGGGCCCTTAAACTCCATATCACTTGAACCTTCCTGAAGCAGGGACTGGAGCTGCTGGAGAGAAGGGGGTGAGTCACAGAGACAAAGACACTGAGGTGGGGGCCCTTAAACTCCATATCATTTGAACCTTCCTGAAGCTGGGATTGGAGCTGCTGGAGAGAAGGGGGGTGAGTCACAGAGACAAAGACACTGAGGTGGGGGGCCTTAAACTCCACATCACTTGAACCTTCCTGAAGCTGGGATTGGAGCTGCTGGAGAGAAGGGGGGTGAGTCACAGAGACAAAGACACTGAGGCGGGGGCCCTTAAACTCCATATCACTTGAACCTTCCTGAAGCCGGGATTGGAGCTGCTGGAGAGAAGGGGGGTGAGTCACAGAGACAAAGACACCGAGGCGGGGGCCCTTAAACTCCATATCACTTGAACCTTCCTGAAGCCGGGATTGGAGCTGCTGGAGAGAAGGGGGGTGAGTCACAGAGGCAAAGACACTGAGACGGGGGCCGTTAAACTCCATATCACTTGAACCTTCCTGAAGCTGGGATTGGAGCTGCTGGAGAGAAGGGGGGTGAGTCACAGAGACAAAGAAACTGAGGTGGGGGCCCTTAAACTCCATATCACTTGAACCTTCCTGAAGCAGGGACTGGAGCTGCTGGAGAGAAGGGGGGTGAGTCACAGAGACAAAGACACTGAGGTTGGGGCCCTTAAACTCCATATCACTTGAAGCTTCCTGAAGCTGGGATTGGAGCTGCTGGAGAGAACGGGGTGAGTCACAGAGACAAAGACACTGAGGTGGGGGCCCTTAAACTCCATATCACTTGAACCTTCCTGAAGCTGGGATTGGAGCTGCTGGAGAGAAGGGGGGTGAGTCACAGAGACAAAGACACTGAGGTGGCCGCCCTAAACTCCATATCACTTGAACCTTCCTGAAGCCGGGATTGGAACTGCTGGAGGGGAGGGGGGTGAGTCACAGAGACAAAGACACTGAGGTGGGGCCCCTAAAACTCCATATCAGTTGAACCTTCCTGAAGCTGGGATTGGAGCTCCTGGAGAGAATGGGGGTGAGTCACAGAGACAAAGACACTGAGTTGGGGGCCCTTAAACTCCATATCACTTGAACCTTCCTGAAGCTGGGATTGGAGCTCCTGGAGAGAAGGGGGGTGAGTCACAGAGACAAAGACACTGAGGTGGGGGCCCTTAAACTCCACATCACTTGAACCTTCCTGAAGCTGGGATTGGAGCTGCTGGAGAGAAGGGGGGTGAGTCACAGAGACAAAGACACTGAGGCGGGGGCCCTTAAACTCCATATCACTTGAACCTTCCTGAAGTCGGGATTGGAGCTGCTGGAGAGAAGGGGGGTGAGTCACAGAGACAAAGACACCGAGGTGGGGGCCCTTAAATTCCATATCACTTGAACCTTCCTGAAGCTGGGATTGGAGCTGCTGGAGAGAAGGGGGTGAGTCACATAGACAAAGACACTGAGGTGGGGGCCCTTAAACTCCATATCACTTGAACCTTCCTGAAGCAGGGACTGGAGCTGCTGGAGAGAAGGGGGTGAGTCACAGAGACAAAGACACTGTGGTGGGGGCCCTTAAACTCCATATCATTTGAACCTTCCTGAAGCTGGGATTGGAGCTGCTCCAGAGAAGGGGGGTGAGTCACAGAGACAAAGACACTGAGGTGGGGGCCCTTAAACTCCACATCACTTGAAGCTTCCTGAAGCTGGGATTGGAGCTGCTGGAGAGAACGGGGTGAGTCACAGAGACAAAGACACTGAGGTGGGGGCCCTTAAACTCCATATCACTTGAACCTTCCTGAAGCTGGGATTGGAGCTCCTGGAGAGAATGGGGGTGAGTCACAGAGACAAAGACACTGAGTTGGGGGCCCTTAAACTCCATATCACTTGAACCTTCCTGAAGCTGGGATTGGAGCTGCTGGAGAGAAGGGGGTGAGTCACATAGACAAAGACACTGAGGTGGGGGCCCTTAAACTCCATATCACTTGAACCTTCCTGAAGCAGGGACTGGAGCTGCTGGAGAGAAGGGGGTGAGTCACAGAGACAAAGACACTGTGGTGGGGGCCCTTAAACTCCATATCATTTGAACCTTCCTGAAGCTGGGATTGGAGCTGCTCCAGAGAAGGGGGGTGAGTCACAGAGACAAAGACACTGAGGTGGGGGCCCTTAAACTCCACATCACTTGAACCTTCCTGAAGCAGGGACTGGAGCTGCTGGAGAGAAGGGGGTGAGTCACAGAGACAAAGACACTGAGGTGGGCGCCCTTAAACTCCATATCACTTGAAACTTCCTGAAGCTGGGATTGGAGCTGCTGGAGAGAAGGGGGTGAGTCACATAGACAAAGACACTGAGGTGGGGGCCCTTAAACTCCATATCACTTGAACCTTCCTGAAGCAGGGACTGGAGCTGCTGGAGAGAAGGGGGTGAGTCACAGAGACAAAGACACTGAGGTGGGGGCCCTTAAACTCCATATCACTTGAACCTTCCTGAAGCTGGGATTGGAGCTGCTCCAGAGAAGGGGGGTGAGTCACAGAGACAAAGACACTGAGGTGGGGGCCCTTAAACTCCATATCACTTGAACCTTCCTGAAGCTGGGATTGGAGCTGCTGGAGAGAAGGGGGGTGAGTCACAGAGACAAAGACACTGAGGTGGGGGCCCTTAAACTCCATATCACTTGAACCTTCCTCAAGCTGGGATTGGAGCTGCTGGAGAGAAGGGGGGTGAGTCACGGAGACAAAGACACTGAGGTGGGGGGCCTTAAATTCCATATCACTTGAACCTTCCTGAAGCTGGGATTGGAGCTGCTGGAGAGAAGGGGGTGAGTCACATAGACAAAGACACTGAGGTGGGGCCCCTTAAACTCCATATCACTTGAACCTTCCTGAAGCAGGGACTAGAGCTGCTGGAGGGAAGGGGGTGAGTCACAGAGACAAAGACACTGAGGTGGGGGCCCTTAAACTCCATATCACTTGAACCTTCCTGAAGCATGGACTAGAGCTGCTGGAGGGAAGGGGGTGAGTCACAGAGACAAAGACACTGAGGTGGGGGCCTTTAAACTCCATATCACTTGAACCTTCCTGAAGCTGGGATTGGAGCTGCTGGAGAGAAGGGGGGTGAGTCACAGAGACAAAGACACTGTGGTGGGGGCCCTTAAACTCCATATCTCTTGAACCTTCCTGAAGCTGGGATTGGAGCTGCTGGAGAGAAGAGGGGGGAGTCACAGAGACAAAGACACTGAGGCGGGGGCCCTTAAACTCCAAATCACTTGAACCTTCCTGAAGCTGGGATTGGAGCTGCTGGAGAGAAGGGGGGTGAGTCACAGAGACAAAGACACTGAGGCGGGGGCCCTTAAACTCCATATCACTTGAACCTTCCTGAAGCTGGGATTGGAGCTGCTGGAGAGAAGGGGAGTGAGTCACAGAGACAAAGACACTGAGGTGGGGGCCCTTAAACTCCATATCACTTGAACCTTCCTGAAGCTGGGATTGGAGCTGCTGGAGAGAAGGGGGGTGAGTCACAGAGACAAAGACACTGAGGCGGGGGCCCTTAAACTCCATATCACTTGAACCTTCCTGAAGCTGGGATTGGAGCTGCTGGAGAGAAGGGGGGTGAGTCACAGAGACAAAGACACTGAGGCGGGGGCCCTTAAACTCCATATCACTTGAACCTTCCTGAAGCCTGGATTGGAGCTGCTGGAGTGAAAGGGGGTGAGTCACAGAGACAAAGACACTGAGGTGGGCGCCCTTAAACTCCATATCACTTGAAACTTCCTGAAGCTGGGATTGGAGCTGCTGGAGATAAGGGGGTGAGTCACATAGACAAAGACACTGAGGTGGGGGCCCTTAAACTCCATATCACTTGAACCTTCCTGAAGCAGGGACTGGAGCTGCTGAAGAGAAGGGGGTGAGTCACAGAGACAAAGACACTGAGGTGGGGCCCCTTAAACTCCATATCACTTGAACCTTCCTGAAGCAGGGACTAGAGCTGCTGGAGGGAAGGGGGTGAGTCACAGAGACAAAGACACTGAGGTGGGGGCCCTTAAACTCCATATCACTTGAACCTTCCTGAAGCATGGACTAGAGCTGCTGGAGGGAAGGGGGTGAGTCACAGAGACAAAGACACTGAGGTGGGGGCCTTTAAACTCCATATCACTTGAACCTTCCTGAAGCTGGGATTGGAGCTGCTGGAGAGAAGGGGGGTGAGTCACAGAGACAAAGACACTGTGGTGGGGGCCCTTAAACTCCATATCTCTTGAACCTTCCTGAAGCTGGGATTGGAGCTGCTGGAGAGAAGAGGGGGGAGTCACAGAGACAAAGACACTGAGGCGGGGGCCCTTAAACTCCAAATCACTTGAACCTTCCTGAAGCTGGGATTGGAGCTGCTGGAGAGAAGGGGGGTGAGTCACAGAGACAAAGACACTGAGGCGGGGGCCCTTAAACTCCATATCACTTGAACCTTCCTGAAGCTGGGATTGGAGCTGCTGGAGAGAAGGGGAGTGAGTCACAGAGACAAAGACACTGAGGTGGGGGCCCTTAAACTCCATATCACTTGAACCTTCCTGAAGCTGGGATTGGAGCTGCTGGAGAGAAGGGGGGTGAGTCACAGAGACAAAGACACTGAGGCGGGGGCCCTTAAACTCCATATCACTTGAACCTTCCTGAAGCTGGGATTGGAGCTGCTGGAGAGAAGGGGGGTGAGTCACAGAGACAAAGACACTGAGGCGGGGGCCCTTAAACTCCATATCACTTGAACCTTCCTGAAGCCTGGATTGGAGCTGCTGGAGTGAAAGGGGGTGAGTCACAGAGACAAAGACACTGAGGTGGGCGCCCTTAAACTCCATATCACTTGAAACTTCCTGAAGCTGGGATTGGAGCTGCTGGAGATAAGGGGGTGAGTCACATAGACAAAGACACTGAGGTGGGGGCCCTTAAACTCCATATCACTTGAACCTTCCTGAAGCAGGGACTGGAGCTGCTGAAGAGAAGGGGGTGAGTCACAGAGACAAAGACACTGAGGTGGGGGCCCTTAAACTCCATATCACTTGAACCTTCCTGAAGCTGGGATTGGAGCTGCTGGAGAGAAGAGGGGGGAGTCACAGAGACAAAGACACTGAGGGGGGGGCCTTAAACTCCATATCACTTGAACCTTCCTGAAGCTGGGATTTGAGCTGCTGGAGAGAAGGGGGGTGAGTCACAGAGACAAAGACACTGAGGTGGGGTCCCTTAAACTCCATATCACTTGAACCTTCCTGAAGCTGGGATTGGAGCTGCTGGAGAGAAGGGGGTTGAGTCACAGAGACAAAGACACTGAGGTGGGGGGCCTTAAACTCCATATCACTTGAACCTTCCTGAAGCTGGGCTTGGAGCTGCAGGAGAGACGCAGGGTGAGTCACAGAGACAAAGACACTGAGGTGGGGGCCCTTAAACTCCATATCACTTGAACCTTCCTGAAGCTGGGATTGGAGATCCTGGAGAGAATGGGGGTGAGTCACAGAGACAAAGACACTGAGGTGGGGGCCCTTAAACTCCATATCACTTGAACCTTCCTGAAGCTGGGATTGGAGCTCCTGGAGAGAAGGGGGGTGAGTCACAGAGACAAAGACACTGAGGTGGGGGCCCTTAAACTCCACATCACTTGAACCTTCCTGAAGCTGGGATTGCAGCTGCTGGAGAGAAGGGGGTTGAGTCACAGAGACAAAGACACTGAGGTGGGGGGCCTTAAACTCCATATCACTTGAACCTTCCTGAAGCTGGGATTAGAGCTGCTAGAGAGAAGGGGGGTGAGTCACAGAGACAAAGACACTGAGGTGGGGTCCCTTAAACTCCATATCACTTGAACCTTCCTGAAGCTGGGCTTGGAGCTGCTGGAGAGACGCGGGGTGAGTCACAGAGACAAAGACACTGAGGTGGGGGCCCTTAAACTCCATATCACTTGAACCTTCCTGAAGCTGGGCTTGGAGCTGCTAGAGAGAAGGGGGGTGAGTCACAGAGGCAAAGACACTGAGGTGGGGGCCCTTAAACTCCATATCACTTGAACCTTCCTGAAGCTGCGCTTGGAGCTGCTGGAGACAAGGGGGGTGAGTCACAGAGGCAAATACACTGAGGTGGGGGGCCCTTAAACTCCACATCACTTGAATCTTCCTGAAGCTGCGCTTGGAGCTGCTGGAGACAAGGGGGGTGAGTCACAGAGACAAAGACACTGAGGTGGGGGCCCTTAAACTCCACATCACTTGAACCTTCCTGAAGCTGGGATTGGAGCTGCAGGAGAGAAGGGGGGTGAGTCACAGAGACAAAGACACTGAGTTGGGGGCCCTTAAACTCCATATCACTTGAACCTTCCTGAACCCGGGATTGGAGCTGCTGGAGAGAAGGGGGGTGAGTCACAGAGGCAAAGACACTGAGGCGGGGGCCCTTAAACTCCATATCACTTGAACCTTCCTGAAGCTGGGATTGGAGCTGCTGGAGAGAAGGGGGGTGAGTCACAGAGACAAAGACACTGAGGTGGGGGCCCTTAAACTCCATATCACTTGAACCTTCCTGAAGCCGGGATTGGAGCTGCTGGAGGGAAGGGGGTGAGTCACAGAGACAAAGACACTGAGGTGGGGGCCCTTAAACTCCATATCACTTGAACCTTCCTGAAGCCGGGATTGGAGCTGCTGTAGGGAAGGGGGTGAGTCACAGAGACAAAGACACTGAGGTGGGGGCCCTTAAACTCCATATCACTTGAACCTTCCTGAAGCAGGGACTAGAGCTGCTGGAGGGAAGGGGGTGAGTCACAGAGACAAAGACACTGAGGTGGGCGCCCTTAAACTCCATATCAGTTGAACCTTCCTGAAGCTGGGATTGGAGCTGCTGGAGAGATGGGGGGTGAGTCACAGAGACAAAGACACTGAGGTGGGCGCCCTTAAACTCCATATCACTTGAAACTTCCTGAAGCCGGGATTGGAGCTGCTGGAGGGAAGGGGGTGAGTCACAGAGACAAAGACACTGAGGTGGGGGCCCTTAAACTCCATATCACTTGAACCTTCCTGAAGCAGGGACTAGAGCTGCTGGAGGGAAGGGGGTGAGTCACAGAGACAAAGACACTGAGGTGGGGGCCTTTAAACTCCATATCACTTGAACCTTCCTGAAGCTGGGATTGGAGCTGCTGCAGAGAAGGGGGGGTGAGTCACAGAGACAAATACACTGAGGTGGGGGGCCCTTAAACTCCATATCACTTGAACCTTCCTGAAGCTGTGCTTGGAGGTGCTGGAGAGAAGGGGGGTGAGTCACAGACATAAAGACACTGAGGTGGGGGCCCTTAAACTCCATATCTCTTGAACCTTCCTGAAGCTGGGATTGGAGCTGCAGGAGAGAAGGGGGGTGAGTCACAGAGACAAAGACACTGATTTGGGGGCCCTTAAACTCCATATCACTTGAACCTTCCTGAAGCTGGGATTGGAGCTGCTGGAGAGAAGGGGGGTGAGTCACAGAGACAAAGACACTGAGGTGGGGGGCCTTAAACTCCACATCACTTGAACCTTCCTGAAGCTGGGATTGGAGCTGCTGGAGAGAAGGGGGGTGAGTCACAGAGACAAAGACTCCGAGGCGGGGACCCTTAAACTCCATATCACTTGAACCTTCCTGAAGCCGGGATTGGAGCTGCTGGAGAGAAGGGGGGTGAGTCACAGAGGCAAAGACACTGAGGTGGGGGCCCTTAAACTCCATATCACTTGAACCTTCCTGAAGCTGCGCTTGGAGCTGCTGGAGACAAGGGGGGTGAGTCACAGAGGCAAATACACTGAGGTGGGGGGCCCTTAAACTCCACATCACTTGAACCTTCCTGAAGCTGGGATTGGAGCTGCTGGAGAGAAGGGGGGTGAGTCACAGAGACAAAGACACTGAGGTGGGGGGCCTTAAACTCCACATCACTTGAACCTTCCTGAAGCTGGGATTGGAGCTGCTGGAGAGAAGGGGGGTGAGTCACAGAGACAAAGACTCCGAGGCGGGGACCCTTAAACTCCATATCACTTGAACCTTCCTGAAGCCGGGATTGGAGCTGCTGGAGAGAAGGGGGGTGAGTCACAGAGGCAAAGACACTGAGGTGGGGGCCCTTAAACTCCATATCACTTGAATCTTCCTGAAGCTGCGCTTGGAGCTGCTGGAGACAAGGGGGGTGAGTCACAGAGGCAAATACACTGAGGTGGGGGCCTTTAAACTCCATATCACTTGAACCTTCCTGAAGCTGGGATTGGAGCTGCTGCAGAGAAGGGGGGGTGAGTCACAGAGACAAATACACTGAGGTGGGGGGCCCTTAAACTCCATATCACTTGAACCTTCCTGAAGCTGTGCTTGGAGGTGCTGGAGAGAAGGGGGGTGAGTCACAGACACAAAGACACTGAGGTGGGGGCCCTTAAACTCCATATCTCTTGAACCTTCCTGAAGCTGGGATTGGAGCTGCAGGAGAGAAGGGGGGTGAGTCACAGAGACAAAGACACTGATTTGGGGGCCCTTAAACTCCATATCACTTGAACCTTCCTGAAGCTGGGATTGGAGCTGCTGGAGAGAAGGGGGGTGAGTCACAGAGACAAAGACACTGAGGTGGGGGGCCTTAAACTCCACATCACTTGAACCTTCCTGAAGCTGGGATTGGAGCTGCTGGAGAGAAGGGGGGTGAGTCACAGAGACAAAGACTCCGAGGCGGGGACCCTTAAACTCCATATCACTTGAACCTTCCTGAAGCCGGGATTGGAGCTGCTGGAGAGAAGGGGGGTGAGTCACAGAGGCAAAGACACTGAGGTGGGGGCCCTTAAACTCCATATCACTTGAACCTTCCTGAAGCTGCGCTTGGAGCTGCTGGAGACAAGGGGGGTGAGTCACAGAGGCAAATACACTGAGGTGGGGGGCCCTTAAACTCCACATCACTTGAATCTTCCTGAAGCTGCGCTTGGAGCTGCTGGAGACAAGGGGGGTGAGTCACAGAGACAAAGACACTGAGGTGGGGGCCCTTAAACTCCACATCACTTGAACCTTCCTGAAGATGGGATTGGAGCTGCAGGAGAGAAGGGGGGTGAGTCACAGAGACAAAGACACTGAGTTGGGGGCTCTTAAACTCCATATCACTTGAACCTTCCTGAAGCTGGGATTGGAGCTGCTGGAGAGAAGGGGGGTGAGTCATAGAGACAAAGACACTGAGGTGGGGGGCCTTAAACTCCACATCACTTGAACCTTCCTGAAGCTGGGATTGGAGCTGCTGCAGAGAAGGGGGGTGAGTCACAGAGACAAAGACTCCGAGGCGGGGGCCCTTAAACTCCATATCACTTGAACCTTCCTGAAGCTGGGATTGGAGCTGCTGGAGAGACGCGGGGTGAGTCACAGAGACAAAGACACTGAGGTGGGGGCCCTTAAACTCCACATCACTTGAACCTTCCTGAAGCTGGGCTTGGAGCTGCTAGAGAGAAGGGGGGTGAGTCACAGAGGCAAAGACACTGAGGTGGGGGCCCTTAAACTCCATATCACTTGAACCTTCCTGAAGCTGCGCTTGGAGCTGCTGGAGACAAGGGGGGTGAGTCACAGAGGCAAATACACTGAGGTGGGGGGCCCTTAAACTCCACATCACTTGAACCTTCCTGAAGCTGGGATTGGAGCTGCTGGAGAGAAGGGGGGTGAGTCACAGAGACAAAGACACTGAGGTGGGGGGCCTTAAACTCCACATAACTTGAACCTTCCTGAAGCTGGGATTGGAGCTGCTGGAGAGAAGGGGGGTGAGTCACAGAGACAAAGACTCCGAGGCGGGGACCCTTAAACTCCATATCATTTGAACCTTCCTGAAGCCGGGATTGGAGCTGCTGGAGAGAAGGGGGGTGAGTCACAGAGGCAAAGACACTGAGGTGGGGGCCCTTAAACTCCATATCACTTGAACCTTCCTGAAGCTGCGCTTGGAGCTGCTGGAGACAAGGGGGGTGAGTCACAGAGGCAAATACACTGAGGTGGGGGGCCCTTAAACTCCACATCACTTGAATCTTCCTGAAGCTGCGCTTGGAGCTGCTGGAGACAAGGGTGGTGAGTCACAGAGACAAAGACACTGAGTTGGGGGCCCTTAAACTCCACATCACTTGAACCTTCCTGAAGATGGGATTGGAGCTGCAGGAGAGAAGGGGGGTGAGTCACAGAGACAAAGACACTGAGTTGGGGGCTCTTAAACTCCATATCACTTGAACCTTCCTGAAGCTGGGATTGGAGCTGCTGGAGAGAAGGGGGGTGAGTCATAGAGACAAAGACACTGAGGTGGGGGGCCTTAAACTCCACATCACTTGAACCTTCCTGAAGCTGGGATTGGAGCTGCTGCAGAGAAGGGGGGTGAGTCACAGAGACAAAGACTCCGAGGCGGGGGCCCTTAAACTCCATATCACTTGAACCTTCCTGAAGCTGGGATTGGAGCTGCTGGAGAGAAGGGGGTGAGTCACAGAGACAAAGACACTGAGGTGGGGGCCCTTAAACTCCACATCACTTGAACCTTCCTGAAGCTGGGATTGGAGCTGCTGGACAGAAGGGGGGTGAGTCACAGAGACAAAGACACTGAGGTGGGGCCCCTAAAACTCCATATCAGTTGAACCTTCCTGAACTGGGATTGGAGCTGCTGGAGAGATGGGGGGTGAGTCACAGAGACAAAGACACTGAGGTGAGCGCCCTTAAACTCCATATCACTTGAAACTTCCTGAAGCCGGGATTGGAGCTGCTGGAGGGAAGGGGGTGAGTCACAGAGACAAAGACACTGAGGTGGGGGCCCTTAAACTCCATATCACTTGAACCTTCCTGAAGCAGGGACTAGAGCTGCTGGAGGGAAGGGGGTGAGTCACAGAGACAAAGACACTGAGGTGGGGGCCTTTAAACTCCATATCACTTGAACCTTCCTGAAGCTGGGATTGGAGCTGCTGCAGAGAAGGGGGGGTGAGTCACAGAGACAAATACACTGAGGTGGGGGGCCCTTAAACTCCATATCACTTGAACCTTCCTGAAGCCGGGATTGGAGCTTCTGGAGAGAAGGGGGGTGAGTCACAGAGACAAAGACACTGAGGTGGGGGCCCTTAAACTCCATATCACTTGAACCTTCCTGAAGCTGGGATTGGAGCTGCTGGAGGGAAGGGGGGTGAGTCACAGAGACAAAGACACTGAGGTGGGCGCCCTTAAACTCCATATCAGTTGATCCTTCCTGAAGCTGGGATTGGAGCTGCTGGAGGGAATGGGGTGAGTCACAGAGACAAAGACACTGAGGTGTGGGCCCTTAAACTCCATATCACTTGAACCTTCCTGAAGCAGGGACTAGAGCTGCTGGAGGGAAGGGGGTGAGTCACAGAGACAAAGACACTGAGGTGGGGGCCTTTAAACTCCATATCACTTGAACCTTCCTGAAGCTGGGATTGGAGCTGCTGCAGAGAAGGGGGGGTGAGTCACAGAGACAAATACACTGAGGTGGGGGGCCCTTAAACTCCATATCACTTGAACCTTCCTGAAGCTGCGCTTGGAGGTGCTGGAGAGAAGGGGGGTGAGTCACAGAGACAAAGACACTGAGGTGGGGGCCCTTAAACTCCATATCTCTTGAACCTTCCTGAAGCTGGGATTGGAGCTGCAGGAGAGAAGGGGGGTGAGTCACAGAGACAAAGACACTGATTTGGGGGCCCTTAAACTCCATATCACTTGAACCTTCCTGAAGCTGGGATTGGAGCTGCTGGAGAGAAGGGGGGTGAGTCACAGAGACAAAGACACTGAGGTGGGGGCCCTTAAACTCCATATCACTTGAACCTTCCTGAAGCTGCGCTTGGAGCTGCTGGAGACAAGGGGGGTGAGTCACAGAGGCAAATACACTGAGGTGGGGGGCCCTTAAACTCCACATCACTTGAATCTTCCTGAAGCTGCGCTTGGAGCTGCTGGAGACAAGGGGGGTGTGTCACAGAGACAAAGACACTGAGGTGGGGGCCCTTAAACTCCACATCACTTGAACCTTCCTGAAGCTGGGATTGGAGCTGCAGGAGAGAAGGGGGGTGAGTCACAGAGACAAAGACACTGAGTTGGGGGCCCTTAAACTCCATATCACTTGAACCTTCCTGAAGCTGGGATTGGAGCTGCTGGAGAGAAGGGGGTGAGTCACAGAGACAAAGACACTGAGGTGGGGGCCCTTAAACTCCACATCACTTGAACCTTCCTGAAGCTGGGATTGGAGCTGCTGAACCGAGGGGGGGTGAGTCACAGAGACAAAGACACTGAGGTGGGGCCCCTAAAACTCCATATCAGTTGAACCTTCCTGAAGCTGGGATTGGAGCTGCTGGAGAGATGGGGGGTGAGTCACAGAGACAAAGACACTGAGGTGGGCGCCCTTAAACTCCATATCACTTGAACCTTCCTGAAGCCGGGATTGGAGCTGCTGGAGGAAAGGGGGTGAGTCACAGAGACAAAGACACTGAGGTGGGGGCCCTTAAACTCCATATCACTTGAACCTTCCTGAAGCCGGGATTGGAGCTGCTGGAGGGAAGGGGGTGAGTCACAGAGACAAAGACACTGAGGTCTGGGCCCTTAAACTCCATATCACTTGAACCTTCCTGAAGCAGGGACTAGAGCTGCTGGAGGGAAGGGGGTGAGTCACAGAGACAAAGACACTGAGGTGGGCGCCCTTAAACTCCATATCAGTTGAACCTTCCTGAAGCTGGGATTGGAGCTGCTGGAGAGATGGGGGGTGAGTCACAGAGACAAAGACACTGAGGTGGGGGCCCTTAAACTCCACATCACTTGAACCTTCCTGAAGATGGGATTGGAGCTGCAGGAGAGAAGGGGGGTGAGTCACAGAGACAAAGACACTGAGTTGGGGGCTCTTAAACTCCATATCACTTGAACCTTCCTGAAGCTGGGATTGGAGCTGCTGGAGAGAAGGGGGGTGAGTCATAGAGACAAAGACACTGAGGTGGGGGGCCTTAAACTCCACATCACTTGAACCTTCCTGAAGCTGGGATTGGAGCTGCTGCAGAGAAGGGGGGTGAGTCACAGAGACAAAGACTCCGAGGCGGGGGCCCTTAAACTCCATATCACTTGAACCTTCCTGAAGCTGGGATTGGAGCTGCTGGAGAGACGCGGGGTGAGTCACAGAGACAAAGACACTGAGGTGGGGGCCCTTAAACTCCACATCACTTGAACCTTCCTGAAGCTGGGCTTGGAGCTGCTAGAGAGAAGGGGGGTGAGTCACAGAGGCAAAGACACTGAGGTGGGGGCCCTTAAACTCCATATCACTTGAACCTTCCTGAAGCTGCGCTTGGAGCTGCTGGAGACAAGGGGGGTGAGTCACAGAGGCAAATACACTGAGGTGGGGGGCCCTTAAACTCCACATCACTTGAACCTTCCTGAAGCTGGGATTGGAGCTGCTGGAGAGAAGGGGGGTGAGTCACAGAGACAAAGACACTGAGTTGGGGGGCCTTAAACTCCACATCACTTGAACCTTCCTGAAGCTGGGATTGGAGCTGCTGGAGAGAAGGGGGGTGAGTCACAGAGACAAAGACTCCGAGGCGGGGACCCTTAAACTCCATATCACTTGAACATTCCTGAAGCCGGGATTGGAGCTGCTGGAGAGAAGGGGGGTGAGTCACAGAGGCAAAGACACTGAGGTGGGGGCCCTTAAACTCCATATCACTTGAACCTTCCTGAAGCTGCGCTTGGAGCTGCTGGAGACAAGGGGGGTGAGTCACAGAGGCAAATACACTGAGGTGGGGGGCCCTTAAACTCCACATCACTTGAATCTTCCTGAAGCTGCGCTTGGAGCTGCTGGAGACAAGGGGGGTGAGTCACAGAGACAAAGACACTGAGGTGGGGGCCCTTAAACTCCACATCACTTGAACCTTCCTGAAGATGGGATTGGAGCTGCAGGAGAGAAGGGGGGTGAGTCACAGAGACAAAGACACTGAGTTGGGGGCTCTTAAACTCCATATCACTTGAACCTTCCTGAAGCTGGGATTGGAGCTGCTGGAGAGAAGGGGGGTGAGTCATAGAGACAAAGACACTGAGGTGGGGGGCCTTAAACTCCACATCACTTGAACCTTCCTGAAGCTGGGATTGGAGCTGCTGCAGAGAAGGGGGGTGAGTCACAGAGACAAAGACTCCGAGGCGGGGGCCCTTAAACTCCATATCACTTGAACCTTCCTGAAGCTGGGATTGGAGCTGCTGGAGAGAAGGGGGTGAGTCACAGAGACAAAGACACTGAGGTGGGGGCCCTTAAACTCCACATCACTTGAACCTTCCTGAAGCTGGGATTGGAGCTGCTGGACAGAAGGGGGGTGAGTCACAGAGACAAAGACACTGAGGTGGGGCCCCTAAAACTCCATATCAGTTGAACCTTCCTGAACTGGGATTGGAGCTGCTGGAGAGATGGGGGGTGAGTCACAGAGACAAAGACACTGAGGTGAGCGCCCTTAAACTCCATATCACTTGAAACTTCCTGAAGCCGGGATTGGAGCTGCTGGAGGGAAGGGGGTGAGTCACAGAGACAAAGACACTGAGGTGGGGGCCCTTAAACTCCATATCACTTGAACCTTCCTGAAGCAGGGACTAGAGCTGCTGGAGGGAAGGGGGTGAGTCACAGAGACAAAGACACTGAGGTGGGGGCCTTTAAACTCCATATCACTTGAACCTTCCTGAAGCTGGGATTGGAGCTGCTGCAGAGAAGGGGGGGTGAGTCACAGAGACAAATACACTGAGGTGGGGGGCCCTTAAACTCCATATCACTTGAACCTTCCTGAAGCCGGGATTGGAGCTTCTGGAGAGAAGGGGGGTGAGTCACAGAGACAAAGACACTGAGGTGGGGGCCCTTAAACTCCATATCACTTGAACCTTCCTGAAGCTGGGATTGGAGCTGCTGGAGGGAAGGGGGGTGAGTCACAGAGACAAAGACACTGAGGTGGGCGCCCTTAAACTCCATATCAGTTGATCCTTCCTGAAGCTGGGATTGGAGCTGCTGGAGGGAATGGGGTGAGTCACAGAGACAAAGACACTGAGGTGGGGGCCCTTAAACTCCATATCACTTGAACCTTCCTGAAGCAGGGACTAGAGCTGCTGGAGGGAAGGGGGTGAGTCACAGAGACAAAGACACTGAGGTGGGGGCCTTTAAACTCCATATCACTTGAACCTTCCTGAAGCTGGGATTGGAGCTGCTGCAGAGAAGGGGGGGTGAGTCACAGAGACAAATACACTGAGGTGGGGGGCCCTTAAACTCCATATCACTTGAACCTTCCTGAAGCTGCGCTTGGAGGTGCTGGAGAGAAGGGGGGTGAGTCACAGAGACAAAGACACTGAGGTGGGGGCCCTTAAACTCCATATCTCTTGAACCTTCCTGAAGCTGGGATTGGAGCTGCAGGAGAGAAGGGGGGTGAGTCACAGAGACAAAGACACTGATTTGGGGGCCCTTAAACTCCATATCACTTGAACCTTCCTGAAGCTGGGATTGGAGCTGCTGGAGAGAAGGGGGGTGAGTCACAGAGACAAAGACTCCGAGGCGGGGACCCTTAAACTCCATATCACTTGAACCTTCCTGAAGCCGGGATTGGAGCTGCTGGAGAGAAGGGGGGTGAGTCACAGAGGCAAAGACACTGAGGTGGGGGCCCTTAAACTCCATATCACTTGAACCTTCCTGAAGCTGCGCTTGGAGCTGCTGGAGACAAGGGGGGTGAGTCACAGAGGCAAATACACTGAGGTGGGGGGCCCTTAAACTCCACATCACTTGAATCTTCCTGAAGCTGCGCTTGGAGCTGCTGGAGACAAGGGGGGTGTGTCACAGAGACAAAGACACTGAGGTGGGGGCCCTTAAACTCCACATCACTTGAACCTTCCTGAAGCTGGGATTGGAGCTGCAGGAGAGAAGGGGGGTGAGTCACAGAGACAAAGACACTGAGTTGGGGCCCTTAAACTCCATATCACTTGAACCTTCCTGAAGCTGGGATTGGAGCTGCTGGAGAGAAGGGGGGTGAGTCATAGAGACAAAGACACTGAGGTGGGGGGCCTTAAACTCCACATCACTTGAACCTTCCTGAAGCTGGGATTGGAGCTGCTGCAGAGAAGGGGGGTGAGTCACAGAGACAAAGACTCCGAGGCGGGGGCCCTTAAACTCCATATCACTTGAACCTTCCTGAAGCTGGGATTGGAGCTGCTGGAGAGAAGGGGGTGAGTCACAGAGACAAAGACACTGAGGTGGGGGCCCTTAAACTCCACATCACTTGAACCTTCCTGAAGCTGGGATTGGAGCTGCTGAACCGAGGGGGGGTGAGTCACAGAGACAAAGACACTGAGGTGGGGCCCCTAAAACTCCATATCAGTTGAACCTTCCTGAAGCTGGGATTGGAGCTGCTGGAGAGATGGGGGGTGAGTCACAGAGACAAAGACACTGAGGTGGGCGCCCTTAAACTCCATATCACTTGAACCTTCCTGAAGCCGGGATTGGAGCTGCTGGAGGAAAGGGGGTGAGTCACAGAGACAAAGACACTGAGGTGGGGGCCCTTAAACTCCATATCACTTGAACCTTCCTGAAGCCGGGATTGGAGCTGCTGGAGGGAAGGGGGTGAGTCACAGAGACAAAGACACTGAGGTCTGGGCCCTTAAACTCCATATCACTTGAACCTTCCTGAAGCAGGGACTAGAGCTGCTGGAGGGAAGGGGGTGAGTCACAGAGACAAAGACACTGAGGTGGGGGCCCTTAAACTCCACATCACTTGAACCTTCCTGAAGCTGGGATTGCAGCTGCTGGAGAGAAGGGGGTTGAGTCACAGAGACAAAGACACTGAGGTGGGGGGCCTTAAACTCCATATCACTTGAACCTTCCTGAAGCTGGGATTAGAGCTGCTAGAGAGAAGGGGGGTGAGTCACAGAGACAAAGACACTGAGGTGGGGGCCCTTAAACTCCATATCACTTGAACCTTCCTGAAGCCGGGATTGGAGCTGCTGGAGAGAAGGGGGGTGAGTCACAGAGGCAAAGACACTGAGGCGGGGGCCCTTAAACTCCATATCACTTGAACCTTCCTGAAGCTGGGATTGGAGCTGCTGGAGAGAAGGGGGGTGAGTCACAGAGACAAAGACACTGAGGTGGGGGCCCTTAAACTCCATATCACTTGAACCTTCCTGAAGCCGGGATTGGAGCTGCTGGAGGGAAGGGGGTGAGTCACAGAGGCAAATACACTGAGGTGGGGGCCCTTAAACTCCATATCACTTGAACCTTCCTGAAGCCGGGATTGGAGCTGCTGTAGGGAAGGGGGTGAGTCACAGAGACAAAGACACTGAGGTGGGGGCCCTTAAACTCCATATCACTTGAACCTTCCTGAAGCTGGGCTTGGAGCTGCTGGAGAGAAGGGGGTTGAGTCACAGAGACAAAGACACTGAGGTGGGGGGCCTTAAACTCCATATCACTTGAACCTTCCTGAAGCTGGGCTTGGAGCTGCTGGAGAGACGCAGGGTGAGTCACAGAGACAAAGACACTGAGGTGGGGGCCCTTAAACTCCATATCACTTGAACCTTCCTGAAGCTGGGATTGGAGCTCCTGGAGAGAATGGGGGTGAGTCACAGAGACAAAGACACTGAGGTGGGGGCCCTTAAACTCCATATCACTTGAACCTTCCTGAAGCTGGGATTGGAGCTCCTGGAGAGAAGGGGGGTGAGTCACAGAGACAAAGACACTGAGGTGGGGGCCCTTAAACTCCACATCACTTGAACCTTCCTGAAGCTGGGATTGCAGCTGCTGGAGAGAAGGGGGTTGAGTCACAGAGACAAAGACACTGAGGTGGGGGGCCTTAAACTCCATATCACTTGAACCTTCCTGAAGCTGGGATTAGAGCTGCTAGAGAGAAGGGGGGTGAGTCACAGAGACAAAGACACTGAGGTGGGGTCCCTTAAACTCCATATCACTTGAACCTTCCTGAAGCTGGGCTTGGAGCTGCTGGAGAGACGCGGGGTGAGTCACAGAGACAAAGACACTGAGGTGGGGGCCCTTAAACTCCATATCACTTGAACCTTCCTGAAGCTGGGCTTGGAGCTGCTAGAGAGAAGGGGGGTGAGTCACAGAGGCAAAGACACTGAGGTGGGGGCCCTTAAACTCCATATCACTTGAACCTTCCTGAAGCTGCGCTTGGAGCTGCTGGAGACAAGGGGGGTGAGTCACAGAGGCAAATACACTGAGGTGGGGGGCCCTTAAACTCCACATCACTTGAATCTTCCTGAAGCTGCGCTTGGAGCTGCTGGAGACAAGGGGGGTGAGTCACAGAGACAAAGACACTGAGGTGGGGGCCCTTAAACTCCACATCACTTGAACCTTCCTGAAGCTGGGATTGGAGCTGCAGGAGAGAAGGGGGGTGAGTCACAGAGACAAAGACACTGAGTTGGGGGCCCTTAAACTCCATATCACTTGAACCTTCCTGAAGCCGGGATTGGAGCTGCTGGAGAGAAGGGGGGTGAGTCACAGAGGCAAAGACACTGAGGCGGGGGCCCTTAAACTCCATATCACTTGAACCTTCCTGAAGCCGGGATTGGAGCTGCTGGAGGGAAGGGGGTGAGTCACAGAGACAAAGACACTGAGGTGGGGGCCCTTAAACTCCATATCACTTGAACCTTCCTGAAGCCGGGATTGGAGCTGCTGTAGGGAAGGGGGTGAGTCACAGAGACAAAGACACTGAGGTGGGGGCCCTTAAACTCCATATCACTTGAACCTTCCTGAAGCAGGGACTAGAGCTGCTGGAGGGAAGGGGGTGAGTCACAGAGACAAAGACACTGAGGTGGGCGCCCTTAAACTCCATATCAGTTGAACCTTCCTGAAGCTGGGATTGGAGCTGCTGGAGAGATGGGGGGTGAGTCACATTGACAAAGACACTGAGGTGGGCGCCCTTAAACTCCATATCACTTGAACCTTCCTGAAGCTGGGATTGGAGCTGCTGGAGAGAAGGGGGGTGAGTCACAGAGACAAAGACACTGAGGTGGGGGGCCTTAAACTCCACATCACTTGAACCTTCCTGAAGCTGGGATTGGAGCTGCTGGAGAGAAGGGGGGTGAGTCACAGAGACAAAGACTCCGAGGCGGGGACCCTTAAACTCCATATCACTTGAACCTTCCTGAAGCCGGGATTGGAGCTGCTGGAGAGAAGGGGGGTGAGTCACAGAGGCAAAGACACTGAGGTGGGGGCCCTTAAACTCCATATCACTTGAACCTTCCTGAGCTGCGCTTGGAGGTGCTGGAGAGAAGGGGGGTGAGTCACAGAGACAAAGACCATGATGTGGGGGCCCTTAAACTCCATATCTCTTGAACCTTCCTGAAGCTGGGATTGGAGCTGCAGGAGAGAAGGGGGGTGAGTCACAGAGACAAAGACACTGATTTGGGGGCCCTTAAACTCCATATCACTTGAACCTTCCTGAAGCTGGGATTGGAGCTGCTGGAGAGAAGGGGGGTGAGTCACAGAGACAAAGACACTGAGGTGGGGGGCCTTAAACTCCACATCACTTGAACCTTCCTGAAGCTGGGATTGGAGCTGCTGGAGAGAAGGGGGGTGAGTCACAGAGACAAAGACTCCGAGGCGGGGACCCTTAAACTCCATATCACTTGAACCTTCCTGAAGCCGGGATTGGAGCTGCTGGAGAGAAGGGGGGTGAGTCACAGAGGCAAAGACACTGAGGTGGGGGCCCTTAAACTCCATATCACTTGAACCTTCCTGAAGCTGCGCTTGGAGCTGCTGGAGACAAGGGGGGTGAGTCACAGAGGCAAATACACTAAGGTGGGGGGCCCTTAAACTCCACATCACTTGAATCTTCCTGAAGCTGCGCTTGGAGCTGCTGGAGACAAGTGGGGTGAGTCACAGAGACAAAGACACTGAGGTGGGGGCCCTTAAACTCCACATCACTTGAACCTTCCTGAAGATGGGATTGGAGCTGCAGGAGAGAAGGGGGGTGAGTCACAGAGACAAAGACAATGAGTTGGGGGCTCTTAAACTCCATATCACTTGAACCTTCCTGAAGCTGGGATTGGAGCTGCTGGAGAGAAGGGGGGTGAGTCATAGAGACAAAGACACTGAGGTGGGGGGCCTTAAACTCCACATCACTTGAACCTTCCTGAAGCTGGGATTGGAGCTGCTGCAGAGAAGGGGGGTGAGTCACAGAGACAAAGACTCCGAGGCGGGGGCCCTTAAACTCCATATCACTTGAACCTTCCTGAAGCTGGGATTGGAGCTGCTGGAGAGAAGGGGGTGAGTCACAGAGACAAAGACACTGAGGTGGGGGCCCTTAAACTCCACATCACTTGAACCTTCCTGAAGCTGGGATTGGAGCTGCTGGACAGAAGGGGGGTGAGTCACAGAGACAAAGACACTGAGGTGGGGCCCCTAAAACTCCATATCAGTTGAACCTTCCTGAAGCTGGGATTGGAGCTGCTGGAGAGATGGGGGGTGAGTCACAGAGACAAAGACACTGAGGTGGGCGCCCTTAAACTCCATATCACTTGAACCTTCCTGAAGCCGGGATTGGAGCTGCTGGAGGGAAGGGGGTGAGTCACAGAGACAAAGACACTGAGGTGGGGGCCCTTAAACTCCATATCACTTGAACCTTCCTGAAGCCGGGATTGGAGCTGCTGGAGGGAAGGGGGTGAGTCACAGAGACAAAGACACTGAGGTGGGGGCCCTTAAACTCCATATCACTTGAACCTTCCTGAAGCAGGGACTAGAGCTGCTGGAGGGAAGGGGGTGAGTCACAGAGACAAAGACACTGAGGTGGGCGCCCTTAAACTCCATATCAGTTGAACCTTCCTGAAGCTGGGATTGGAGCTGCTGGAGAGATGGGGGGTGAGTCACAGAGACAAAGACACTGAGGTGGGCGCCCTTAAACTCCATATCACTTGAAACTTCCTGAAGCCGGGATTGGAGCTGCTGGAGGGAAGGGGGTGAGTCACAGAGACAAAGACACTGAGGTGGGGGCCCTTAAACTCCATATCACTTGAACCTTCCTGAAGCAGGGACTAGAGCTGCTGGAGGGAAGGGGGTGAGTCACAGAGACAAAGACACTGAGGTGGGGGCCTTTAAACTCCATATCACTTGAACCTTCCTGAAGCTGGGATTGGAGCTGCTGCAGAGAAGGGGGGGTGAGTCACAGAGACAAATACACTGAGGTGGGGGGCCCTTAAACTCCATATCACTTGAACCTTCCTGAAGCCGGGATTGGAGCTTCTGGAGAGAAGGGGGGTGAGTCACAGAGACAAAGACACTGAGGTGGGGGCCCTTAAACTCCATATCACTTGAACCTTCCTGAAGCTGGGATTGGAGCTGCTGGAGGGAAGGGGGGTGAGTCACAGAGACAAAGACACTGAGGTGGGCGCCCTTAAACTCCATATCAGTTGATCCTTCCTGAAGCTGGGATTGGAGCTGCTGGAGAGATGGGGGGTGAGTCACAGAGACAAAGACACTGAGGTGGGCGCCCTTAAACTCCATATCACTTGAAACTTCCTGAAGCCGGGATTGGAGCTGCTGGAGGGAAGGGGGTGAGTCACAGAGACAAAGACACTGAGGTGGGGGCCCTTAAACTCCATATCACTTGAACCTTCCTGAAGCAGGGACTAGAGCTGCTGGAGGGAAGGGGGTGAGTCACTGAGACAAAGACACTGAGGTGGGGGCCTTTAAACTCCATATCACTTGAACCTTCCTGAAGCTGGGATTGGAGCTGCTGCAGAGAAGGGGGGGTGAGTCACAGAGACAAATACACTGAGGTGGGGGGCCCTTAAACTCCATATCACTTGAACCTTCCTGAAGCTGCGCTTGGAGGTGCTGGAGAGAAGGGGGGTGAGTCACAGAGACAAAGACACTGAGGTGGGGGCCCTTAAACTCCATATCTCTTGAACCTTCCTGAAGCTGGGATTGGAGCTGCAGGAGAGAAGGGGGGTGAGTCACAGAGACAAAGACACTGATTTGGGGGCCCTTAAACTCCATATCACTTGAACCTTCCTGAAGCTGGGATTGGAGCTGCTGGAGAGAAGGGGGGTGAGTCACAGAGACAAAGACTCCGAGGCGGGGACCCTTAAACTCCATATCACTTGAACCTTCCTGAAGCCGGGATTGGAGCTGCTGGAGACAAGGGGGGTGAGTCACAGAGGCAAATACACTGAGGTGGGGGGCCCTTAAACTCCACATCACTTGAATCTTCCTGAAGCTGCGCTTGGAGCTGCTGGAGACAAGGGGGGGGGGGTGTCACAGAGACAAAGACACTGAGGTGGGGGCCCTTAAACTCCACATCACTTGAACCTTCCTGAAGCTGGGATTGGAGCTGCAGGAGAGAAGGGGGGTGAGTCACAGAGACAAAGACACTGAGTTGGGGGCCCTTAAACTCCATATCACTTGAACCTTCCTGAAGCTGGGATTGGAGCTGCTGGAGAGAAGGGGGGTGAGTCATAGAGACAAAGACACTGAGGTGGGGGGCCTTAAACTCCACATCACTTGAACCTTCCTGAAGCTGGGATTGGAGCTGCTGCAGAGAAGGGGGGTGAGTCACAGAGACAAAGACTCCGAGGCGGGGGCCCTTAAACTCCATATCACTTGAACCTTCCTGAAGCTGGGATTGGAGCTGCTGGAGAGAAGGGGGTGAGTCACAGAGACAAAGACACTGAGGTGGGGGCCTTTAAACTCCACATCACTTGAACCTTCCTGAAGCTGGGATTGGAGCTGCTGAACCGAGGGGGGGTGAGTCACAGAGACAAAGACACTGAGGTGGGGCCCCTAAAACTCCATATCAGTTGAACCTTCCTGAAGCTGGGATTGGAGCTGCTGGAGAGATGGGGGGTGAGTCACAGAGACAAAGACACTGAGGTGGGCGCCCTTAAACTCCATATCACTTGAACCTTCCTGAAGCCGGGATTGGAGCTGCTGGAGGAAAGGGGGTGAGTCACAGAGACAAAGACACTGAGGTGGGGGCCCTTAAACTCCATATCACTTGAACCTTCCTGAAGCCGGGATTGGAGCTGCTGGAGGGAAGGGGGTGAGTCACAGAGACAAAGACACTGAGGTCTGGGCCCTTAAACTCCATATCACTTGAACCTTCCTGAAGCAGGGACTAGAGCTGCTGGAGGGAAGGGGGTGAGTCACAGAGACAAAGACACTGAGGTGGGCGCCCTTTAACTCCATATCAGTTGAACCTTCCTGAAGCTGGGATTGGAGCTGCTGGAGAGATGGGGGGTGAGTCACAGAGACAAAGACACTGAGGTGGGGGCCCTTAAACTCCATATCACTTGAACCTTCCTGAAGCAGGGACTAGAGCTGCTGGAGGGAAGGGGGTGAGTCACAGAGACAAAGACACTGAGGTGGGGTCCTTTAAACTCCATATCACTTGAACCTTCCTGAAGCTGGGATTGGAGCTGCTGCAGAGAAGGGGGGATGAGTCACAGAGACAAATACACTGAGGTGGGGGGCCCTTAAACTCCATATCACTTGAACCTTCCTGAAGCCGGGATTGGAGCTTCTGGAGAGAAGGGGGGTGAGTCACAGAGACAAAGACACTGAGGTGGGGGCCCTTAAACTCCATATCACTTGAACCTTCCTGAAGCTGGGATTGGAGCTGCTGGAGGGAAGGGGGGTGAGTCACAGAGACAAAGACACTGAGGTGGCGGCCCTTAAACTCCATATCACTTGAACCTTCCTGAAGCTGGGATTGGAGCTGCTGGAGAGAAGGGGGGTGAGTCACAGAGACAAAGACACTGAGGCGGGGGCCCTTAAACTCCATATCACTTGAACCTTCCGGAAGCCGGGATTGGAGCTGCTGGAGAGAAGGGTGGTGAGTCACAGAGGCAAAGACACTGAGGTGTGGGCCCTTAAACTCCACATCACTTGAACCTTCCTGAAGCTGGGCTTGGAGCTGCTGGAGAGTAGCGGGGTGAGTCACAGAGACAAAGACACTGAGGTGGGGGCCATTAAACTCCATATCACTTGAACCTTCCTGAAGCTGGGCTTGGAGCTGCTGGAGAGAAAGGGGGGGTGAGTCACAGAGACAAAGACACTGAGGCGGGGGCCCTTAAACTCCACATCACTTGAACCTTCCTGAAGCTGGAATTTGAGCTGCTGGAGAGAAGGGGGGTGGGTCACAGAGACAAAGACACTGAGGCGGGGCCCCTTAAACTCCATATCACTTGAACCTTCCTGAAGCCGGGATTGGAGCTGCTGGAGAGAAGGGGGGTGAGTCACAGAGGCAAAGACACTGAGGTGGGGGCCCTTAAACTCCACATCACTTGAACCTTCCTGAAGCTGGGCTAGGAGCTGCTGGAGAGAAGCAGGGTGAGTCACAGAGACAAAGACACTGAGGTGGGGGCCCTTAAACTCCATATCACTTGAACCTTCCTGAAGCTGGGATTGGAGCTGCTGGAGAGAAGAGGGGTGAGTCACAGAGACAAAGAGACTGAGGTGGGGGGCCTTAAACTCCATATCACTTGAACCTTCCTGAAGCTGAGCTTGGAGCTGCTGGAGACAAGGGGGGTGAGTCACAGAGGCAAAGACACTGAGGTGGGGGCCCTTAAACTCCACATCACTTGAACCTTCCTGAAGCTGGGATTGGAGCTGCTGGAGAGAAGAGGGGGGAGTCACAGAGACAAAGACACTGAGGCGGGGGCCCTTAAACTCCATATCACTTGAACCTTCCTGAAGCTGGGATTGGAGCTGCTGGAGAGTAGGGGGGTGAGTCACAGAGACAAAGACACTGAGGTGGGGGCCCTTAAACTCCATATCACTTGAACCTTCCTGAAGCCGGGATTGGAGCTTCTGGAGAGAAGGGGGGTGAGTCACAGAGACAAAGACACTGAGGTGGGCGCCCTTAAACTCCATATCACTTGAACCTTCCTGAAGCTGGGATTGGAGCTGCTGGAGGGAAGGGGGGTGAGTCACAGAGACAAAGACACTGAGGTGGCGGCCCTTAAACTCCATATCACTTGAACATTCCTGAAGCTGGGATTGGAGCTGCTGGAGAGAAGGGGGGTGAGTCACAGAGACAAAGACACTGAGGTGGGGGCCCTTAAACTCCATATCACTTGAACCTTCCTGAAGCCGGGATTGGAGCTGCTGGAGAGAAGGGGGGTGAGTCACAGAGACAAAGACACTGAGGTGGGGGCCCTTAAACTCCATATCACTTGAACCTTCCTGAAGCTGGGATTGGAGCTGCTGGAGAGAAGGGGGGTGGGTCACAGAGACAAAGACACTGAGGTGGCGGCCCTTAAACTCCATATCACTTGAACCTTCCTGAAGCTGGGATTGGAGCTGCTGGAGAGAAGGGGGGTGAGTCACAGAGACAAAGACACTGAGGTGGGGGCCCTTAAACTCCATATCACTTGAACCTTCCTGAAGCTGGGCTTGGAGCTTCTGGAGAGAAAGGGGGGGGTGAGTCACAGAGACAAAGACACTGAGGTGGGGGCCCTTAAACTCCACATCACTTGAACCTTCCTGAAGCTGGGATTCGAGCTGCTGGAGAGAAGGGGGGTGAGTCACAGAGACAAAGACACTGAGGCGGGGGCCCTTAAACTCCATATCACTTGAACCTTCCTGAAGCCGGGATTGGAGCTGCTGGAGAGAAGGGGGGTGAGTCACAGAGGCAAAGACACTGAGGTGGGGGCCCTTAAACTCCACATCACTTAAACCTTCCTGAAGCTGGGCTTGGAGCTGCTGGAGAGAAAGGGGGGGGGTGAGTCACAGAGACAAAGACACTGAGGTGGGGGCCCTTAAACTCCACATCACTTGAACCTTCCTGAAGCTGGGATTTGAGCTGCTGGAGAGAAGGGGGGTGAGTCACAGAGACAAAGACACTAAGGCGGGGCCCCTTAAACTCCATATCACTTGAACCTTCCTGAAGCCGGGATTGGAGCTGCTGGAGAGAAGGGGGGTGGGTCACAGAGACAAAGACACTGAGGTGGGGGCCCTTAAACTCCATATCACTTGAACCTTCCTGAAGCCGGGATTGGAGCTGCTGGAGAGAAGGGGGGTGGGTCACAGAGACAAAGACACTGAGGTTGCGGCCCTTAAACTCCATATCACTTGAACCTTCCTGAAGCTGGGATTGGAGCTGCTGGAGAGAAGGGGGGTGAGTCACAGAGACAAAGACACTGAGGTGGGGGCCCTTAAACTCCATATCACTTGAACCTTCCTGAAGCTGGGCTTGGAGCTGCTGGAGAGAAAGGGGGGGTGAGTCACAGAGACAAAGACACTGAGGTGGGGGCCCTTAAACTCCACATCACTTGAACCTTCCTGAAGCTGGGATTGGAGCTGCTGGAGAGAAGGGGGGTGAGTCACAGAGACAAAGACTCCGAGGCGGGGACCCTTAAACTCCATATCACTTGAACCTTCCTGAAGCCGGGATTGGAGCTGCTGGAGAGAAGGGGGGTGAGTCACAGAGGCAAAGACACTGAGGTGGGGGCCCTTAAACTCCATATCACTTGAACCTTCCTGAAGCTGCGCTTGGAGCTGCTGGAGACAAGGGGGGTGAGTCACAGAGGCAAATACACTAAGGTGGGGGGCCCTTAAACTCCACATCACTTGAATCTTCCTGAAGCTGCGCTTGGAGCTGCTGGAGACAAGGGGGGTGAGTCACAGAGACAAAGACACTGAGGTGGGGGCCCTTAAACTCCACATCACTTGAACCTTCCTGAAGATGGGATTGGAGCTGCAGGAGAGAAGGGGGGTGAGTCACAGAGACAAAGACAATGAGTTGGGGGCTCTTAAACTCCATATCACTTGAACCTTCCTGAAGCTGGGATTGGAGCTGCTGGAGAGAAGGGGGGTGAGTCATAGAGACAAAGACACTGAGGTGGGGGGCCTTAAACTCCACATCACTTGAACCTTCCTGAAGCTGGGATTGGAGCTGCTGCAGAGAAGGGGGGTGAGTCACAGAGACAAAGACTCCGAGGCGGGGGCCCTTAAACTCCATATCACTTGAACCTTCCTGAAGCTGGGATTGGAGCTGCTGGAGAGAAGGGGGTGAGTCACAGAGACAAAGACACTGAGGTGGGGGCCCTTAAACTCCACATCACTTGAACCTTCCTGAAGCTGGGATTGGAGCTGCTGGACAGAAGGGGGGTGAGTCACAGAGACAAAGACACTGAGGTGGGGCCCCTAAAACTCCATATCAGTTGAACCTTCCTGAAGCTGGGATTGGAGCTGCTGGAGAGATGGGGGGTGAGTCACAGAGACAAAGACACTGAGGTGGGCGCCCTTAAACTCCATATCACTTGAACCTTCCTGAAGCCGGGATTGGAGCTGCTGGAGGGAAGGGGGTGAGTCACAGAGACAAAGACACTGAGGTGGGGGCCCTTAAACTCCATATCACTTGAACCTTCCTGAAGCCGGGATTGGAGCTGCTGGAGGGAAGGGGGTGAGTCACAGAGACAAAGACACTGAGGTGGGGGCCCTTAAACTCCATATCACTTGAACCTTCCTGAAGCAGGGACTAGAGCTGCTGGAGGGAAGGGGGTGAGTCACAGAGACAAAGACACTGAGGTGGGCGCCCTTAAACTCCATATCAGTTGAACCTTCCTGAAGCTGGGATTGGAGCTGCTGGAGAGATGGGGGGTGAGTCACAGAGACAAAGACACTGAGGTGGGCGCCCTTAAACTCCATATCACTTGAAACTTCCTGAAGCCGGGATTGGAGCTGCTGGAGGGAAGGGGGTGAGTCACAGAGACAAAGACACTGAGGTGGGGGCCCTTAAACTCCATATCACTTGAACCTTCCTGAAGCAGGGACTAGAGCTGCTGGAGGGAAGGGGGTGAGTCACAGAGACAAAGACACTGAGGTGGGGGCCTTTAAACTCCATATCACTTGAACCTTCCTGAAGCTGGGATTGGAGCTGCTGCAGAGAAGGGGGGGTGAGTCACAGAGACAAATACACTGAGGTGGGGGGCCCTTAAACTCCATATCACTTGAACCTTCCTGAAGCCGGGATTGGAGCTTCTGGAGAGAAGGGGGGTGAGTCACAGAGACAAAGACACTGAGGTGGGGGCCCTTAAACTCCATATCACTTGAACCTTCCTGAAGCTGGGATTGGAGCTGCTGGAGGGAAGGGGGGTGAGTCACAGAGACAAAGACACTGAGGTGGGCGCCCTTAAACTCCATATCAGTTGATCCTTCCTGAAGCTGGGATTGGAGCTGCTGGAGAGATGGGGGGTGAGTCACAGAGACAAAGACACTGAGGTGGGCGCCCTTAAACTCCATATCACTTGAAAGTTCCTGAAGCCGGGATTGGAGCTGCTGGAGGGAAGGGGGTGAGTCACAGAGACAAAGACACTGAGGTGGGGGCCCTTAAACTCCATATCACTTGAACCTTCCTGAAGCAGGGACTAGAGCTGCTGGAGGGAAGGGGGTGAGTCACAGAGACAAAGACACTGAGGTGGGGGCCTTTAAACTCCATATCACTTGAACCTTCCTGAAGCTGGGATTGGAGCTGCTGCAGAGAAGGGGGGGTGAGTCACAGAGACAAATACACTGAGGTGGGGGGCCCTTAAACTCCATATCACTTGAACCTTCCTGAAGCTGCGCTTGGAGGTGCTGGAGAGAAGGGGGGTGAGTCACAGAGACAAAGACACTGAGGTGGGGGCCCTTAAACTCCATATCTCTTGAACCTTCCTGAAGCTGGGATTGGAGCTGCAGGAGAGAAGGGGGGTGAGTCACAGAGACAAAGACACTGATTTGGGGGCCCTTAAACTCCATATCACTTGAACCTTCCTGAAGCTGGGATTGGAGCTGCTGGAGAGAAGGGGGGTGAGTCACAGAGACAAAGACTCCGAGGCGGGGACCCTTAAACTCCATATCACTTGAACCTTCCTGAAGCCGGGATTGGAGCTGCTGGAGAGAAGGGGGGTGAGTCACAGAGGCAAAGACACTGAGGTGGGGGCCCTTAAACTCCATATCACTTGAACCTTCCTGAAGCTGCGCTTGGAGCTGCTGGAGACAAGGGGGGTGAGTCACAGAGGCAAATACACTGAGGTGGGGGGCCCTTAAACTCCACATCACTTGAATCTTCCTGAAGCTGCGCTTGGAGCTGCTGGAGACAAGGGGGGGGGGGGGTGTCACAGAGACAAAGACACTGAGGTGGGGGCCCTTAAACTCCACATCACTTGAACCTTCCTGAAGCTGGGATTGGAGCTGCAGGAGAGAAGGGGGGTGAGTCACAGAGACAAAGACACTGAGTTGGGGGCCCTTAAACTCCATATCACTTGAACCTTCCTGAAGCTGGGATTGGAGCTGCTGGAGAGAAGGGGGGTGAGTCATAGAGACAAAGACACTGAGGTGGGGGGCCTTAAACTCCACATCACTTGAACCTTCCTGAAGCTGGGATTGGAGCTGCTGCAGAGAAGGGGGGTGAGTCACAGAGACAAAGACTCCGAGGCGGGGGCCCTTAAACTCCATATCACTTGAACCTTCCTGAAGCTGGGATTGGAGCTGCTGGAGAGAAGGGGGTGAGTCACAGAGACAAAGACACTGAGGTGGGGGCCTTTAAACTCCACATCACTTGAACCTTCCTGAAGCTGGGATTGGAGCTGCTGAACCGAGGGGGGGTGAGTCACAGAGACAAAGACACTGAGGTGGGGCCCCTAAAACTCCATATCAGTTGAACCTTCCTGAAGCTGGGATTGGAGCTGCTGGAGAGATGGGGGGTGAGTCACAGAGACAAAGACACTGAGGTGGGCGCCCTTAAACTCCATATCACTTGAACCTTCCTGAAGCCGGGATTGGAGCTGCTGGAGGAAAGGGGGTGAGTCACAGAGACAAAGACACTGAGGTGGGGGCCCTTAAACTCCATATCACTTGAACCTTCCTGAAGCCGGGATTGGAGCTGCTGGAGGGAAGGGGGTGAGTCACAGAGACAAAGACACTGAGGTCTGGGCCCTTAAACTCCATATCACTTGAACCTTCCTGAAGCAGGGACTAGAGCTGCTGGAGGGAAGGGGGTGAGTCACAGAGACAAAGACACTGAGGTGGGCGCCCTTTAACTCCATATCAGTTGAACCTTCCTGAAGCTGGGATTGGAGCTGCTGGAGAGATGGGGGGTGAGTCACAGAGACAAAGACACTGAGGTGGGGGCCCTTAAACTCCATATCACTTGAACCTTCCTGAAGCAGGGACTAGAGCTGCTGGAGGGAAGGGGGTGAGTCACAGAGACAAAGACACTGAGGTGGGGTCCTTTAAACTCCATATCACTTGAACCTTCCTGAAGCTGGGATTGGAGCTGCTGCAGAGAAGGGGGGATGAGTCACAGAGACAAATACACTGAGGTGGGGGGCCCTTAAACTCCATATCACTTGAACCTTCCTGAAGCCGGGATTGGAGCTTCTGGAGAGAAGGGGGGTGAGTCACAGAGACAAAGACACTGAGGTGGGGGCCCTTAAACTCCATATCACTTGAACCTTCCTGAAGCTGGGATTGGAGCTGCTGGAGGGAAGGGGGGTGAGTCACAGAGACAAAGACACTGAGGTGGCGGCCCTTAAACTCCATATCACTTGAACCTTCCTGAAGCTGGGATTGGAGCTGCTGGAGAGAAGGGGGGTGAGTCACAGAGACAAAGACACTGAGGCGGGGGCCCTTAAACTCCATATCACTTGAACCTTCCGGAAGCCGGGATTGGAGCTGCTGGAGAGAAGGGTGGTGAGTCACAGAGGCAAAGACACTGAGGTGTGGGCCCTTAAACTCCACATCACTTGAACCTTCCTGAAGCTGGGCTTGGAGCTGCTGGAGAGTAGCGGGGTGAGTCACAGAGACAAAGACACTGAGGTGGGGGCCATTAAACTCCATATCACTTGAACCTTCCTGAAGCTGGGCTTGGAGCTGCTGGAGAGAAAGGGGGGGTGAGTCACAGAGACAAAGACACTGAGGCGGGGGCCCTTAAACTCCACATCACTTGAACCTTCCTGAAGCTGGAATTTGAGCTGCTGGAGAGAAGGGGGGTGGGTCACAGAGACAAAGACACTGAGGCGGGGCCCCTTAAACTCCATATCACTTGAACCTTCCTGAAGCCGGGATTGGAGCTGCTGGAGAGAAGGGGGGTGAGTCACAGAGGCAAAGACACTGAGGTGGGGGCCCTTAAACTCCACATCACTTGAACCTTCCTGAAGCTGGGCTAGGAGCTGCTGGAGAGAAGCAGGGTGAGTCACAGAGACAAAGACACTGAGGTGGGGGCCCTTAAACTCCATATCACTTGAACCTTCCTGAAGCTGGGATTGGAGCTGCTGGAGAGAAGAGGGGTGAGTCACAGAGACAAAGAGACTGAGGTGGGGGGCCTTAAACTCCATATCACTTGAACCTTCCTGAAGCTGAGCTTGGAGCTGCTGGAGACAAGGGGGGTGAGTCACAGAGGCAAAGACACTGAGGTGGGGGCCCTTAAACTCCACATCACTTGAACCTTCCTGAAGCTGGGATTGGAGCTGCTGGAGAGAAGAGGGGGGAGTCACAGAGACAAAGACACTGAGGCGGGGGCCCTTAAACTCCATATCACTTGAACCTTCCTGAAGCTGGGATTGGAGCTGCTGGAGAGTAGGGGGGTGAGTCACAGAGACAAAGACACTGAGGTGGGGGCCCTTAAACTCCATATCACTTGAACCTTCCTGAAGCCGGGATTGGAGCTTCTGGAGAGAAGGGGGGTGAGTCACAGAGACAAAGACACTGAGGTGGGCGCCCTTAAACTCCATATCACTTGAACCTTCCTGAAGCTGGGATTGGAGCTGCTGGAGGGAAGGGGGGTGAGTCACAGAGACAAAGACACTGAGGTGGCGGCCCTTAAACTCCATATCACTTGAACATTCCTGAAGCTGGGATTGGAGCTGCTGGAGAGAAGGGGGGTGAGTCACAGAGACAAAGACACTGAGGTGGGGGCCCTTAAACTCCATATCACTTGAACCTTCCTGAAGCCGGGATTGGAGCTGCTGGAGAGAAGGGGGGTGAGTCACAGAGACAAAGACACTGAGGTGGGGGCCCTTAAACTCCATATCACTTGAACCTTCCTGAAGCTGGGATTGGAGCTGCTGGAGAGAAGGGGGGTGGGTCACAGAGACAAAGACACTGAGGTGGCGGCCCTTAAACTCCATATCACTTGAACCTTCCTGAAGCTGGGATTGGAGCTGCTGGAGAGAAGGGGGGTGAGTCACAGAGACAAAGACACTGAGGTGGGGGCCCTTAAACTCCATATCACTTGAACCTTCCTGAAGCTGGGCTTGGAGCTTCTGGAGAGAAAGGGGGGGGTGAGTCACAGAGACAAAGACACTGAGGTGGGGGCCCTTAAACTCCACATCACTTGAACCTTCCTGAAGCTGGGATTCGAGCTGCTGGAGAGAAGGGGGGTGAGTCACAGAGACAAAGACACTGAGGCGGGGGCCCTTAAACTCCATATCACTTGAACCTTCCTGAAGCCGGGATTGGAGCTGCTGGAGAGAAGGGGGGTGAGTCACAGAGGCAAAGACACTGAGGTGGGGGCCCTTAAACTCCACATCACTTAAACCTTCCTGAAGCTGGGCTTGGAGCTGCTGGAGAGAAAGGGGGGGGGGTGAGTCACAGAGACAAAGACACTGAGGTGGGGGCCCTTAAACTCCACATCACTTGAACCTTCCTGAAGCTGGGATTTGAGCTGCTGGAGAGAAGGGGGGTGAGTCACAGAGACAAAGACACTAAGGCGGGGCCCCTTAAACTCCATATCACTTGAACCTTCCTGAAGCCGGGATTGGAGCTGCTGGAGAGAAGGGGGGTGGGTCACAGAGACAAAGACACTGAGGTGGGGGCCCTTAAACTCCATATCACTTGAACCTTCCTGAAGCCGGGATTGGAGCTGCTGGAGAGAAGGGGGGTGGGTCACAGAGACAAAGACACTGAGGTTGCGGCCCTTAAACTCCATATCACTTGAACCTTCCTGAAGCTGGGATTGGAGCTGCTGGAGAGAAGGGGGGTGAGTCACAGAGACAAAGACACTGAGGTGGGGGCCCTTAAACTCCATATCACTTGAACCTTCCTGAAGCTGGGCTTGGAGCTGCTGGAGAGAAAGGGGGGGTGAGTCACAGAGACAAAGACACTGAGGTGGGGGCCCTTAAACTCCACATCACTTGAACCTTCCTGAAGCTGGGATTCGAGCTGCTGGAGAGAAGGGGGGTGAGTCACAGAGACAAAGACACTGAGGCGGGGGCCCTTAAACTCCATATCACTTGAACCTTCCGGAAGCCGGGATTGGAGCTGCTGGACAGAAGGGGGGTGAGTCACAGAGGCAAAGACACTGAGGTGGGGGCCCTTAAACTCCACATCACTTGAACCTTCCTGAAGCTGGGCTTGGAGCTGCTGGAGAGTAGCGGGGTGAGTCACAGAGACAAAGACACTGAGGTGGCGGCCCTTAAACTCCATATCACTTGAACATTCCTGAAGCTGGGATTGGAGCTGCTGGAGAGAAGGGGGGTGAGTCACAGAGACAAAGACACTGAGGTGGGGGCCCTTAAACTCCATATCACTTGAACCTTCCTGAAGCCGGGATTGGAGCTGCTGGAGAGAAGGGGGGTGAGTCACAGAGACAAAGACACTGAGGTGGGGGCCCTTAAACTCCATATCACTTGAACCTTCCTGAAGCTGGGATTGGAGCTGCTGGAGAGAAGGGGGGTGGGTCACAGAGACAAAGACACTGAGGTGGCGGCCCTTAAACTCCATATCACTTGAACCTTCCTGAAGCTGGGATTGGAGCTGCTGGAGAGAAGGGGGGTGAGTCACAGAGACAAAGACACTGAGGTGGGGGCCCTTAAACTCCATATCACTTGAACCTTCCTGAAGCTGGGCTTGGAGCTGCTGGAGAGAAAGGGGGGGGTGAGTCACAGAGACAAAGACACTGAGGTGGGGGCCCTTAAACTCCACATCACTTGAACCTTCCTGAAGCTGGGATTCGAGCTGCTGGAGAGAAGGGGGGTGAGTCACAGAGACAAAGACACTGAGGCGGGGGCCCTTAAACTCCATATCACTTGAACCTTCCTGAAGCCGGGATTGGAGCTGCTGGAGAGAAGGGGGGTGAGTCACAGAGGCAAAGACACTGAGGTGGGGGCCCTTAAACTCCACATCACTTGAACCTTCCTGAAGCTGGGCTTGGAGCTGCTGGAGAGAAGCGGGGTGAGTCACAGAGACAAAGACACTGAGGTGGGGGCCCTTAAACTCCATATCACTTGAACCTTCCTGAAGCTGGGCTTGGAGCTGCTGGAGAGAAAGGGGGGGGGGTGAGTCACAGAGACAAAGACACTGAGGTGGGGGCCCTTAAACTCCACATCACTTGAACCTTCCTGAAGCTGGGATTTGAGCTGCTGGAGAGAAGGGGGGTGAGTCACAGAGACAAAGACACTGAGGCGGGGCCCCTTAAACTCCATATCACTTGAACCTTCCTGAAGCCGGGATTGGAGCTGCTGGAGAGAAGGGGGGTGAGTCACAGAGGCAAAGACACTGAGGTGGGGGCCCTTAAACTCCACATCACTTGAACCTTCCTGAAGCTGGGCTAGCAGCTGCTGGAGAGTAGGGGGGTGAGTCACAGAGACAAAGACACTGAGGCGGGGCCCCTTAAACTCCATATCACTTGAACCTTCCTGAAGCCGGGATTGGAGCTTCTGGAGAGAAGGGGGGTGAGTCACAGAGACAAAGACACTGAGGTGGGGGCCCTTAAACTCCATATCACTTGAACCTTCCTGAAGCTGGGATTGGAGCTGCTGGAGACAAGGGGGGTGAGTCACAGAGGCAAAGACACTGAGGTGGGCGCCCTTAAACTCCACATCACTTGAACCTTCCTGAAGCTGGGCTTGGAGCTGCTGGAGAGAAGCTGGGTGAGTCACAGAGACAAAGACACTGAGGTGGGGGCCCTTAAACTCCATATCACTTGAACCTTCCTGAAGCCGGGATTGGAGCTGCTGGAGAGAAGGGGGGTGGGTCACAGAGACAAAGACACTGAGGTGGGGGCCCTTAAACTCCATATCACTTGAACCTTCCTGAAGCCGGGATTGGAGCTGCTGGAGAGAAGGGGGGTGGGTCACAGAGACAAAGACACTGAGGTTGCGGCCCTTAAACTCCATATCACTTGAACCTTCCTGAAGCTGGGATTGGAGCTGCTGGAGACAAGGGGGGTGAGTCACAGAGGCAAAGACACTGAGGTGGGCGCCCTTAAACTCCACATCACTTGAACCTTCCTGAAGCTGGGCTTGGAGCTGCTGGAGAGAAGCTGGGTGAGTCACAGAGACAAAGACACTGAGGTGGGGGCCCTTAAACTCCATATCACTTGAACCTTCCTGAAGCCGGGATTGGAGCTGCTGGAGAGAAGGGGGGTGAGTCACAGAGTCAAAGACACTGAGGTGGGGGCCCTTAAACTCCATATCACTTGAACCTTCCTGAAGCTGGGATTGGAGCTGCTGGAGAGAAGGGGGGTGAGTCACAGAGACAAAGACACTGAGGTGGGGGGCCTTAAACTCCACATCACTTGAACCTTCCTGAAGCTGGGCTTGGAGCTGCTGGAGAGAAGGGGGGTGAGTCACAGAGACAAAGACACTGAGGTGGGGCCCTTAAACTCCATATCACTTGAACCTTCCTGAAGCTGGGATTGGAGCTGCTGGAGAGAAGGGGGGTGAGTCACAGAGACAAAGACACTGAGGCGGGGGCCCTTAAACTCCACATCACTTGAACCTTCCTGAAGCTGGGCTTGGAGCTGCTGGAGAGAAGGGCGGTGAGTCACAGAGACAAAGACACTGAGGTGGGGGTCCTTAAACTCCATATCACTTGAACCTTCCTGAAGTTGGGATTGGAGCTGCTGGAGACAAGGGGGGGTGAGTCACAGAGACAAAGACACTGAGGTGGGGGCCCTTAAACTCCATATCACTTGAACCTTCCTGAAGCTGGGCTTGAAGCTGCTGGAGACAAGGGGGGTGAGTCACAGAGGCAGAGACACTGAGGTGGGGGCCCTTAAACTCCACATAACTTGAACCTTCCTGAAGCTGGGATTGGAGCTGCTGGAGAGAAGGGGGGGTGAGTCACAGAGACAAAGACACTGAGGTGGGGCCCCTAAAACTCCATATCACTTGAACCTTCCTGAAGCTGGGATTGGAGCTGCTGGAGAGAAGGGGGGTGAGTCACAGAGACAAAGACTCTGAGGTGGGGGCCCTTAAACTCCATATCACTTGAAGCTTCCTGAAGCTGGGATTGGAGCTGCTGGAAAGCAGGGGGTTGAGTCACAGAGACAAAGACACTGAGGTGGGGGCCCTTAAACTCCATATCACTTGAACCTTCCTGAAGCCTGGATTGGAGCTGATGGAGTGAAGGGGGGTGAGTCACAGAGACAAAGACACTGAGGTGGGGGCCCTTAAACTCCATATCACTTGAACCTTCCTGAAGCCGGGATTGGAGCTGCTGAAGAGAAGGGGGGTGAGTCACAGAGACAAAGACACTGAGGTGGGGGCCCTTAAACTCCATATCACTTGAACCTTCCTGAAGCTGGGATTGGAGCTGCTGGAGAGAAGGGGGGTGAGTCACAGAGACAAAGACACTGAGTTTGGGGCCCTTAAACTCCATATCACTTGAACCTTCCTGAAGCCGGGATTGGAGCTGCTGGAGAGAAGGGGGGTGAGTCACAGAGACAAAGACACTGAGGTGGGCGCCCTTAAACTCCGTATCACTTGAACCTTCCTGAAGTTGGGCTTGGAGCTGCTGGAGACAAGGGGGGGTGAGTCACAGAGACAAAGACACTGAGGTGGGGGCCCTTAAACTCCATATCACTTGAACCTTCCTGAAGCTGGGCTTGAAGCTGCTGGAGACAAGGGGGGTGAGTCACAGAGGCAGAGACACTGAGGTGGGGGCCCTTAAACTCCACATAACTTGAACCTTCCTGAAGCTGGGATTGGAGCTGCTGGAGAGAAGGGGGGGTGAGTCACAGAGACAAAGACACTGAGGTGGGGCCCCTAAAACTCCATATCACTTGAACCTTCCTGAAGCTGGGATTGGAGCTGCTGGAGAGAAGGGGGGTGAGTCACAGAGACAAAGACACTGAGGTGGGGGCCCTTAAACTCCATATCACTTGAAGCTTCCTGAAGCTGGGATTGGAGCTGCTGGAAAGCAGGGGGTTGAGTCACAGAGACAAAGACACTGAGGTGGGGGCCCTTAAACTCCATATCACTTGAACCTTCCTGAAGCCTGGATTGGAGCTGATGGAGTGAAGGGGGGTGAGTCACAGAGACAAAGACACTGAGGTGGGGGCCCTTAAACTCCATATCACTTGAACCTTCCTGAAGCCGGGATTGGAGCTGCTGGAGAGAAGGGGGGTGAGTCACAGAGACAAAGACACTGAGGTGGGGGCCCTTAAACTCCATATCACTTGAACCTTCCTGAAGCTGGGATTGGAGCTGCTGGAGAGAAGGGGGGTGAGTCAAAGAGACAAAGACACTGAGTTTGGGGCCCTTAAACTCCATATCACTTGAACCTTCCTGAAGCCGGGATTGGAGCTGCTGGAGAGAAGGGGGGTGAGTCACAGAGACAAAGACACTGAGGTGGGGCCCCTAAAACTCCATATCACTTGAACCTTCCTGAAGCTGGGATTGGAGCTGCTGGAGAGAAGGGGGGTGAGTCACAGAGACAAAGACACTGAGGTGGGGGCCCTTAAACTCCATATCACTTGAAGCTTCCTGAAGCTGGGATTGGAGCTGCTGGAAAGCAGGGGGTTGAGTCACAGAGACAAAGACACTGAGGTGGGGGCCCTTAAACTCCATATCACTTGAACCTTCCTGAAGCCTGCATTGGAGCTGATGGAGTGAAGGGGGGTGAGTCACAGAGACAAAGACACTGAGGTGGGGGCCCTTAAACTCCATATCACTTGAACCTTCCTGAAGCCGGGATTGGAGCTGCTGGAGAGAAGGGGGGTGAGTCACAGAGACAAAGACACTGAGGTGGGGGCCCTTAAACTCCATATCACTTGAACCTTCCTGAAGCTGGGATTGGAGCTGCTGGAGAGAAGGGGGGTGAGTCACAGAGACAAAGACACTGAGTTTGGGGCCCTTAAACTCCATATCACTTGAACCTTCCTGAAGCCGGGATTGGAGCTGCTGGAGAGAAGGGGGGTGAGTCACAGAGACAAAGACACTGAGGTGGGCGCCCTTAAACTCCGTATCACTTGAACCTTCCTGAAGCTGGGCTTGGAGCTGCTGGAGAGAAGCGGGGTGAGTCACAGAGACAAAGACACTGAGGTGGGGGCCCTTAAACTCCATATCACTTGAACCTTCCTGAAGCCGGGATTGTAGCTGCTGGAGAGAAGGGGGGTGAGTCACAGAGACAAAGACACTGAGGTGGGGGCCCTTAAACTCCATATCAGTTGAACCTTCCTGAAGCTGGCATTGGAGCTGCTGGAGAGAAGGTGGGTGAGTCACAGAGACAAAGACACTGAGGCGGGGGCCCTTAAACTCCATATCACTTGAACCTTCCTGAAGCTGGGATTGGAGCTGCTGGAAAGAAGGGGGTTGAGTCACAGAGACAAAGACACTGAGGTGGGGGGCCTTAAACTCCATATCACTTGAACCTTCCTGAAGCCGGGATTGGAGCTGCTGGAGGGAAGGGGGTGAGTCACAGAGACAAAGACACTGAGGTGGGGGCCCTTAAACTCCATATCACTTGAACCTTCCTGAAGCAGGGACTAGAGCTGCTGGAGGGAAGGGGGTGAGTCACAGAGACAAAGACACTGAGGTGGGCGCCCTTAAACTCCATATCAGTTGAACCTTCCTGAAGCTGGGATTGGAGCTGCTGGAGAGATGGGGGGTGAGTCACAGAGACAAAGACACTGAGGTGGGGGCCCTTAAACTCCATATCACTTGAACCTTCCTGAAGCAGGGACTAGAGCTGCTGGAGGGAAGGGGGTGAGTCACAGAGACAAAGACACTGAGGTGGGGTCCTTTAAACTCCATATCACTTGAACCTTCCTGAAGCTGGGATTGGAGCTGCTGCAGAGAAGGGGGGGTGAGTCACAGAGACAAATACACTCAGGTGGGGGGCCATTAAACTCCATATCACTTGAACCTTCCTGAAGCCGGGATTGGAGCTTCTGGAGAGAAGGGGGGTGAGTCACAGAGACAAAGACACTGAGGTGGGGGCCCTTAAACTCCATATCACTTGAACCTTCCTGAAGCTGGGATTGGAGCTGCTGGAGGGAAGGGGGGTGAGTCACAGAGACAAAGACACTGAGGTGGTGGCCCTTAAACTCCATATCATTTGAACCTTCCTGAAGCTGGGATTGGAGCTGCTGGAGAGAAGGGGGGTGAGTCACAGAGACAAAGACACTGAGGTGGGGGCCCTTAAACTCCATATCACTTGAACCTTCCTGAAGCCGGGATTGGAGCTGCTGGAGAGAAGGGGGGTGGGTCACAGAGACAAAGACACTGAGGTGGCGGCCCTTAAACTCCATATCACTTGAACCTTCCTGAAGCTGGGATTGGAGCTGCTGGAGAGAAGGGGGGTGAGTCACAGAGACAAAGACACTGAGGTGGGGGCCCTTAAACTCCATATCACTTGAACCTTCCTGAAGCCTGGATTGGAGCTGATGGAGTGAAGGGGGGTGAGTCACAGAGACAAAGACACTGAGGTGGGGGCCCTTAAACTCCATATCACTTGAACCTTCCTGAAGCCGGGATTGGAGCTGCTGGAGAGAAGGGGGGTGAGTCACAGAGACAAAGACACTGAGGTGGGGGCCCTTAAACTCCATATCACTTGAACCTTCCTGAAGCTGGGATTGGAGCTGCTGGAGAGAAGGGGGGTGAGTCACAGAGACAAAGACACTGAGTTTGGGGCCCTTAAACTCCATATCACTTGAACCTTCCTGAAGCCGGGATTGGAGCTGCTGGAGAGAAGGGGGGTGAGTCACAGAGACAAAGACACTGAGGTGGGTGCCCTTAAACTCCGTATCACTTGAACCTTCCTGAAGCTGGGCTTGGAGCTGCTGGAGAGAAGCGGGGTGAGTCACAGAGACAAAGACACTGAGGTGGGGGCCCTTAAACTCCATATCACTTGAACCTTCCTGAAGCCGGGATTGTAGCTGCTGGAGAGAAGGGGGGTGAGTCACAGAGACAAAGACACTGAGGTGGGGGCCCTTAAACTCCATATCAGTTGAACCTTCCTGAAGCTGGCATTGGAGCTGCTGGAGAGAAGGTGGGTGAGTCACAGAGACAAAGACACTGAGGCGGGGGCCCTTAAACTCCATATCACTTGAACCTTCCTGAAGCTGGGATTGGAGCTGCTGGAAAGAAGGGGGTTGAGTCACAGAGACAAAGACACTGAGGTGGGGGGCCTTAAACTCCATATCACTTGAACCTTCCTGAAGCCGGGATTGGAGCTGCTGGAGGGAAGGGGGTGAGTCACAGAGACAAAGACACTGAGGTGGGGGCCCTTAAACTCCATATCACTTGAACCTTCCTGAAGCAGGGACTAGAGCTGCTGGAGGGAAGGGGGTGAGTCACAGAGACAAAGACACTGAGGTGGGCGCCCTTAAACTCCATATCAGTTGAACCTTCCTGAAGCTGGGATTGGAGCTGCTGGAGAGATGGGGGGTGAGTCACAGAGACAAAGACACTGAGGTGGGGGCCCTTAAACTCCATATCACTTGAACCTTCCTGAAGCAGGGACTAGAGCTGCTGGAGGGAAGGGGGTGAGTCACAGAGACAAAGACACTGAGGTGGGGTCCTTTAAACTCCATATCACTTGAACCTTCCTGAAGCTGGGATTGGAGCTGCTGCAGAGAAGGGGGGGTGAGTCACAGAGACAAATACACTGAGGTGGGGGGCCATTAAACTCCATATCACTTGAACCTTCCTGAAGCCGGGATTGGAGCTTCTGGAGAGAAGGGGGGTGAGTCACAGAGACAAAGACACTGAGGTGGGGGCCCTTAAACTCCATATCACTTGAACCTTCCTGAAGCTGGGATTGGAGCTGCTGGAGGGAAGGGGGGTGAGTCACAGAGACAAAGACACTGAGGTGGCGGCCCTTAAACTCCATATCATTTGAACCTTCCTGAAGCTGGGATTGGAGCTGCTGGAGAGAAGGGGGGTGAGTCACAGAGACAAAGACACTGAGGTGGGGGCCCTTAAACTCCATATCACTTGAACCTTCCTGAAGCCGGGATTGGAGCTGCTGGAGAGAAGGGGGGTGGGTCACAGAGACAAAGACACTGAGGTGGCGGCCCTTAAACTCCATATCACTTGAACCTTCCTGAAGCTGGGATTGGAGCTGCTGGAGAGAAGGGGGGTGAGTCACAGAGAGAAAGACACTGAGGTGGGGGCCCTTAAACTCCATATCACTTGAACCTTCCTGAAGCTGGGCTTGGAGCTGCTGGAGAGAAAGGGGGGGTGAGTCACAGAGACAAAGACACTGAGGTGGGGGCCCTTAAACTCCACATCACTTGAACCTTCCTGAAGCTGGGATTCGAGCTGCTGGAGAGAAGGGGGGTGAGTCAAAGAGACAAAGACACTGAGGCGGGGGCCCTTAAACTCCATATCACTTGAACCTTCCAGAAGCCGGGATTGGAGCTGCTGGAGAGAAGGGGGGTGAGTCACAGAGGCAAAGACACTGAGGTGGGGGCCCTTAAACTCCACATCACTTGAACCTTCCTGAAGCTGGGCTTGGAGCTGCTGGAGAGTAGCGGGGTGAGTCACAGAGACAAAGACACTGAGGTGGGGGCCCTTAAACTCCATATCACTTGAACCTTCCTGAAGCTGGGCTTGGAGCTGCTGGAGAGAAAGGGGGGGTGAGTCACAGAGACAAAGACACTGAGGCGGGGGCCCTTAAACTCCACATCACTTGAACCTTCCTGAAGCTGGAATTTGAGCTGCTGGAGAGAAGGGGGGTGGGTCACAGAGACAAAGACACTGAGGCGGGGCCCCTTAAACTCCATATCACTTGAACCTTCCTGAAGCCCGGATTGGAGCTGCTGGAGAGAAGGGGGGTGAGTCACAGAGGCAAAGACACTGAGGTGGGGGCCCTTAAACTCCACATCACTTGAACCTTCCTGAAGCTGGGCTAGGAGCTGCTGGAGAGAAGCAGGGTGAGTCACAGAGACAAAGACACTGAGGTGGGGGCCCTTAAACTCCATATCACTTGAACCTTCGTGAAGACGGGATTGGAGCTGCTGGAGAGAAGGGGGGTGAGTCACAGAGACAAAGACACTGAGGTGGGGGCCCTTAAACTCCATATCACTTGAACCTTCGTGAAGACGGGATTGGAGCTGCTGGAGAGAAGGGGGGTGAGTCACAGAGACAAAGACACTGAGGTGGGGGCCCTTAAACTCCATATCACTTGAACCTTCCTGAAGCTGGGATTGGAGCTGCTGGAGAGAAGAGGGGTGAGTCACAGAGACAAAGACACTGAGGTGGGGGGCCTTAAACTCCATATCACTTGAACCTTCCTGAAGCTGAGCTTGGAGCTGCTGGAGACAAGGGGGGTGAGTCACAGAGGCAAAGACACTGAGGTGGGGGCCCTTAAACTCCACATCACTTGAACCTTCCTGAAGCTGGGATTGGAGCTGCTGGAGAGAAGAGGGGGGAGTCACAGAGACAAAGACACTGAGGCGGGGGCCCTTAAACTCCATATCACTTGAACCTTCCTGAAGCTGGGATTGGAGCTGCTGGAGAGTAGGGGGGTGAGTCACAGAGACAAAGACACTGAGGTGGGGGCCCTTAAACTCCATATCACTTGAACCTTCCTGAAGCCGGGATTGGAGCTTCTGGAGAGAAGGGGGGTGAGTCACAGAGACAAAGACACTGAGGTGGGCGCCCTTAAACTCCATATCACTTGAACCTTCCTGAAGCTGGGATTGGAGCTGCTGGAGAGAAGGGGGGTGAGTCACAGAGACAAAGACACTGAGGTGGGGGCCCTTAAACTCCATATCACTTGAACCTTCCTGAAGCCGGGATTGGAGCTGCTGGAGAGAAGGGGGGTGAGTCACAGAGACAAAGACACTGAGGTGGGGGCCCTTAAACTCCATATCACTTGAACCTTCCTGAAGCTGTGATTGGAGCTGCTGGAGAGAAGGGGGGTGGGTCACAGAGACAAAGACACTGAGGTGGCGGCCCTTAAACTCCATATCACTTGAACCTTCCTGAAGCTGGGATTGGAGCTGCTGGAGAGAAGGGGGGTGAGTCACAGAGACAAAGACACTGAGGTGGGGGCCCTTAAACTCCATATCACTTGAACCTTCCTGAAGCTGGGCTTGGAGCTGCTGGAGAGAAAGGGGGGGGGGTGAGTCACAGAGACAAAGACACTGAGGTGGGGGGCCTTAAACTCCATATCACTTGAACCTTCGTGAAGACGGGATTGGAGCTGCTGGAGAGAAGGGGGGTGAGTCACAGAGACAAAGACACTGAGGTGGGGGCCCTTAAACTCCATATCACTTGAACCTTCCTGAAGCTGGGATTGGAGCTGCTGGAGAGTAGGGGGGTGAGTCACAGAGACAAAGACACTGAGGCGGGGGCCCTTAAACTCCATATCACTTGAACCTTCCTGAAGCCGGGATTGGAGCTTCTGGAGAGAAGGGGGGTGAGTCACAGAGACAAAGACACTGAGGTGGGGGCCCTTAAACTCCATATCACTTGAACCTTCCTGAAGCTGGGATTGGAGCTGCTGGAGACAAGGGGGGTGAGTCACAGAGGCAAAGACACTGAGGTGGGGGCCCTTAAACTCCACATCACTTGAACCTTCCTGAAGCTGGGCTTGGAGCTGCTGGAGAGAAGCTGGGTGAGTCACAGAGACAAAGACACTGAGGTGGGGGCCCTTAAACTCCATATCACTTGAACCTTCCTGAAGCAGGGACTAGAGCTGCTGGAGGGAAGGGGGTGAGTCACAGAGACAAAGACACTGAGGTGGGCGCCCTTAAACTCCATATCAGTTGAACCTTCCTGAAGCTGGGATTGGAGCTGCTGGAGAGATGGGGGGTGAGTCACAGAGACAAAGACACTGAGGTGGGCGCCCTTAAACTCCATATCACTTGAAACTTCCTGAAGCCGGGATTGGAGCTGCTGGAGGGAAGGGGGTGAGTCACAGAGACAAAGACACTGAGGTGGGGGCCCTTAAACTCCATATCACTTGAACCTTCCTGAAGCAGGGACTAGAGCTGCTGGAGGGAAGGGGGTGAGTCACAGAGACAAAGACACTGAGGTGGGGGCCTTTAAACTCCATATCACTTGAACCTTCCTGAAGCTGGGATTGGAGCTGCTGCAGAGAAGGGGGGGTGAGTCACAGAGACAAATACACTGAGGTGGGGGGCCCTTAAACTCCATATCACTTGAACCTTCCTGAAGCTGTGCTTGGAGGTGCTGGAGAGAAGGGGGGTGAGTCACAGACACAAAGACACTGAGGTGGGGGCCCTTAAACTCCATATCTCTTGAACCTTCCTGAAGCTGGGATTGGAGCTGCAGGAGAGAAGGGGGGTGAGTCACAGAGACAAAGACACTGATTTGGGGGCCCTTAAACTCCATATCACTTGAACCTTCCTGAAGCTGGGATTGGAGCTGCTGGAGAGAAGGGGGGTGAGTCACAGAGACAAAGACACTGAGGTGGGGGGCCTTAAACTCCACATCACTTGAACCTTCCTGAAGCTGGGATTGGAGCTGCTGGAGAGAAGGGGGGTGAGTCACAGAGACAAAGACTCCGAGGCGGGGACCCTTAAACTCCATATCACTTGAACCTTCCTGAAGCCGGGATTGGAGCTGCTGGAGAGAAGGGGGGTGAGTCACAGAGGCAAAGACACTGAGGTGGGGGCCCTTAAACTCCACATCACTTGAACCTTCCTGAAGATGGGATTGGAGCTGCAGGAGAGAAGGGGGGTGAGTCACAGAGACAAAGACACTGAGTTGGGGGCTCTTAAACTCCATATCACTTGAACCTTCCTGAAGCTGGGATTGGAGCTGCTGGAGAGAAAGGGGGTGAGTCATAGAGACAAAGACACTGAGGTGGGGGGCCTTAAACTCCACATCACTTGAACCTTCCTGAAGCTGGGATTGGAGCTGCTGCAGAGAAGGGGGGTGAGTCACAGAGACAAAGACTCCGAGGCGGGGGCCCTTAAACTCCATATCACTTGAACCTTCCTGAAGCTGGGATTGGAGCTGCTGGAGAGAAGGGGTTGAGTCACAGAGACAAAGACACTGAGGTGGGGGCCCTTAAACTCCACATCACTTGAACCTTCCTGAAGCTGGGATTGGAGCTGCTGGACAGAAGGGGGGTGAGTCACAGAGACAAAGACACTGAGGTGGGGCCCCTAAAACTCCATATCAGTTGAACCTTCCTGAAGCTGGGATTGGAGCTGCTGGAGAGATGGGGGGTGAGTCACAGAGACAAAGACACTGAGGTGAGCGCCCTTAAACTCCATATCACTTGAAACTTCCTGAAGCCGGGATTGGAGCTGCTGGAGGGAAGGGGGTGAGTCACAGAGACAAAGACACTGAGGTGGGGGCCCTTAAACTCCATATCACTTGAACCTTCCTGAAGCAGGGACTAGAGCTGCTGGAGGGAAGGGGGTGAGTCACAGAGACAAAGACACTGAGGTGGGGGCCTTTAAACTCCATATCACTTGAACCTTCCTGAAGCTGGGATTGGAGCTGATGGAGTGAAGGGGGGTGAGTCACAGAGACAAAGACACTGAGGTGGGGGCCCTTAAACTCCATATCACTTGAACCTTCCTGAAGCCGGGATTGGAGCTGCTGAAGAGAAGGGGGGTGAGTCACAGAGACAAAGACACTGAGGTGGGGGCCCTTAAACTCCATATCACTTGAACCTTCCTGAAGCTGGGATTGGAGCTGCTGGAGAGAAGGGGGGTGAGTCACAGAGACAAAGACACTGAGTTTGGGGCCCTTAAACTCCATATCACTTGAACCTTCATGAAGCTGGGATTGGAGCTACTGGAGAGAAGGGGGGTGAGTCACAGAGACAAAGACACTGAGGTGTGGGGCCTTAAACTCCACATCACTTGAACCTTCCTGAAGCTGGGCTTGGAGCTGCTGGAGACAAGGGGGGTGAGTCACAGAGGCAACGACACTGAGGTGGGCGCCCTTAAACTCCGTATCACTTGAACCTTCCTGAAGCTGGGCTTGGAGCTGCTGGAGAGAAGCGGGGTGAGTCACAGAGACAAAGACACTGAGGTGGGGGCCCTTGAACTCCATATCACTTGAACCTTCCTGAAGCCGGGATTGTAGCTGCTGGAGAGAAGGGGGGTGAGTCACAGAGACAAAGACACTGAGGTGGGGGCCCTTAAACTCCATATCAGTTGAACCTTCCTGAAGCTGGCATTGGAGCTGCTGGAGAGAAGGTGGGTGAGTCACAGAGACAAAGACACTGAGGCGGGGGCCCTTAAACTCCATATCACTTGAACCTTCCTGAAGCCGGGATTGGAGCTGCTGGAGAGAAGGGGGGTGAGTCACAGAGACAAAGACACTGAGGTGGGCGCCACTTAAACTCCATATCACTTGAACCTTCCTGAAGCCGGGATTGGGGCTGCTGGAGAGGAGGGGGGTGAGTCACAGAGACAAAGACACTGAGGTGGGGGCCCTTAAACTCCATATCACTTGAACCTTCCTGAAGCTGGGATTGGAGCTGCTGGAGAGAAGGGTGGTGAGTCCCAGAGACAAAGACACTGAGTTTGGGGCCCTTAAACTCCATATCACTTGAACCTTCCTGAAGCTGGGCTTGGAGCTGCTGGAGAGAAGCGGGGTGAGTCACAGAGACAAAGACACTGAGGTGGGGGCCCTTAAACTCCATATCACTTGAACCTTCCTGAAGCCGGGATTGTAGCTGCTGGAGAGAAGGGGGGTGAGTCACAGAGACAAAGACACTGAGGTGGGGGCCCTTAAACTCCATATCAGTTGAACCTTCCTGAAGCTGGCATTGGAGCTGCTGGAGAGAAGGTGGGTGAGTCACAGAGACAAAGACACTGAGGCGGGGGCCCTTAAACTCCATATCACTTGAACCTTCCTGAAGCCGGGATTGGAGCTGCTGGAGAGAAGGGGGGTGAGTCACAGAGACAAAGACACTGAGGTGGGCGCCACTTAAACTCCATATCACTTGAACCTTCCTGAAGCCGGGATTGGGGCTGCTGGAGAGGAGGGGGGTGAGTCACAGAGACAAAGACACTGAGGTGGGGGCCCTTAAACTCCATATCACTTGAACCTTCCTGAAGCTGGGATTGGAGCTGCTGGAGAGAAGGGTGGTGAGTCCCAGAGACAAAGACACTGAGGTGGGGGCCCTTAAACTCCATATCACTTGAACCTTCCTGAAGCCGGGATTGGAGCTCCTGGAGAGAAGGGGGGTGAGTCACAGAGACAAAGACACTGAGGTGGGGGCCCTTAAACTCCATATCACTTGAACCTTCCTGAAGCTGGGATTGGAGCTGCTGGCGAGAAGGGGGGTGAGTCACAGAGACAAAGACACTGAGTTTGGGACCCTTAAACTCCATATCACTTGAACCTTCCTGAAGCCGGGATTGGAGCTCCTGGAGAGAAGGGGGGTGAGTCACAGAGACAAAGACACTGCGGTGGGGGCCCTTAAACTCCATATCACTTGAAGCTTCCTGAAGCTGGGATTGGAGCTGCTGGAAAGAAGGGGGTTGAGTCACAGAGACAAAGACACTGAGCTGGGGGCCCTTAAACTCCATATCACTTGAACCTTCCTGAAGCCTGGATTGGAGCTGCTGGAGTGAAGGGGGGTGAGTCACAGAGACAAAGACACTGAGGTGGGGGCCCTTAAACTCCATATCACTTGAACCTTCCTGAAGCCGGGATTGGAGCTGCTGGAGAGAAGGGAGGTGAGTCACAGAGACAAAGACACTGAGGTGGGGGCCCTTAAACTCCATATCACTTGAACCTTCCTGAAGCTGGGATTGGAGCTGCTGGCGAGAAGGGGGGTGAGTCACAGAGACAAAGACACTGAGTTTGGGGCCCTTAAACTCCATATCACTTGAACCTTCATGAAGCTGGGATTGGAGCTACTGGAGAGAAGCGGGGTGAGTCACAGAGACAAAGACACTGAGGTGGGGGCCCTTAAACTCCATATCACTTGAACCTTCCTGAAGCCGGGATTGGAGCTGCTGGAGAGAAGGGGGGTGAGTCACAGAGACAAAGACACTGAGGTGGGGGCCCTTAAACTCCATATCACTTGAACCTTCCTGAAGCCGGGATTGGAGCTGCTGGAGAGAAGGGGGGTGAGTCACAGAGACAAAGACACTGAGGTGGGGGCCCTTAAACTCCATATCAGTTGAACCTTCCTGAAGCTGGGCTTGGAGCTGCTGGAGAGAAGGGAGGTGAGTCACAGAGACAAAGACACTGAGGTGGGGGTCCTTAAACTCCATATCACTTGAACCTTCCTGAAGATGGGCTTGGAGCTGCTGGAGACAAGGGGGGGTGAGTCACAGAGACAAAGACACTGAGGTGGGGGCCCTTAAACTCCATATCACTTGAACCTTCCTGAAGCTGGGCTTGAAGCTGCTGGAGACAAGGGGGGTGAGTCACAGAGGCAGAGACACTGAGGTGGGGGCCCTTAAACTCCACATAACTTGAACCTTCCTGAAGCTGGGATTGGAGCTGCTGGAGAGAAGGGGGGTGAGTCACAGAGACAAAGACACTGAGGTGGGGCCCCTAAAACTCCATATCACTTGAACCTTCCTGAAGCTGGGATTGGAGCTGCTGGAGAGAAGGGGGGTGAGTCACAGAGACAAAGACACTGAGGTGGGGGCCCTTAAACTCCATATCACTTGAAGCTTCCTGAAGCTGGGATTGGAGCTGCTGGAAAGCAGGGGGTTGAGTCACAGAGACAAAGACACTGAGGTGGGGTCCCTTAAACTCCATATCACTTGAACCTTCCTGAAGCCTGGATTGGAGCTGATGGAGTGAAGGGGGGTGAGTCACAGAGACAAAGACACTGAGGTGGGGGCCCTTAAACTCCATATCACTTGAACCTTCATGAAGCTGGGATTGGAGCTACTGGAGAGAAGGGGGGTGAGTCACAGAGGCAAAGACACTGAGGTGGGGGCCCTTAAACTCCACATCACTTGAACCTTCCTGAAGCTGGGCTTGGAGCTGCTGGAGAGAAGCGGGGTGAGTCACAGAGACAAAGACACTGAGGTGGGGGCCCTTAAACTCCATATCACTTGAACCTTCCTGAAGCCGGGATTGGAGCTGCTGGAGAGAAGGGGGGTGAGTCACAGAGACAAAGACACTGAGGTGGGGGCCCTTAAACTCCATATCAGTTGAACCTTCCTGAAGCTGGGCTTGGAGCTGCTGGAGAGAAGGGGGGTGAGTCACAGAGACAAAGACACTGAGGTGGGGGTCCTTAAACTCCATATCACTTGAACCTTCCTGAAGCTGGGCTTGGAGCTGCTGGAGACAAGGGGGGGTGAGTCACAGAGACAAAGACACTGAGGTGGGGGCCCTTAAACTCCATATCACTTGAACCTTCCTGAAGCTGGGCTTGAAGCTGCTGGAGACAAGGGGGGTGAGTCACAGAGGCAGAGACACTGAGGTGGGGGCCCTTAAACTCCACATAACTTGAACCTTCCTGAAGCTGGGATTGGAGCTGCTGGAGAGAAGGGGGGTGAGTCACAGAGACAAAGACACTGAGGTGGGGCCCCTAAAACTCCATATCACTTGAACCTTCCTGAAGCTGGGATTGGAGCTGCTGGAGAGAAGGGGGGTGAGTCACAGAGACAAAGACACTGAGGTGGGGGCCCTTAAACTCCATATCACTTGAAGCTTCCTGAAGCTGGGATTGGAGCTGCTGGAAAGCAGGGGGTTGAGTCACAGAGACAAAGACACTGAGGTGGGGTCCCTTAAACTCCATATCACTTGAACCTTCCTGAAGCCTGGATTGGAGCTGATGGAGTGAAGGGGGGTGAGTCACAGAGACAAAGACACTGAGGTGGGGGCCCTTAAACTCCATATCACTTGAACCTTCCTGAAGCCGGGATTGGAGCTGCTGAAGAGAAGGGGGGTGAGTCACAGAGACAAAGACACTGAGGTGGGGGCCCTTAAACTCCATATCACTTGAACCTTCCTGAAGCTGGGATTGGAGCTGCTGGAGAGAAGGGGGGTGAGTCACAGAGACAAAGACACTGAGTTTGGGGCCCTTAAACTCCATATCACTTGAACCTTCATGAAGCTGGGATTGGAGCTACTGGAGAGAAGGGGGGTGAGTCACAGAGACAAAGACACTGAGGTGTGGGGCCTTAAACTCCATATCACTTGAACCTTCCTGAAGCTGGGCTTGGAGCTGCTGGAGACAAGGGGGGTGAGTCACAGAGGCAACGACACTGAGGTGGGGGCCCTTAAACTCCACATCACTTGAACCTTCCTGAAGCTGGGCTTGGAGCTGCTGGAGAGAAGCGGGGTGAGTCATAGAGACAAAGACACTGAGGTGGGGGCCCTTAAACTCCATATCACTTGAACCTTCCTGAAGCCGGGATTGGAGCTGCTGGAGAGAAGGGGGGTGAGTCACAGAGACAAAGACACCGAGGTGGGGGCCCTTAAACTCCATATCACTTGAACCTTCCTGAAGCTGGGATTGGAGCTGCTGGAGAGAAGGGTGGTGAGTCCGAGAGACAAAGACACTGAGTTTGGGGCCCTTAAACTCCATATCACTTGAACCTTCCTGAAGCCGGGATTGGAGCTGCTGGAGAGAAGGGGGGTGAGTCACAGAGACAAAGACACTGAGGTGGGCGCCCTTAAACTCCGTATCACTTGAACCTTCCTGAAGCTGGGCTTGGAGCTGCTGGAGAGAAGCGGGGTGAGTCACAGAGACAAAGACACTGAGGTGGGGGCCCTTAAACTCCATATCACTTGAACCTTCCTGAAGCCGGGATTGTAGCTGCTGGAGAGAAGGGGGGTGAGTCACAGAGACAAAGACACTGAGGTGGGGGCCCTTAAACTCCATATCAGTTGAACCTTCCTGAAGCTGGCATTGGAGCTGCTGGAGAGAAGGTGGGTGAGTCACAGAGACAAAGACACTGAGGCGGGGGCCCTTAAACTCCATATCACTTGAACCTTCCTGAAGCCGGGATTGGAGCTGCTGGAGAGAAGGGGGGTGAGTCACAGAGACAAAGACACTGAGGTGGGCGCCACTTAAACTCCATATCACTTGAACCTTCCTGAAGCCGGGATTGGGGCTGCTGGAGAGGAGGGGGGTGAGTCACAGAGAAAAAGACACTGAGGTGGGGGCCCTTAAACTCCATATCACTTGAACCTTCCTGAAGCTGGGATTGGAGCTGCTGGAGAGAAGGGTGGTGAGTCCCAGAGACAAAGACACTGAGTTTGGGGCCCTTAAACTCCATATCACTTGAACCTTCCTGAAGCCGGGATTGGAGCTCCTGGAGAGAAGGGGGGTGAGTCACAGAGACAAAGACACTGAGGTGGGGGCCCTTAAACTCCATATCACTTGAACCTTCCTGAAGCTGGGCTTGGAGCTGCTGGAGACAAGGGGGGTGAGTAACAGAGGCAAAGACACTGAGGTGGGGGCCTTAAACTCCATATCACTTGAACCTTCCTGAAGCTGGGATTGGAGCTCCTGGAGAGAAGGGGGGTGAGTCACAGAGACAAAGACACTGAGGTGGGGGCCCTTAAACTCCATATCACTTGAAGCTTCCTGAAGCTGGGATTGGAGCTGCTGGAAAGAAGGGGGTTGAGTCACAGAGACAAAGACACTGAGCTGGGGGCCCTTAAACTCCATATCACTTGAACCTTCCTGAAGCCTGGATTGGAGCTGCTGGAGTGAAGGGGGGTGAGTCACAGAGACAAAGACACTGAGGTGGGGGCCCTTAAACTCCATATCACTTGAACCTTCCTGAAGCCGGGATTGGAGCTGCTGGAGAGAAGGGAGGTGAGTCACAGAGACAAAGACACTGAGGTGGGGGCCCTTAAACTCCATATCACTTGAACCTTCCTGAAGCTGGGATTGGAGCTGCTGGAGAGAAGGGGGGTGAGTCACAGAGACAAAGACACTGAGTTTGGGGCCCTTAAACTCCATATCACTTGAACCTTCATGAAGCTGGGATTGGAGCTACTGGAGAGAAGGGGGGTGAGTCACAGAGGCAAAGACACTGAGGTGGGGGCCCTTAAACTCCACATCACTTGAACCTTCCTGAAGCTGGGCTTGGAGCTGCTGGAGAGAAGCGGGGTGAGTCACAGAGACAAAGACACTGAGGTGGGGGCCCTTAAACTCCATATCACTTGAACCTTCCTGAAGCCGGGATTGGAGCTGCTGGAGAGAAGGGGGGTGAGTCACAGAGACAAAGACACTGAGGTGGGGGCCCTTAAACTCCATATCAGTTGAACCTTCCTGAAGCTGGGATTGGAGCTGCTGGAGAGAAGGGGGGTGAGTCACAGAGACAAAGACACTGAGGTGGCGGCCCTTAAACTCCATATCACTTGAACCTTCCTGAAGCTGGGATTGGAGCTGCTGGAGAGAAGGGGGGTGAGTCACAGAGACAAAGACACTGAGGTGGGGGCCCTTAAACTCCATATCACTTGAACCTTCCTGAAGCTGCGCTTGGAGCTGCTGGAGCGAAGGGGAGGTGAGTCACAGAGACAAAGACACTGAGGTGGGGGCCGTTAAACTCCACATCACTTGAACCTTCCTGAAGCTGGGCTTGGAGCTGCTGGAGAGAAAGGGGGGGGTGAGTCACAGAGACAAAGACACTGAGGTGGGGGCCCTTAAACTCCATATCATTTGAACCTTCCTGAAGCTGTGATTGGAGCTGCTGGAGAGAAGGGGGGTGAGTCACAGAGACAAAGACACTGAGGTGGGGGCCCTTAAACTCCATATCACTTGAACCTTCCTGAAGCTGGGATTGGTGCTGCTGGAGAGAAGGGGGGTGAGTCACAGAGACAAAGACACTGAGGTGGGGGCCCTTAAACTCCATATCACTTGAACCTTCCTGAAGCTGGGCTTGGAGCTGCTGGATACAAGGGGGGTGAGTCACAGAGGCAAAGACACTGAGGTGGGGGCCCTTAAACTCCACATAACTTGAACCTTCCTGAAGCTGGGATTGGAGCTGCTGGAGAGAAGGGGGGTGAGTCACAGAGACAAAGACACTGAGGTGGGGGCCCTTAAACTCCATATCACTTGAACCTTCCTGAAGCTGGGCTTGGAGCTGCTGGATACAAGGGGGGTGAGTCACAGAGGCAAAGACACTGAGGTGGGGGCCCTTAAACTCCACATAACTTGAACCTTCCTGAAGCTGGGATTGGAGCTGCTGGAGAGAAGGGGGGGTGAGTCACAGAGACAAAGACACTGAGGTGGGGCCCCTTAAACTCCATATCACTTGAACCTTCCTGAAGCTGGGCTTGGAGCTGCTGGAGACAAGGGGGGTGAGTCACAGAGGCAAAGACACTGAGGTGGGGGCCCTTAAACTCCATATCACTTGAACCTTCCTGAAGCTGGGATTGGAGCTGCTGGAGAGAAGGGGGTTGAGTCACAGAGACAAAGACACTGAGGTGGGGGGCCTTAAACTCCATATCACTTGAACCTTCCTGAAGCTGGGATTGGAGCTGCTGGAGAGAAGGGGGGTGAGTCACAGAGACAAAGACACTGAGGTGGGGGCCCTTAAACTCCATATCACTTGAACCTTCCTGAAGCTGGGATTGGAGCTGCTGGAGAGAAGGGGGGTGAGTCACAGAGACAAAGACACTGAGTTTGGGGCCCTTAAACTCCATATCACTTGAACCTTCATGAAGCTGGGATTGGAGCTACTGGAGAGAAGGGGGTTGAGTCACAGAGACAAAGACACTGAGGTGTGGGGCCTTAAACTCCATATCAGTTGAACCTTCCTGAAGCTGGGATTGGAGCTGCTGGAGAGAAGGGGGGTGAGTCACAGAGACAAAGACACTGAGGTGGCGGCCCTTAAACTCCATATCACTTGAACCTTCCTGAAGCTGGGATTGGAGCTGCTGGAGAGAAGGGGGGTGAGTCACAGAGACAAAGACACTGAGGTGGGGGCCCTTAAACTCCATATCACTTGAACCTTCCTGAAGCTGCGCTTGGAGCTGCTGGAGCGAAGGGGAGGTGAGTCACAGAGACAAAGACACTGAGGTGGGGGCCGTTAAACTCCATATCACTTGAACCTTCCTGAAGCTGTGCTTGGAGCTGCTGGAGAGAAAGGGGGGGGGTGAGTCACAGAGACAAAGACACTGAGGTGGGGGCCCTTAAACTCCATATCATTTGAACCTTCCTGAAGCTGTGATTGGAGCTGCTGGAGAGAAGGGGGGTGAGTCACAGAGACAAAGACACTGAGGTGGGGGGCCTTAAACTCCATATCACTTGAACCTTCCTGAAGCTGGGATTGGAGCTGCTGGAGAGAAGGGGGGTGAGTCACAGAGACAAAGACACTGAGGTGGGGGCCCTTAAACTCCATATCACTTGAACCTTCCTGAAGCCGGGATTGGAGCTGCTGGAGAGAAGGGGGGTGAGTCACAGAGACAAAGACACTGAGGTGGGGGCCCTTAAACTCCATATCAGTTGAACCTTCCTGAAGCTGGGATTGGAGCTGCTGGAGAGAAGGGGGGTGAGTCACAGAGACAAAGACACTGAGGTGGCGGCCCTTAAACTCCATATCACTTGAACCTTCCTGAAGCTGGGATTGGAGCTGCTGGAGAGAAGGGGGGTGAGTCACAGAGACAAAGACACTGAGGTGGGGGCCCTTAAACTCCATATCACTTGAACCTTCCTGAAGCTGCGCTTGGAGCTGCTGGAGCGAAGGGGAGGTGAGTCACAGAGACAAAGACACTGAGGTGGGGGCCGTTAAACTCCATATCACTTGAACCTTCCTGAAGCTGGGCTTGGAGCTGCTGGAGAGAAAGGGGGGGGTGAGTCACAGAGACAAAGACACTGAGGTGGGGGCCCTTAAACTCCATATCATTTGAACCTTCCTGAAGCTGGGATTGGTGCTGCTGGAGAGAAGGGGGGTGAGTCACAGAGACAAAGACACTGAGGTGGGGGCCCTTAAACTCCATATCACTTGAACCTTCCTGAAGCTGGGCTTGGAGCTGCTGGATACAAGGGGGGTGAGTCACAGAGGCAAAGACACTGAGGTGGGGGCCCTTAAACTCCACATAACTTGAACCTTCCTGAAGCTGGGATTGGAGCTGCTGGAGAGAAGGGGGGTGAGTCACAGAGACAAAGACACTGAGGTGGGGGCCCTTAAACTCCATATCACTTGAACCTTCCTGAAGCTGGGCTTGGAGCTGCTGGATACAAGGGGGGTGAGTCACAGAGGCAAAGACACTGAGGTGGGGGCCCTTAAACTCCACATAACTTGAACCTTCCTGAAGCTGGGATTGGAGCTGCTGGAGAGAAGGGGGGGTGAGTCACAGAGACAAAGACACTGAGGTGGGGCCCCTTAAACTCCATATCACTTGAACCTTCCTGAAGCTGGGCTTGGAGCTGCTGGAGACAAGGGGGGTGAGTCACAGAGGCAAAGACACTGAGGTGGGGGCCCTTAAACTCCATATCACTTGAACCTTCCTGAAGCTGGGATTGGAGCTGCTGGAGAGAAGGGGGTTGAGTCACAGAGACAAAGACACTGAGGTGGGGGGCCTTAAACTCCATATCACTTGAACCTTCCTGAAGCTGGGATTGGAGCTGCTGGAGAGAAGGGGGGTGAGTCACAGAGACAAAGACACTGAGGTGGGGGCCCTTAAACTCCATATCACTTGAACCTTCCTGAAGCTGGGATTGGAGCTGCTGGAGAGAAGGGGGGTGAGTCACAGAGACAAAGACACTGAGTTTGGGGCCCTTAAACTCCATATCACTTGAACCTTCATGAAGCTGGGATTGGAGCTACTGGAGAGAAGTGGGGTGAGTCACAGAGACAAAGACACTGAGGTGTGGGGCCTTAAACTCCATATCAGTTGAACCTTCCTGAAGCTGGGATTGGAGCTGCTGGAGAGAAGGGGGGTGAGTCACAGAGACAAAGACACTGAGGTGGCGGCCCTTAAACTCCATATCACTTGAACCTTCCTGAAGCTGGGATTGGAGCTGCTGGAGAGAAGGGGGGTGAGTCACAGAGACAAAGACACTGAGGTGGGGGCCCTTAAACTCCATATCACTTGAACCTTCCTGAAGCTGCGCTTGGAGCTGCTGGAGCGAAGGGGAGGTGAGTCACAGAGACAAAGACACTGAGGTGGGGGCCGTTAAACTCCATATCACTTGAACCTTCCTGAAGCTGTGCTTGGAGCTGCTGGAGAGAAAGGGGGGGGTGAGTCACAGAGACAAAGACACTGAGGTGGGGGCCCTTAAACTCCATATCATTTGAACCTTCCTGAAGCTGTGATTGGAGCTGCTGGAGAGAAGGGGGGTGAGTCACAGAGGCAAAGACACTGAGGTGGGGGCCCTTAAACTCCACATAACTTGAACCTTCCTGAAGCTGGGATTGGAGCTGCTGGAGAGAAGGGGGGTGAGTCACAGAGACAAAGACACTGAGGTGGGGGCCCTTAAACTCCATATCACTTGAACCTTCCTGAAGCTGGGCTTGGAGCTGCTGGATACAAGGGGGGTGAGTCACAGAGGCAAAGACACTGAGGTGGGGGCCCTTAAACTCCACATAACTTGAACCTTCCTGAAGCTGGGATTGGAGCTGCTGGAGAGAAGGGGGGGTGAGTCACAGAGACAAAGACACTGAGGTGGGGCCCCTTAAACTCCATATCACTTGAACCTTCCTGAAGCTGGGCTTGGAGCTGCTGGAGACAAGGGGGGTGAGTCACAGAGGCAAAGACACTGAGGTGGGGGCCCTTAAACTCCATATCACTTGAACCTTCCTGAAGCTGGGATTGGAGCTGCTGGAGAGAAGGGGGTTGAGTCACAGAGACAAAGACACTGAGGTGGGGGCCCTTAAACTCCATATCACTTGAACCTTCCTGAAGCTGGGATTGGAGCTGCTGGAGAGAAGCGGGGTGAGTCACAGAGACAAAGACACTGAGGTGGGGGCCCTTAAACTCCATATCACTTGAACCTTCCTGAAGCTGGGATTGGAGCTGCTGGAGAGAAGGGGGGTGAGTCACAGAGGCAAAGACACTGAGGTGGGGGGCCTTAAACTCCACATCACTTGAACCTTCCTGAAGCTGGGCTTGGAGCTGCTGGAGAGAAGGGGGGTGAGTCACAGAGACAAAGACACTGAGGTGGGGGCCCTTAAACTCCACATCACTTGAACCTTCCTGAAGCTGGGATTGGAGCTGCTGGAGAGAAGGGGGGTGAGTCACAGAGGCAAAGACGCTGAGATGGGGGCCCTTAAACTCCACATCACTTGAACCTTCCTGAAGCTGGGATTGGAGCTGCTGGAGAGAAGGGGGGTGAGTCACAGAGAAAAAGACACTGTTGTGGGGGCACTTAAACTCCACATCACTTGAACCTTCCTGAAGCTGGGATTGGAGCTGCTGGAGAGAAGGGGGGTGAGTCACAGAGACAAAGACACTGTGGTGGAGGCCCTTAAACTCCATATCACTTGAACCTTCCTGAAGCTGGGATTGGAGCTGCTGGAGAGAAGGGGGGTGAGTCACAGAGACAAAGACACTGAGGCAGGGGGCCTTAAACTCCATATCACTTGAACCTTCCTGAAGCTGGGATTGGAGCTGCTGGAGAGAAGGGGGGTGAGTCACAGAGACAAAGACACTGAGGTGGGGGCCCTTAAACTCCATATCACTTGAACCTTCCTGAAGCTGGGATTGGAGCTGCTGGAGAGAAGGGGGGTGAGTCACAGAGACAAAGACACTGAGTTGGGGGCCCTTAAACTCCATATCACTTGAAACTTCCTGAAGCTGGGATTGGAGCTGCTGGAGAGAAGGGGGGTGAGTCACAGAGACAAAGACACTGAGGTGGGGGCCCTTAAACTCCACATCACTTGAACCTTCCTCAAGCTGGGATTGGAGCTGCTGGAGAGAAGGGGGGTGAGTCACAGAGATAAAGACACTGAGGCGGGGGCCCTTAAACTCCATATCACTTGAACCTTCCTGAAGCCGGGATTGGAGCTGCTGGAGAGAAGGGGGGTGAGTCACAGAGGCAAAGACACTGAGGCGGGGGCCCTTAAACTCCATATCCCTTGAACCTTCCTGAAGCTGGGCTTGGAGCTGCTGGAGAGAAGGGGGTGAGTCACAGAGACAAAGACACTGAGGCGGGGGCCCTTAATCTCCATATAACTTGAAGCTTCCTGAAGCTGGGATTGGAGCTGCTGGAGAGAAGTGGGTGATTCACAGAGACAAAGACACTGAGGTGGGGGGACTTAAACTCCACATCACTTGAACCTTCCTGAAGCTGGGCTTGGAGCTGCTGGAGAGAAGGGGGGTGAGTCACAGAGACAAAGACACTGAGGTGGGGGCCCTTAAACTCCACATCACTTGAACCTTCCTGAAGCTGGGATTGGAGCTGCTGGAGAGAAGGGGGGTGAGTCACAGAGGCAAAGACACTGAGATGGGGGCCCTTAAACTCCACATCACTTGAACCTTCCTGAAGCTGGGATTGGAGCTGCTGGAGAGAAGGGGGGTGAGTCACAGAGAAAAAGACACTGTTGTGGGGGCCCTTAAACTCCACATCACTTGAACCTTCCTGAAGCTGGGATTGGAGCTGCTGGAGAGAAGGGGGGTGAGTCACAGAGACAAAGACACTGTGGTGGAGGCCCTTAAACTCCATATCACTTGAACCTTCCTGAAGCTGGGATTGGAGCTGCTGGAGAGAAGGGGGGTGAGTCACAGAGACAAAGACACTGAGGCAGGGGCCCTTAAACTCCATATCACTTGAACCTTCCTGAAGCTGGGATTGGAGCTGCTGGAGAGAAGGGGGGTGAGTCACAGAGGCAAAGACACTGAGGTGGCGGCCCTTAAACTCCATATCACTTGAACCTTCCTGAAGCTGGGATTGGAGCTGCTGGAGAGAAGGGGGGTGAGTCACAGAGACAAAGACACTGAGGTGGGGGCCCTTAAACTCCATATCACTTGAACCTTCCTGAAGCTGGGATTGGAGCTGCTGGAGAGAAGGGGGGTGAGTCACAGAGACAAAGACACTGAGGTGGGGGCCCTTAAACTCCATATCACTTGAACCTTCCTGAAGCTGGGATTGGAGCTGCTGGAGAGAAGGGGGGTGAGTCACAGAGACAAAGAAACTGAGGTGGGGGCCCTTAAACTCCATATCACTTGAACCTTCCTGAAGCTGGGATTGGAGCTGCTGGACAGAAGGGGGGTGAGTCACAGAGACAAAGACACTGAGGTGGGGGCCCTTAAACTCCATATCAATTGAACCTTCCTGAAGCTGGGATTGGAGCTGCTGGAGAGAAGGGGGGTGAGTCACAGAGACAAAGACACTGAGGTGGGGGGCCTTAAACTCCATATCAATTGAACCTTCCTGAAGCTGGGGTTGGAGCTGCTGGAGAGAAGGGGGGTGAGTCACAGAGACAAAGACACTGAGGGGGGGGGCTTAAAATTTCCTGAGGCTGGTGGGAAGATCTGCTGGCTTTGAGAAATGAGTCAGAGAGAGTACAGAGGATAAAGGAAATGTCAAATTGCCTCCAGTTCATTCAAGCTTTCATGAGGCTCGTGGGAGGATTTTGTGCGTTTGATGTGAGAGTCAGAGAACAAAGGTAGAGTAAAATTGCCTCCAGTTCATTGAAAATTTCCTGAGGCTGGTGGGAGGATCTGCTGGGTGTGAGGGGGAGTCAGAGAGAGTACAGAGGACAAAGGTAGAGTAAAATTGCCTCCAGTTAATTTGAACTTTCCTGAGGCTGGTGGGAAGATCTGCTGGGTATGATTTGAGAGTCAGAGAAAAAAGGTAGAGTAAAATTGGCTCCAGTTCATTTCTCCTTTCCAGAGGATTGTGGGAGGATTTGCTGTCTGTGAGGGGGAAGTCAGAGAGAGTGCAGAGGACAAAGTTTGAGTAAAAGTGCCTGCATTTCATTTCACTTTTCATAAGGCTAGTGGTGGGATCTGCTGGGTGTGAGGGGGAGTCAGAGAGAGTACAGAGGACAAAGGTAGAGTAAAATGGTCTCTAGTCCATTTGAACTTTCCTGAGGCTGGTTGGAAGATCTGCTGCATCTGAGGTGAGAGTCAGAGAACAAAGGTATAGTAAAATTGCCTCCAATTCATTTAAACTCTCCTGAAGCAGGTGCGAAGATCTGCTGGGGGTGAGGTGAGAGTCAGAGAAAAAAGGTAGAGTAAAATTGAATCCAGTTCATTTAAACTTTCCTGAGGCTGGTTGGAGGATCTGCTGTTTGTGATGGGGGGAGTCAGAGAGAGTACAGAGGACAAAGTTCGTGTAAAATTGCCTGCATTTCATTTAAACGTTCCTCAAGCTGGTGGGAAGAGCTGCAGCATCTGAGGTTAGAGTCAGAACAAAGGTAGAGTAAAGTTGGCTCCAGTTCAATTGAACTTTCATGAGGGCGGTGGGAGGATCTACAGGCTGTGAGGCAGGAGCAGATAAAGTATATAGGACAAAGTTAGGGTAAAATTGCCTCCATTTCATTTGACCTTTCCAGAGGATTGTTGGAGGATCTGCTGTCTGTGACGGGGAAGTCAGAGAGAGTGCAGAGGACAAAGTTAGAGTAAAAGAGCCTGCATTTCATTTCACTTTTCATAAGACTAGTGGTGGAAACTGCTGGGTGTGAGGTGGAGTCAGAGAAAGTACAGAGGACAAAGGAAATGTCAAATTGCCTCCAGTTCATTTGAACTTTCCTGAGGCTGGTGTGAAGATCTGCTGCATCTGAGGTGAGAGTCAGAGAACAAAGGTAGAGTAAAATTGCCTCCAGTTCATTTAAACTTTCCTGAAGCTGGTGCGAAGATCTGCTGGGGGGTGAGGTGAGAGTCAGAGAAAATAGGTAGAGTAAAATTGAATCCAGTTCATTTAAACTTTCCTGAGGCTGGTGGGAGGATCTGCTGGCTGTGAGAAATGAGTCAGAGAGAGTACAGAGGATAAAGGAAATGTCAAATTGCCTCCAGTTCATTTGAGCTTTCATGAGGCTAGTGGGATGATTTGCTGCGTTTGATGTGAGAGTCAGAGAACAAAGGTAGAGTAAAATTGCCTCCAGTTCATTGAAAATTTCCTGAGGCTGGTGGGAGGATCGGCTGGTTGTGACGGGGGATTCAGAGAGAGTACAGAGGACAAAGGTAGAGTGAAATGGACTCCAGTTCATTGAACTTTCATGAGGCTTGTAAAGAGGACAAAGTTAGAGTAAAATTGCTAGCATTTCATTTCACTTTTCATGAGGCTAGTGGGAGGATCTGCTGGGTGTGAGATGAGAGAGCTTTCATGAGGCTTGTGGAAGGATCTGCTGGTTGTGAGGGGGAGTCAGAGAGAGTACAGAGGACAAAGTTAGAGTAAAATTGCCTGCATTTCATTTGACCTTTCATGAGGCTAGTGGGATTATCTGCTGGCTGTGAGGAATGAGTCAGAGGGAGTACAGAGGAGAAATGTAGAGTGAAATGGACTCCAATTCATTTGAACTTTCCTGCAGCTTGTGGGAGGATCTGCTGGCTGTGAGGGGGGAGTCAGAGAGAGTACAGAGGACATAGGTAGAGTAAAATTGCCTCCAGTTCACTTAAAATTTTGTGAGGCTAGTGGGAGGATTGCTTGCTGTGAAGAAAAAGTCAGAGAGACTACAGAGGACAAAGTTAGAGAGAAATTGCCTCCAGTTCATTTAAACTTTCCTGAGGCTGGTGCGAAGATCTGCTGGGGGTGAGGTGAGGGTCAGAGAAAACAGGTAGAGTAAAATTGAATCCAGTTCATTTAAACTTTCCTGAGGCTGGTGGGAGGATCTGCTGCTTGTGATGGGGGAGTCAGAGAGAGTACAGAGAGCAAAGTTAGAGTAAAATTACATCCATTTCATTTGAACTTTCATGAGTCTAGTGGGAGGATCTTCTGCCTCTGAGGTGAGAGTCAGAGAACAAAGATAGAGTAAAATTGGTTCCAGTTCATTTGAACTTTCATGAGGGTGGTGGGAGGATATGCTGGCTGTGAGGGAGAGTCAGAGAAAGTACAGAGGACAGAGGTAGCGTAGAATGGTCTCTAGTCCATTTGAACTTTCCTGAGGCTGGTGGGAAGATCTGCTGCAACTGAGCTGAGAGTCAGAGAACAAAGGTAGAGTAAAATTGCCTCCAGTTCATTTATAAGTTCCTGAGGCTGGTGGGAGGATCTGCTGGTTGTGACGGGGGAGTCAGAGAGAATGTAGAGGACAAAGTTCGAGTAAAATTGCCTCCAGTTCATTTAAAATTTCCTGAGGCTAGTGGGAGGATTGCTGGCTGTGAAGAAACACATCCAACCTATACCGCTTTATGAATGGCGATGGAGATGCCCATGTAGCTGCCCTGCAAATGTCCCCAATTGGGGCCTGGGTATTCCATGCTGCTAGCCGAGTGTGCTGTGCTCCCCTGAGGCACAGGCTTACCTTGAGCCTCATAAGCACATGCAATGCACACTCTCAGCCAACATCCTATGGTGGAAGGTGGGACCCTAGAACCCACAGCAGAAGGCTGAAAGGAAACGAAAAATGCCTTTGTTTTACAAGTAGGTGCTGTCCATTTAATATAAATACAGAGAGCCCTCTGCACGTCTAATTTATGCCAAGATTTCTCCCTATCATGAGAAGGATTGGGACAGAAGTTAGGAAGAACAATCTCCTGAGCCCTGTGAAAGTATGAGCTGATCTTAGGAATGAAAGTGGGGGAGGTGGGGCTAGCTGCCAGCACGAATGGCTGCTTGAACGGAGAGCTCTGTGAAGAGCAGCAGGGTCTGGCGTCCAGAGGGGTTTCTTGAAAGACTTTTGTAAACCGATGATTTCCTGTAGGGAAATCCGAAGAGAAGGTTGGTTTGGCAGGCCCATAGGATGGCAGTTCATGGTCTGTGCTTGAAATTTCCTTCATAACCCCGGGCGTGGAAGAGGGCGATCTGTAAAGGCTGTCCCAGAGTGCTGATAGCAGTTCAAAGTAAGTGAGGATTTATTACAGAGAAGCTGCAGGAGTTGCCAGTGGATTATCAGATTCCTGATCTTGGTGGAAGGTATTTTTATTCCAAAACAGCTCAAGAGACTAAGGGGCTCAAAGAAGGAGTGGGGTGGGTGTTTTTTTTTCCTTCTATCCCCCCCTTTGTAGCACAAATACATACCTATTTCCATGGCTCAGCTGATAAGGAGGAGTCTACGAAATACCATGCAAAATACGTTGCAAAGACAATCTCAATCTTACATGGGAAAAGACCCAAATACAACAAAACCAGCATACCTACACCCGTGAAAATCTACGAAAACAAATATATATAAATCTACGAAATCTACGATATAAAATCTACGAAAACAAATATATATCACTTGAACCTTCCTGAAGCTGGGATTGGTGCTGCTGGAGAGAAGGGGGGTGATATAATATATATATATATATTATTTTTAATGTTGCCTTTTTATATTTGTGTTGTATTTGTGCTGATAAATAAATAAAGGGAGACTAGTATAGATCTATTTCAACCTATTTAGCTCTCATCAGCTAGCCATACCCTTACTGGGATTTGAACCTGGGCTGTATTACATATGAGGCAGGAGTCTTAGCCACTAAGCCACAGGCTCTCCTCCTTTTCAGCTGAGCCAGGGAAATAGGTATGTATTTGTGTTACAACCCCTGTGTTAGCGTTCTAAATACCATGCAGAACAAATCATTGTCCAAGGCAAAGGTATCCTTAAAGGTCCAATTTATTCGTACAGGCAAGTTAGCACCTCTATGGAAAATTCCAACACTGATTTGCATCCTGGAATTCCACCCAGTTGAAAGTTCATGATCTATCCCCACACCCACAAATCCATCACATGTTCCAATCATCATCTTCCACGCTGGCATCTACACCCACCTGCTTCCGGTCAGGTGTCAAGGTGTGGAGACAAAAGATGACCTTGGCTTCTATAAAAGAATGTCAACAATACATTCCACAATCCTACTCCTTTCTATTCCCCACTCCCAACTACTACACTAATGAAACAGCATAGGAAATTACAAGAAAGTGTGGCAGGCCAAAGATCCTAAAAAGAACATAACTACAGGCCTGACACCCTGGTATGCCCAAATATGGGAGGGAGCTCACTACTCCCCGTTTCTGTCCTTCGGCTCATTACAGAAAACCATCCAGGCAGAAAACCATATTTTTTTTTTTAATGTTGCCTTTTTATATTTGTGTTGTATTTGTGCTGATAAATAAAGAAAGGGAGACTAGTATAGATCTATTTCAAGCTATTTGGCTCTCATCAGCTAGCCATACCCTTACTGGGATTTGAACCTGGGCTGTATTACATATTAGGCAGGAGTCTTAGCCACTAAGCCACAGGCTCTCCTCCTTTTCAGCTGAGCCAGGGAAATAGGTATGTATTTGTGTTACCACCGTGGTATGCCCAAATATGGGAGGGAGCTCACTGCTCCCCCTTTCTGTCCTTCGGCTCATTACAGAAAACCATCCAGGCAGAAAACCATATATTTTTTTTTATGTTGCCTTTTTATATTTGTGTTGTATTTGTGCTGATAAATAAATAAAGGGAGACTAGTATAGATCTATTTCAAGCTATTTAGCTCTCATCAGCTAGCCATACCCTTACTGGGATTTGAACCTGGGCTGTATTACATATTAGGCAGGAGTCTTAGCCACTAAGCCACAGGCTCTCCTCCTTTTCAGCTGAGCCAGGGAAATAGGTATGTATTTGTGTTACAACCCAATTTTTTTTGTAAAACAAATTACCAAAATTTGTGTTATTTATCAGCACAAATACAACACAAATATAAAAGGCAACTGATAAGGAGGTATTTGTACTGATAAATAAATAAAGGGAGACTAGTATAGATCTATGATGAGCCGAAGGACAGAAAGAGGGAGTAGTGACCTTCCTCCCATATTTAGGCATACCAGGGGTTGTAACACAAATACATACATACATACATACATACATACATACATACATACATACATACCTCCGCCATATTATCTAAAAGTCTGTCTCATTCTCTTTCTATTCTATGATAACTGTTTTCAGAGATAACTGGTTTCCTTCGAACCAAAGATCCTCTGAGGATATGCTCCAGAGAGAAAGATCTAATTCAACCAAGGAGCTTCAGATGATATTTATTTATTTTTTATTTATTCAAAATTTATAGACCGCCCCCTCTCCCCGAAGGGACTCGGGGCGGTGTACAGGCATCTCATTAAAAACAGGTACAAAAGATAAATAATATTATTAGATATTACGAACTATGCAAGAGACAATGGCTTAAAACCACCAAGAACTGAAAAGGGATATCAGAAAAATAAGAAATGATACTGGAGAACTAAAGGAGAGGATCCAGAAGATGGATGATAAATTTGAGAAGTTCCAGGAACAGATTAATAAAAACATACAAAGAATAAATGTAATAGAAGGAAGGATGGAGAAGGAGGAGAAAAAAATGGAGGAGCTGAGTTCTAGGTTGATCGAGGCAAACAAAGAACTTGAGTTAACGGTCCTTACGTTAGAATCGGAGAAAGCGGCCCAATTTCTACGGTTTCAGAATGTAAAGGAAGAAAAAGGCGAGGATTTGCCAGACATGATGGCAGACCTTATGGCAAAGGCTTTGGGAATAGGAAAGGATGAGATGGCAAGTGAGATCGATGAGACATATAGAATCCAGACAAACTACGCAAAAAAGAACAATCTCCCGAGGGAAGTCCATGTAAAGTTTGTTAAAAAATCAATATGCGACGAGGTGCTGAATAGAACAAGAGACGATCTGATAGTACATAATCAATGACAATTAACAGTCCTAAAGCAGGTACCGAAGAGAATCCGAGAACTAAGAAGGCCCTACCAATTTTTAACATCTGTGCTGAATAAATATGAAATTAACTTCAGATGGTTGATGCCGGAGGGTATACTGGTAACTTGGAGAGATAGAAGATTCAGAATAGACACAGTGGAACACGCAGAAGATTTCTACAATAATATGGTTGGGCAGGAGGTTGAGGAAGACGAAGGAGAACTGTTGGAAACAAGGATGCAAGGACTCAGGGCACAGATAAGAAGATAAAAGGAACTAGCGGAGAGAAGAAAGGAGAAAGAAGACTTCCGGTGACGTCATTGGCAATGGCGGCAGGCTTGGAGATCGCTCTGAATCCTAACTGACTAACCAGGGGTCTGGCGGCATAAAGAGCGGCCGTTTGTCAGTCTTGGAGGGACTCGGCGAAGACGGGGGGCGCTTTTCTGCAGGCAGGGTGAGGTGCGATCTCCTCGGCGACGCAGAGGCTTAGCCCTGATCCCAGATGTCTGAAGAGGGATGCATGGCGGCCCCAAAGCCATGATGCAGCATTTTTGTTTGGCGTAGAGATTTTGGTGTGAATCTGGATGCCCCCAATTTTTTGCTATCTGGTTATCTTTGGCAGGTCTTTTTTTTGATGGGACTTTTAGTGGCAGTGGCAAGTAAGAGCGATTATGACAAGCAGGAGCATACAAACAAACAATCAAAGAAGGATTAGCATCATAAAGAGTTGTTGAAGGCAGCCCAGGTGGTGGAAACAGAGGAGGGAGAGTGGAGTTTTACCCTGAGGCACAACTGGTGGATATCTGCAGACCTGCCCTGCGTGTGCTCAAGAAATCTGGAGAACTTTGTGTGCTGCTGTAGGAGACTGAAGATTCCATTTGAGATAGACAATATTCTATTCACTGTGCATATCATGTTTTTTTTCTCTCTGTTTTGGGGGCTGGAGTTGGACACTTGAAAGAGGAATATTGCTCCTGGACAGAACGGATGAACTGAACCTTTTTTTTTTCTCTTTGAGGTTTGATTTTTTTCTTTTGTGTGTGTGTGTTGGTGTATTTGCTTCTCCCCCCTCTTTCCTCTTTTTCTGATATGAGCCCCCCCTTGTACCTTTTTTAAGACCTTCATATGGGACTATATCCATATATATTTATATGGGACTATACCTTTATCTGATTACAGTAACCTACTTCTCCTCATAGATAGCAGTAAAATAAGTCTGAATATTGCTTAAACGGGTAGCAGATAGCTTATGAAACAGTGGGAGAAGCTTCTTAATCTAATTGATATGAGCTGGGCAAAAGTGGGGAAAAAGACCTCAACACTACTTACTCAGCCGTCCCCATCTACAACCCCTCCAACACCACACACAATTTTAGATAATATGGCGGAGGTAGAGAAAGCACCTACATTGCAAAATATACAGATGACTTTGTTATTGATACAAAATAATATGGCTAGGAATCAAGAGGTCACTGAAAAGTCCCTGGCCGACATTAAAAATGAAATGGGAGACATGAGGGGAGAAATGAAACAGCTGTATTCACAGCAAAAGGAGATCTGGGCAAAAATGGAGAAACAGGAGGGTCAAATTCAAGATTTTGGAGTAAAAATGAAGGAAAGTGAAGGGAACATGGCAAGCTGGGAGATGAGGCAGTTTCATATCAATAGAAGATTGGAAGATGAGATTGTTTCGTTGGAACTAGAAAGGTCAGCCTTCTTTCTTAGATTTCAAAATATTCCAGAGGAAAGAGGGGAGGAGTTGAAGGAAATTATGGTTAAGATGATTGCAGGGATCGCCTAGAAAGATAAGCTGTTGATACAGAGTGATATTGATGACGTCTATAGGGTCTATACCTCCTATACCAGAAGGCAGAAACTGCCACGTGAAGTGCACGTGAGGTTTAGCAAAAGATCTCTGAGAGAAGAAATTTACCAGAAGGCACGTGACCAGAATACCATATATGCGGGAGAGATGGTGACAGTACTAAAACAGCTACCAAGAAGAGTGAGGGAAAGGAGGCAGAAATATCAGGACCTAACAGCACAATTGAGGAAACTTCAGGTGATGTATAGGTAGCTTTTTCCAGAAGGGGTGTCTTTCTTCTGGCAGGACCAGAGGTTTCGGATTGAATCATTGCAAGATGCACAAGATTTTATGGAAAGTCAGTTGACGAGGGGAACCCAGAGTAATGATGGAGAATTGGATAACAAGAGCCGAGGAGATGAGCAAAAGAATAGTGCCCCGGGAGATGAGAAAGGGGGAAATGCGAGTCAAAACAGAGATGAGAGACCGCAGACGAGGCAGAAAACAAAATCCAAAGCCCTACATAAACAACCATGGTGGACGAACTCCACTTAATCTCTTTAAACATAAATGGTTTGAATTCACTAAGAAAGAGAAATAAAATACTGAATGCTTTAGGGAAAAAGAATTGTGATGTGACATGCCTGCAAGAAGTACACATAGTGAACCACCAGCGAAATGTGTTGTGTTATCCCCGGCTGGGTATAATGCACACAAGTTTAGCAGATGAAAAGAAAAGGGGCATTGTGCTGTGTTCTGACCCCCTCCTCTTGTATACCAAGACACTCCGACACAAAGTCTCTTCCAGATGTTTATTGACATACAGGTTCCACCTTGGCAGCAATCCAGCCTGCCAAGGTCAAGATAGCACTCTGGGCAGCAATCCAGCTACAGCGACACCCCTTGGCAGCAATCCAGCTACCAAGCTCCAGATAATCACCTTAGCAGCACTCCTGCCTGCCAAGGTCCAGGGAACAGATTGGCAGCAATCCAGGTAAACCCTTTGGCAGCAATCCAGCCTGCCAAAGTATGACACAGATCTGAGCTTCTCCAACTCCAGTGATCAGTTGATTCCTGCAAAGGGTGTGTCCACAAGCAGTCCCTTTATAGTCTGGAGAGGAGTCTAATTATCAGCAGCTGAGAGCAATTACCTCCTGTAATTGCTCAATTGCTCCTTACGACGGGTAGCACGTCGGTAACGAGCATCTAATAGCTCACTGCTGATGTCTGACTCACTGTCCTGTGACTCCTCCCCACTGCTCCAAGGCATGACATCAGGACCCCCTTCCTTTGGCTTTCACCACTGCTCCATGCCTCAGGCGCCCCCTGGTGGCCAACCAGCCTCTCTGCGCCCTGCTCAGCGTCGGAACCCTGTCCAGGGTCCCCCACCTCCTCTTGAGCCGACTCAGAGGGACCCTCGCTGTCGGAGTCTGGTGGCAACTCCAACGGCTCCTGCTGGGCCACAACAGTGCTGTATGTTAAAGATCATATCAATTCTAAATTGGTGTATATTGATGGGGAGGGAAGGCTTTTAATGGTTGAATTGAAATTTGGTTGATATAGAATTCTGCTGGTGGTCATATACATGCCGAACAATAATCAGAGTACCTTTTTTAGAAAGTTGCATCAAAAAATTGCAGAGTTAGGCTATGACCATATATGTGTGGTGGGTGACTATAACGCAGTGGCAGATAGGACAATGGATTATAACCCAGGAAACAGCCAAAAGGGGGGGGGGGGATTAAAAGATAGAAGGAGGGCCCTCCCCAAAACCTTTGAAGACATGAGGGAGGAATATAAATTAAAGGATGCATGGAGTGAATTCCACCCACAGAAACAACAATTTACCTTCTTTTCACATAGACATCAATCTTGTTCTAGGATCAACATGGCTTGGATTACACCAGAAATCGGGGACCTGATTAAGGAAGTAGCGATTGAGGTTAATACCTGGGCTGATCATAATCCACTCTTATTGGTGTGGAAAGGAGTAAGGCGGTGGAGGAAGAGAAGGTGGATGATGAATACAGAAATAGTGAAAGAACAAGAATTTCAACAAATGTTTAAAAGGGAAATGAGGTTTTTTTCAAGGAAAATAGGAAGGGAGAAATAACCCCACAGATACTTTGGGATACGGCCAAGGCCTTTATGAGGGGACTAGCCATTAAATATACAATAGGCACACACAGGAAAAAATAGAAGAGAGGGCAAGATGGGTACCCCAATTGTAGTTGGTGGAAAAAGCCTTGCAACAGGACCCGTTAGATGATAAGAAAAAGAAGAAATGGCCAAAATTAAGCACAAGATATCTCTTCTAGACCAGGAGGATGTAGCTCGGAAACTTAAGGGGATTAAGCAAAACTATTTTGAGCACGCTAACAAACCGGGCCGTTGGCTCTCATATAGACTTCAGAAAGAAAGAGAGAGCAGAAGTATAGCACAACTGCAGAATAGTAAAGGGGAATTAGTAGAAACCAAGGGGGAGAAACAGGAAATTATTCAGGGTTTTTTTCAGCAACTATATAGTAGAGAGGAAATCTCAGAAGACCAAATTAAATAATTCTTGGATAATGCAAATCTACCTAAGATTTCAAATGAAGTGAAAGGGGTACTAAACAAAAAGATAACAATAGATGAACTAGAAAAGGCAGTCAAAAAAATGAAAAACAACAAAACTCCTCGCATGGATGGTTTGCCAGTTGAAATTTATAAAACCTTTTTGGAAACCCTAGGTCAAGATATGATAGTAATATTTGACGCTGTCTTGACAGATTCTACTGCACCGAAATCGTGGGCTGAGGCCTATATAACCTTTTTACCTAAGGCTGGAGCTGACCGTACCCAAATTAAAAACTATAGGCCCATTTCACTTTTGAATGTGGATTATAAAATCTTTGCAGCTATATTGGCAGATAGACTTAACTTTTTTCTTAGCAAATTTATACACCCTGATCAGAATGGCTTTCTGCCGTCGAGGCATTTGAAAGACAACGTTAGAATCATTTTGGATGCCTTAGAATATTATGAAGCCCGGCCGGACAAACAAGTGGCCTTTATGTTTCTCGACGCACAAAAGGCATTCGATCAGGTAAATTGGAATTTTATACTGTCACAGTTAGAAAATATGAAGTTTGGAGAAAACTTCTTAAATGCGGTTCGGGCAATTTATGTAAGACAAACAGCGACATTACTGGTAAATGGAGAAGAGGCGGGTGATATTGAGATTGGCAAAGGCACAAGACAAGGATGCCCGTTATCTCCTTTACTGTTCATCCTTACATTAGAACCCCTTCTTAGAATAGTGAGGAGTGATATACAAATTAAAGGGTTACAAGTTAAAGCTCAGGAATTTAAAGTTCAGGCTTTCACTGACGACCTTGTTTTTATTTTAGAGGATCCTATGGTTTCTGGGATACAGCTTTTATGAAAAATAGAGGAGTACGGTATGATAGCGGGGTTACGTATAAATAAAGAGAAGACAAAACTATTAATCAAGAATATGACTTTGAACCAGAAAAGGGGAGTACAAAGTCTGTTAGGGATCAACATGGCCCATAAAGTACAATACTTGGGAATTTGGCTTATGGAGAGATGTTCCTCTATCAAAGTAGATAATTATATGAAACTATTACAACAGGTATCTAAGGATATGATAAATTGCAGTGGTAAACAACTGTCTTTGATGGGCAGGATTGCAACAGTTAAGACACATGTACTACCGAAATTTCTGTTTTTGTTTCAAATGGCACCGACTAAATTGGACGAAACAATTTTTAGATCCTTGGAGATATTAGTGGCCCAATTTATATGGCAAGGCAAGAAAGCACGAATTAAAGCCCAAATGTTGCAAAAACATAAAGAATTGGGAGGCTTCGGAGTACCCAACTGGGAAGCATATTATAGTGCAGCAATTATGACATGGGTGAAGGATTGGGTGACGTTGAGTAGTAGGTGCTTATTTGCCATAGAGGGACATGACCTCCCACAGGGATGGCATGCCTCCCTCTGGCAAGAAAAAGGCCACAGGTATTTCATGGGACAGTATAGTCGGAAGATTTTGATGGGGGTGTGGGAAAAGGTGAGGAAAAAGTATTATCTTAAGGTTTCGTGCTGGTTGGCACCGTTGGAGGCCTTAACGCATCCCAGTGTATTTAACTGGACAAGAAATATAATATATAAAGACATTATGACAGAAGATGGCAACATGAAAACAAAGGTGGAATTAGAGCAGCAGGGTAGGAATCTGGAATGGTGGGAATATTTACAGATTAGAAATAGGCTTAAAAGCGATAAGGAACGGTTTGGAATCTACACAAACCCTCAGGAGCTGGATAAGATTTTGTTCGGCGGAGATAAGAAATTGTTGTCGAAGATCTATCAATTTTTGACCTGTCAAGGTGTTAAAGAAGAGATGGATAAAGGCCCTTTAATAGCATGGGAGAGAAATTTTGGCCATGAGATTGAAATGGGTAAATGGTGGGATCTATGGAGTAAGACTATTAAACTCATATCTACAGCGTTTAAAGAAAATATATATAAGATGGCTTATAGATTGCATTTCTCCCCAACGAGGTTAGCCAAAATGTTTCCTGGGTTATCCCCACTGTGCTGGAAATGTGGAAGAAGGGATGGCACATTCTACCACGTCTGGTGGTCCTGTATTGAGGCCACGAAATACTGGAGAAAGATTCAAAACTGGCTAAGAGAGGTTACCGGGGCAAGTATGGAATGGAAACTTTTTTACTAAGCATAAACCAGAAAACATGAGTAAATCTATATGGCATTTGAGCCTACATATAATTGTGGCCGCAAGAATAACCTATGCGCAATTTTGGAAATCTACTATCATACCATCGGAAGATGTCATAATTAAAAAAATTATGAATGTGCAGAAATGGACAGAATGACGGGTTGGCTGAGGGACAAAGGAGAAACGGAACATTATCTTAGCTGGAACTTATGGTATATGTGGGCGACAAAGAGAACAGCAGGGACTTAAAACTGGAAAAGCAGCTGTTAACAATGGGAACTAAAAGTGAACGTGGGTATTGTAATAGATCCCTGAACTTTGTAACAAGAAGATGCTGGTTAGAAACTAAACAATGAGGAAGAAAAGAATGTTGGGCTGTGAATGACTGTCACCGGGGGGGGGGGGTGTTGTATGTTTAAAGCTGTATTTGTATGTCTTATTAAAAAGAAAATGTATAACCAATAAAGATTACTTAAAAAAAAGAAGAAAGGAGAAAGAAGTTGTTTTAGAGAAAAAAGGGGAAGAACCAAAAGAAGTGAGAGAGATAAGGGCAACAAGAAGCACACGACCTAAATACACATAGAATCATGTCAGGAGAAGTCAAGATTCTATCATTGAATATCAATGGTCTAAACCTGCCCCAGAAAAGGAAAACAACCTTTAATAAACTAAAATGTTTGAATTACGATATAATTGCATTGCAAGAGGTTCATATAACTAAACGACAGATCTAGACCTTGGAATATCCTAGATTGGGTAAACTGTACACAGCATTAGCTGATCAAAAGAAAACAGGAATAGCACTATATGTTAAAGACACGATCCAGACTAACTTAATTTAGCATGATGAGGAGTGGAGACTATTAATTGTAGAAACGACAGATCTAGACCTTGGAATATCCTAGATTGGGTAAACTGTACACAGCATTAGCTGATCAAAAGAAAACAGGAATAGCACTATATGTTAAAGACACGATCCAGACTAACTTAATTTATCATGATGAGGAGTGGAGACTATTAATTGTAGAAATAATGTTAAACCAAAAAAGGTGTTACTGGTTGTAATATATGCACCTAATGAAGGTCAGGGAAAATTTTATTATAGACTACATAGCATTATTCAAGAGATGGGAAACAAAAATGTCTGTTTAATGGGTGATTTCAATGCTATAGTTGACCAGAAGTGGGACTATAAAAGTGGAAAGAGGAAAAAAGGAGCTAGGAGAATTTTGCCCAGGTCATTCTTCCAAATGGCCGAAGAATTAAATATCTATGATGTATGGCAAGAAACATGTCCAGAGGGAGAGCAATACAACTTTTACTCGAATAGACATGAATCCTGGTCAAGAATAGATATGGTCTGGATGTCGATGGAGTTAATCTCGGAAGTGAAGGAGATAGACATAGAAACAGTGGTGGGTTTCTGCCGGTTCGCATCGGATCGGGCAAACCGGTTGGTGAATTTCACCAATCCGGTGAGAGGAGGTTCAACCGGTGGACCCGGAAGTAACTTCCGGAATGCCTGCCCCAGTCCTGTCGCTCGCTCGCCCTTGCTGTCCCATCACAGCTCGCTCGCTCCCCCGCCTGTCCGCACTAAACTAGGCTAGCGCAGCCTGCCGCTCACTGATTGGCTGGAGTCCAGCTAATCAGTGAGCGGGCTGGAGGCGACCCGTTTAAAAGCATGGCGCCAGAGTCTTTCTCGTTCCCGAGCAGCTGTCGCATTGCACTTGCAGATCGGTCCTCCCTTCGCTTCGCCTTCCAGCAGCTTGCTGTTTCCCTCAGGTAAGCAACTAAGCACGAGGGGGGGCAGCAGGAGGCTAGCTTATGCCAGCTTGCGAAAGCCACGGGCTGGCGTACACCACACGGCCGAAAGCGGGTGGGCGGCGGCCTAGCATTCGCGAGGGAAGGCCTTCAGGCCTTCCCTAGTGAAAGCCATGGGCTGGGGTACGCCACGCGGCCGAAAGCAGGTGGGCGGCGGCGGCCTAGCATTCGCGAGGGAAGGCCTTCAAGCCTTCCCTAGCGAAAGCCGTAGGCTGGCGTATGCCACGCGGCCGAAAGCCCCCCTCCCCCCCTCCCCTCCAACCTCGCCTGGCTGGCTAAGCCTGCCAGGTGGTGTGCTTAGCGACAACCCTTGTCCCTCCAGTCCAGTCTTACCTGTCCTGCTGCCTCACTGCCTGCCTGCTCCCTGCTGCATCCATCCATTGCATCTGATCCATCGCATCGGAGAGTTGCTGATTCTGCCTGCTGGTAAGTGACCAGTTTTTTTATTTTATTTTTTTAATGTCTTTTAAAATAATATTTTATTTATTGTGCATAGAATTTTTTAAAATAGTTTTACTTAAAAGTATTGAGTATAGAATATTTTAAAATGGTTTACTTCAATTTATTTTGTGTTGATTCTTTTTTAAATTGTCTTAGAATATTTAAAAAAAAACTATCCAAAACAAATTAAAATAAACCATTTTTAAAAACTCTATACTCAATATTTTAAAATGTATTGTGCATAGAATTGTTTTAAATCGTTTTATTGTAATTTATTGTGTATGGAATATTTTTAATGGTTTCATTTTAAATTATTGTGTGTGGAATAATGGTTACAGTTTACTATTGCTGGTACAATACCTTAAAATGGTTACAGTATAAATTATTGCGGGTGGAATAATGGTTACAGTATACCATTGCTGGTACAATACCTTAAAATGGTTACAGTATAAATTTTTGCTGGTGGAATACTTAACAATGGTTTTTAAGGATTTTTTTATTTATAGAATATCTTTTTTAAAAATTATTTTTAGGGAATTTTTATTTTTTTATTGTTTATAAAATATATTTACTACAAGAAATGCTATTCCTTTTTGCAAATGTTTTCTTTGTGATGCAATATGTTGCTTTTAAGTGTTCAGACCAGGTTTATGTGTCTCAAAGTGGCTGCTTTTCTATGGGCAGGCCAGGTTGGTGCAAGGCAGCTTTGCCAGATTTTGTGTGTTTCACCCTTGTTGTTTAGGTAATTCTGAGGTGGTTGATGGTTCTGTGAGCTTCCTGGCACTGTCCTTTATAATTTCCCACAATGCCTTGATGGTTTTTATTCCAGTGGCTTTGTCTTTCCTGTTCTTAGGGTTAGGGAAAAAAAACTGGTTTCATTTGCAGTCTTTGGGGGGGGGGGGGATTCTTATTTTTTGGTGTTTTCCTGGCACTGTCATAGTTTGTGTGGGTATGGGTGTGTAATGTCCCGCAGTTATCTATGCATTAATAATGATCTAGTAATATTTCCTTATACATTTTAGTGACCTTTCCTTACATAATTGGTGTTTTCTTTCATACTTTTGGATTTCTAATTTCTGTTTCTGTTAGTTAGCAATTGCTAAAACAAATCCCACGTGAAAAAGTATTCAAAGCCTTCTTGATTTTAATTGTCAATTTATTTATTCCTGCAGATTGTAATATTTATTCATTTTCATATCTCTGTTTTTCCACTGTTGTGCAAACACAATTCCAGCAGCTGCTAACATGTGTAAAATTAAATATATATTGTACTCCCTTTCAAATAGCCAACAAAATATTTCTGGTTTTAATCCCATATCTTGCTTTACCATTGCTTCTAACCACTAACTTCCGGTGGCAGCAAACCACCCTGGCCCCTTGGTTTACCGAGGAGCTGAGGGTGATGAAGAGCCACAAGAGACGCCTAGAGAGCAGATGGAGATCCTCTCGTGCCGAATCTGACCGAACACAGGTAAGAGCCCACTTACGGACCTACCTTGTGGCACTAAGGGTGGCTAAACGCCGATATTATGCCACCCTTATTGCGTCTGCAGAAAACCGCCCTGCCGCCCTGTTTCGGGTGACCCGCTCCCTCCTTTCACAGAGGTCGCGGGAAACCCCTTTACAGGGGAGGGCAGAGGAATTTGGGGAATATCTGCAGGACAAAATCGCTCAGATCCGGAGCGAATGGGTCCCCTTCAGTGATCGTGAGGAGACACCGGAGGCGAGTCTTGAGGTACCTATCTGGGAGGAGTTTGACTCTGTTGCCGCCGAGGATATGGACAGGCTACGTGGGCGACTGCGGGCCACCACATGTTTATTGGACCCGTGCCCCTCCTGGCTTGTACTGGCAACCTGGGAGGTTACACGTGACTGGCTCCTGGGGCTGGTGAATGCCTCACTGGAGGAGGGGTCCCTGCCAACCGCCTTGAAAGAGGCGGTGGTGAGGCCCCTACTTAAGAGGCCTTCCCTAGACCCAGTTGAGTTAGCCAATTATCGTCCTGTCTCCAACCTTCCCTTTTTAGCGAAGGTTGTTGAGAGTGTGGTGGCGCAGCAGTTCCCTCGACACCTGGAGGAAATTACTTATCTAGACCCGCGCCAGTCCGGTTTCCGACCCGGTCACAGCACGGAGACGGCTTTGGTCACGTTGGTGGATGATCTCTGGAGGGCGAAAGATGGGGGTTGTTCCTCCATCTTAGTCCTGTTAGACCTCTCAGCGGCTTTCGATACCATCGACCATGGTATCCTATTGCGTCGACTGGAGGGGATGGGGGTGAGGGGCACCGTTTTGCGGTGGTTCTCCTCCTTCCTCTCCGGTCGGACGCAATGTGTGTTGGCGGGAGAGCAGAGGTCGACCCTGAGGCCGCTCACGTGTGGAGTGCCACAGGGATCGGTCCTCTCCCCTCTCCTGTTCAACACATACATGAAACCGCTGGGCGAGATCATTCGAAGATTCGGGGTTGAGTGCCATCTGTATGCAGATGACACTCAGTTGTACATTTCTACCCCGAACCACCCCAACGAAGCCGTCGAGATGATGTCCCGGTGTCTGGAAGCCGTGCGGGTCTGGATGGGCGACAACAGACTCAAACTCAACCCTTCCAAGACGGAGTGGCTGTGGCTACCGGCGCCCCGCTTTAGCCAATGTGTTCCATCTCTGGCCATCGGGGGGGAACAACTGCCCCCAGTGGATAGGGTACGCAATTTGGGCGTCCTCCTAGATTCCCGGCTGTCGCTAGATGATCATGTGACGGCCATGGCTAGGGGGGCATTCCACCAGGTTCGCCTGGTGCGCCAATTGCGTCCCTTACTAGAGCGGGACGCCCTTTGCACAGTCACCCATGCCCTAGTGACTTCTCGCCTTGATTACTGTAACGCTCTCTACATGGGGCTCCCCTTGAGATGCACCCGAAGGCTCCAGCTGGTCCAGAATGCAGCCGCGCGGGTTATTATGGGGAGTACTAGGTACTCCCATGTAACACCTTTCCTGCGTGAGCTGCACTGGCTACCTGTGGCCTTTCGGGTGCGTTTCAAGGTGTTGATCGTCATCTTCAAAGCGCTCCATGGCTCGGGACCTAGTTATTTGCGGGATCGCATTCTACCCCATACATCCCTGCGACCAATCCGCTCTCACAGAGAGGGTCTCCTCCGGGTACCTTCCGCTAAACAGTGCGGGCGGGCGGTGCCTAGGAGTAGGGCCTTCTCTGTGATGGGCCCAACCCTCTGGAACGACCTCCCCCCCGATATTAGAACCACCTCTGATCTCCGCTCCTTCCGCAAGAAACTCAAGACCCACCTGTTTCGAGTAGCTGGTCTGGCCTAATTATAATTATAATTGTAATTGCATTTAACATCTATTACTAATTTTCCTGGATGGCTTTTTAAATTTTATATTGGGGTTTTAAAATTGTTTTTAATTATTTAAATTGGTTTTGGGGTTTTATATACAGACAGTATGTGTGTGTTGTTTTTGTTCTATGTCTTATGTTATGTTCTGTTGTTTTGATCATGAACGGTCTGTACACCGCCCCGAGTCCCTACGGGGAGAGGGGGCGGTCTATAAATTAAATAAACCAAACCAAACCAAACTAACTTCTGAATAGCTACTTGGACCGACCTAAGTGGTGTGCAGAAGACCGGCAAGCCAGTGATCCTTTATCTGTAAGTAGCTGTCTTTATTGCTGGGTGTGCTCTGTGCTGGGTTCATCCTTGAGATAGTAAAGTGCAAGCAATTAAAGTCTTGCTTTCTGTGTCTCTCCTTTGTGCAGGTTATTGGAGCAAGGTGGTGAGGTGGTCGTTCAGAAGACGCAAAAAAGGAGAGTAATTTTCCTTTTTTATTATTTTGTGTGCTTGTTTCATCCTAATGCAGTGCATGCAATTAAAGTTTTGCTTTCTGTGTCTATCCTTTGTGCAGGTTATTGGAGCAAGGTGGTGAGGTGGTGGTGCAGAAGACCAGCAAGGCAGTAATCTTCCCTCTGTAAGTAGCTGTCTTTATTGTTTTGTGTGCTGGTTTCATCCCAATGCAGTGCATGCAATGGAAGAGTTCATTTCTGTGTCTCTTCTTTGTGCAGCCCATTCATTGGAGTCAGTGATACTGAAGACTGGCAAGAACAGTCATCTTCCTTCTGTAAGTAGCTCTTTTATTGTTTTTGTACTTATTTTAATCTTATTGTAGTTCATCAGATTGGGGCAAAGAATTCAGTGACATCATCTTGGCCACTCCCACCCAGTCACATGACTGCCAAGCTACTCCCACCCAGTCACATGGCCGGCAAGCCACTCCCATAAAGCAGGCCACACCCACAGAGTAGATTCCAAAAAATTTTGAAACCCACCACTGATCCAATTGTAAATCACATGGCCATGGGGTTGCTGCACCTGTCGTAAGTGTGAAAAATGGTCATAAGTCACTTTTTGAGTGCTATTGTAACTTTGAATGATCACTAAATGAACATTTGTAAGTCGAGGACTACCTGTATTTCCTTCCACAACAACACTAGCGTATCTGTTTCACCACGTAACAGGGCATCTGGAGAACGGTGAAAGTGGCTAAAAACAACAACAACAAATAGTAACCTCAACTGAAGGCCCAGCCCTATTTTATATGTCTTGAGCAGGCACTATTTAGCAGACGATGTCAAAGTTCATTGGGTAGGATAACCCTTCTAATTTTATTTTTTGTTTTATTTATCATATTCAGAGGCTGTCCATTCCTCTCGTAGAGTGTACAAATACAGTGGTATCTCATCGTTAATTGGTTCCGGAAGGCACAAAGAATACTAAAAATGATGAGTGCTAAACAAACCATGTGAGTTATCATGTGAACCCTTTGTTTCATCTAGGAAGGACTTCCTGTCTCTCCCTTTTCTATATCAGCAACTTTCCCAGCATGGATGACTTCCTGTCCACTCTCCACAGCCATCCTCATTTTCTTATCGCAGCACATTGAGTACTGAACAAATGATGAGTACCGGGACAATATTTTCACATCAAAATGCATCAAGGACCAAATTTGATGAATTTTGAAGTAGTCAAGTACCGAGGTACTACTGTAGACATAAAAACATATATAAATATTATAATAAAAGCAGTTTAAAACTTTTGAAGGAAAAGTCACCATGGCATCTGAACTCAAATTGGGATTTGAGATATTTTCCAGCTAAAAAATTGCTTCACTCTTTCTACCTCAATTTTCCATAAACATTTTGTCTGGGGACAAATTGCCTCCAAGAAAGTAATATTTTCCCTACTACAATGTTCTCCTCTGTCACCATTTCCCCTGGTACATCCCATCGCTTTTCCCCACTTTTGCCTTTGGTTCTTGTCATTTCTCCAGAAAATGTCTCGCCTGACGTAATTCTTTTCATCCTAAGCCAATTTCAGTTCGGATCAGGGAAATCAGTAGGCGTAGAATAAACTCTTGGGTCCTCCATTTGCCTTAAACAAATGTTTAATTAATAGGAGCAATGGCTCCTTTCTTTGCATGTGTAATGGTTTTAAACACAAGGGTAACATAGATTGTCAAGTCACATTACTTTGCAGCTTCTGAACAATGTTGTGCAACAGGCTGTGGTTTAATAAGCTGTATCAGAAAATGTGAGAGGAGATGGAGCTTCTCTTTTTTACATTTGGGAGGATACGGGATTTTTGCTGAGGTGATGAATATTCAGAATGGATTACGTATTACTGATTTAGTAATCATCCATTTCTCCAAGACAAATACATCTAGGTTCTCCTGCTTTACTGAGCTGCATTTCAGCATTCTTATACCACCAGCCAACAGAAACAAGCTCTTTTACTTGGGTCAGTCATAGCCGTGTCTTAGAGATACCACTTAGGGGTAAATTGTTGTTGTTAGTTGCGAAGTCTTATCCGATCTATTCCAATCCCATGGACAATGTTCCTCAGGCCTTCCTGTCCTCTACTATCCTCTGGAGTCCATTTAAGCTCATGCCAACTGCTTCAGTGACTCCATCCAGCCACCTCATTCTCTGCCGTCCCCTTCTTCTTTTGCCCTCAATCTTTCCCAGCATTAGGCTCTTCTCCAGTGAGTCCTTCATTCTCATTAGGTGGCCAAAGTACTTGAGTTTCATCTTCAGGATCTGGCCTTCTGAAGAGCAGTCAGGGTTGATCTCCTCTAGGACTGACTGGTTTGAAAGCCTTGCAGTCCAAGGGACTCACAAGAGTCTTCTCCAGCGCCATAGTTCAAAAGCCTCAATTATTTGGTGCTCAGACTTCCTTATGGTCCAACTTTCACAACCATAGCCTTGACTATACACACTTTTCTTGGCAGGCTGAAGTCTCTGCTTTTTAGTATGCTGCCTAGATTTGCCATAGCTCAAATACATAGCTCAAATGCAGGTAAGGAAGAACATACTTGTGATCAATTTTTCTGGGTGATATGTTGCTTTGGAGTGTTGGCAGTGCCTTTGTTTAGATTATCCGACATGCAATGTGACCTGAAGCAAGTTAAGACAGAGGTGAACTGAACTTAATAAGATATAACCATCATTATGTACAAAGATGTATGAATATCACGTCCTCAGAAGGCACTTGTGGGAGATATGAGTTCCATAGAACATAGAATCATAGGGTTGGAAAGGACCTTCAGAGCTCTTCTAGTACAACCCCCCCCCCCCACTCAAGGTAAAAGACTGGTCATATGGCTCTCCAGTCTATTTTTGAAAACCTCCAGTGATGGAGTACCCACAACTCCAGGAGGCAGACTATTCCATTGATTAATTGTGCTCACTGTCAGAAACGTTCTCCTTATTTCTAGGTTGGATCTCACTTTAACAAGCACCCATTATGTCTTGTAATGCAATCTATGCTCTACTCTGTGACAGCCCCTCAAATACCATAAGACATTATCATGTCTCCCAATCCTTTATATGTTAGGCAGTGGTGGGTTTCAAATTTTTTGGAACCTACTCTGTGGGTGTGGCCTCCTTTGTGGGAGTGGCTTGCTGGGCATGTGACCTGGTAGGAGTGGCTTGCCGACCATGTGACCGGGTGGGAGTGGCTTGCCAACCATGTGACCGGGTGGGAGTGGCTTGGCAGTCATGTGACCAGGTGGGCATGGCTAACTTGGAAAATGTGGTGAAACTCACTTAACGACGCTCTTGCTTAGCAACCAAAATTTTGGGCTCAATTGTGGTCATAAGTTCTCTTTCTTTTTCTTTCTTTCATCTCTCTCTCCCACTTTCTTTTTTTCTTTTTCTTTCTTTCTCTCTCTCTCTCTCTCTCTGGCTCTTTGTCTCTCTCTCTCTCCCTCCCTCTCCGTGTCCCTCTGTCATTTTCTCTGTGTGTCTATCTGTCTGTCTGTTTCTCTGTATCTCTGTCTCTCTCTCTTCCCTCCCCCATTTCTGTCACTCTGTGTGTGTGTGTGTGTGTCTGTCTCTCACTCTCTCTCTGTTTCTCTCCCCTCCCTTCCTCTCTCTCTGTCACTCTGTGTGTGTATGTGGGTGTGTCTGTCTCTCACTCATTCACTTAATCACTCACTCTGTGTGTGTCTCTCTCTGTCTGTCTATCTTTCTCTCCCTCCCTCCCCCTCTCTGTCTCTGTGTGTGTGTGTGTGTGTGTGTGTCTGTCAGTCTCTCTCTGATTCCCTTCCTCACTCCCTCTCTCTGTCTCTCTCTGTTCCTCTCTCTCTGTGTCTGTCTGTCTCACTCACACACAGACACTGTGGTCACCTTGTTGAGTGTTCCAATCACATTTGAAACACTCAACAACTGGCCTGCATTTATGGTATTTTGCAGCATTCTGCAGTCATAGGACCAAAATATATGGTTAAAAGTACCTGGCAGCGGCGTTTTTCCTTGGGGGGCTCCTCAGAACATCCCAAGACTTCGGAGGGAAGCTTACAGCCCGGAGCAGGAGCAAAGCCCCTTTTCCAACTGGCCTTTCCTCGCTTGGAGGGCTTCGGAGGGAAGCTTCTGGAGAAGGCCCGGGCGAGTGACAACAAGTTCCTGCCGTTACGTAGTCTCGGAGGCTGTAATTTTCTGAGCTGTGCGCGCGCGCCTGTTTTCCACGGCGTGGAGCAGCAGCGAGGCTCTGCGCGGCCAGCGATGATTCCGGAGGCCATCAACGGTCCCCCCTCGCGTTCCTCGTCTTCCCGGATGGCCTCCGGAGTCATTGCCGGCCACGCAGAACCTCGCCGCTGCTCCACGCTGTGGAAAACAGGCACGTGCGCACAGCTCAGAAAATTACAGCCTCCGAGACTTCGTAACGGCGGGAACTTGTTGTCACTCACCCGGGCTTCTGCAGAAGCTTCCCTCCGAAGCCCTCCAAGCGAGGAAAGGCCAGTTGGAAAAGGGCTGTAATTGCGCCTATGTTTTCCACGGAGTGGGGCCGCGGCCAGAAGACAAAGAACATGAGGTAGCGCAGCGGTGGCGGCGGGGAGTCAGCCCCGATGCAAAAAACGCCAAGTGGGCGGGGCAGGAAATTACTTCCGGGTTCATTGACCAACCGGATCGCGCGATCCGGTGCAATCCGGCAGAAACCCACCACTGATGTTAGGTCTCCCATTCATCATAGGTTTTAGCCTCCAGACCCTTTATCAACTTTGTTGCTCTTCTGTGCACTCTTTCTAGTGTTTCAGCATCTTTTTTGTATTGTGGTGACCAGACCTGGATGCAGCATCCCATGTGTTGTCTCACTAGTGTAATATAAAGTAGTATGATCACTTTTTTTTTGTTATTGATGCTATTCCTCTGTTCATGAAGCCTACAACTGCATTGGCTTTTTGGGCAACTGCAGCACATTGATGGTTCATACTTAGGTTGTGGTCCACTAGAACACCCAGCTCTCTCTCTCTCACACACAGTTAGTACTGTTGAGCCAGGTATCCCCTATTTTGTATTTATGCATTTAGTCTTTCTTGCCTAAATGCAGGTCCTTACTTTTTTCACCACTGAACTGCATCTTGTTGGATAGGGCACAATCTTCATCTTTGATGGCCAAGTCTGTCAAAATCAAGACCATTGCTACCATCTCATCCCATGCCACTCTGATCTTTTCTTGTTGCTCAGAGTTCCTGACTTTGGAAGAATTCTTGATAAACTAGGATTTGTCAGGTTTACAAGTGACAAACTCATTCAAAGAAGAAATGTGCGAAGTCCATCTTCAAAAACAAATTTCTTTTATTTAGGTAGACATCAAATTGGCAAGGTCTGTTGCAATTCCGGATCTGACACAAACCACATAATATTGTAAGTTGGAAACATCCCTCAAAAATCACATTCTCCAATAAACACTCAATCCACATTACCCGGTGTCTTCAAACTCCACCTTCCATCCTCACCAGGAGCAGCCTCTGTTCCCATCGGAAAGAAGGTCACCTAGCAAAAACAATCCTCACGATCTATTTGCTCCTTCCCCCCACATTAAGAATGTGGTGAGCCTGAAAAAAACCCTTTCATAGTAAAGAGAAAGAAAAAGGAATAAATGAGTATAATAGAGAGCTGAATGAAATGGCTACACATATGTCAAATTCAGGCTCGACAGGATTCCAATAGCAGAGGATTTTATGCTTGGAAAAGTGAATACAATAAGGATTGTTGTTCCACCTTTCATCTTAAAGTGGTAAAGTTGGAGTGGCTTTGAAGGATTGGAATATTGGGGGATGGAGCAGTATGGTGCTGTAGACCTTTTGTATATATACCGTATTTTTCGGAGTATAAGACGCACCGAAGTATAAGACGCACCAAGATTTTGAAGAGGCAAATTAAAAAAAAAGTTTCTGCACTCTGCAGACCTCCCCAAAACAGCCTGTTTTTTAAAATAAAAAAACGACCCATTTTTTGCCAAAAAAGGGCATGCATAGCCTTTAGGAGGCTTGTAGATTTTTATAAGTTTCAGAGATGCTGCAATGTTTGAAATGCTCTTAGGACATTGTGCAATGTACTGAGCTCTGTGTCTTCTGCTAAATAGTGGTGGGTTAATCCTATTATGTCCTGAATGATCATGACCTGTTCTTCTTAATCCCATCATCCTGGAGCTGAAGGTCTTTAGTTTTGTAGATAGGCTGGCCCAGTCTTTCTTAATGGGCACAAAATATCTGCTGGGGGCTATTAAGAAAGACTGAGTCTGCTTCTTGGCTCTCAAAAGAAACATGTTCCTCCATTTCTCTTTTAGGGAAATATAATATTCTGCCTTTTCTTAATATTCCTCTAAATATTTCATTCTTCTGGGTGGGTGGGACTTCCAAAATTAAATAGTTTCAAAATCATGATTTATTCTCTAACATTTATTCTTTAACATAACAAATTTTGTTGTATAGATAATGTAAATTGACAATAAAGGCTATACTATTTCCTAGATTTATCACATTTGTCTATTTTATGATTTATTCTAACTTTGTTCTAAATTCCTCCCTGTTTTTTTTATTCTACTGGCATAACACAGCATCTGTGGATTGATTAATATAATATTAAAATAATTTAAATATTATTTGAGAGGCGGGAGGGAGGGAGGGAGAGAGAGAGATTTAACTTCATTGAAACATCTGAGGAATCATGTCAAGGACTGAATTCCTATCTGTTTAAAAGGCCAAGTGGAAAATCCTAATTAATATTAATGCTGATTATTTCACTCTCTGTAATTTCTTCTTCAGAAGTTCTGCAAAAGTTCTTTTTAAAGTATTATTATTTTTACATTCCTCGTGCAAGTAGCAGCTAATACACAGTGGAAACATGAATGCATCCAGATATTTATTGCAGTGTAATGTTTGAAAGACATTCACAGAACCATTCTTGTGGGAAATTTGACTTGAACCAAGGAGATACAATGTCATAGATATCTCATCATGTCAGTTTGCATAATGTTCTAATTCACACAGCTTCACTTGAGATCCATGAATTGCACAGATTTGTGTTTTTCAAAAAAAACATTGCAATGTCTAATTTAAAATTACAGTCTTATGTTTTTACTTTGAAGCTATTGTCTCAGAAGGTGGCAGCACCTGTCTGGACTTGGAGCCTGTTAGCTGGCCTTGATTATAACTTCCCTCAGGGGATCCTGGGACTATAAATTAATTTGGGAAGTTAAAAAAATCCTCAAAGGGTATAATGAGAACTATGTTTCATACTGCTTTTAAGAAAACTGCAAGGATGCAGCCATAAAATTGCCTGCAGTCAGGTTTAATTGTATGGATGGAGAGAAGATGAAGATTTTTGGATACCCACACTCTGAATGGCAATAGACTGATTGTAGACAGAAAGATTGGCAGTTTGAGACCCAAGTACTGTGTGAACTACCATTCCTGCCCCACCTCCTACCAATATAGCAGTCCAAAAGCATGCCAAACGCAAGTAGATAAACAGGTACCACCACTTCAGTGGGAAGCTAACCAGTGGTGGGCTGCTGCATGGTCATGTGGGTTTGGATGAAGCCTTAGCTTTGATCGCTGGCTGGGCCTGCCCACCTGCCCTTGTGCTAAGCTATCCCTTTATGACTAACTTTCTGGCTTGTTCCCTCCGTCCTCGCTGCCCAGTTGAGTTTCGTGCCGCCCTTCCTTTACTCAACGGAGCTGCCTGAGTTGATTACCTGCTTCTTTGAAGCTCTGTTTCACTCCCAAAGGGGCGTGTGTGAGCGAAGCTAGCACACTCGTGCTCACAACCAGCGAACCACTTGTGAACGTAAGTGCAGCCCACCTCTGAAGCTAACCATGTTCCGTGTGCTTCTGCATATAATTATGCAGGCCACATGACAATGGAAGCGTCTTTCTAACATTTATTCTTTAACATGACAAATTTTGTTGTATAGATAATGTACATTGACAACAAAGGCTATACTATTTCCTAGATTTATCACATTTGTCTATTTTATGATTTATCCCCTTGCCTAGAAAATGGAAATGAGTACTGCCTCCTAGAGTCAGACCCGATTGGACACGTGAAACATTAAGTTTTTTTTAAAAAATGAAATAGTGACATCGGAAGGTTTGAACAACATTGACACTTTGTATGAATCTCATGGAAATCTAATATGAGGAGTCAGAGTCCAACAAATTCTGGTGCTTTCTTGCTGGTAATTTTATTTGTTAAGTGATAGAAGAAAGAAGTAAGGAGTCTTGTTATCCTGAACCAAATTGTTACCAACTAGAAGAATTGGTTGAAGAAGGGAAGGTGACTGGAGAGAAGGATCATATTACCCAGTATCCAAGATTTGGGGTATTCTAATAGATCTCTAGTTAAACATGAAGTAACAGGATTAGATGACCTCTGGGATTACTTCCAGCTCATATTTTTATGAACATGTGTTCATAAAAATGTTTGTGAACATATGTTAGACCAGATAATTAATTGTACCTGTGTATTATCCAATTACTATCCTCTCCACACAAGTGTTCCGAACATTTCTAGTTTTGTGAATGAATGAATGAATGAATGAATGAATGAATGAATGAATGAATGAAGCTAGCAAGGAAGGATTAGCGGTTCTTGACCTACAGAGGACCATATGTTTAGATAGATCATCAGCTTATGAATGTCATCGAGGAAATGATAAATGTAACCTAATTAGGGTACTGCCACTATAGTGCTGGACAAGGAAATTATGTTCTATTTCTTCCTGCCAATTCTCATTTAGTTTGTTGAAAGAGAATTTGTTTCAGATTCTTTCAAAGGAAAGGAGAATTTTGGAGAAGTTCTCTTGAGTGGAGTCATAGACAATAGGAACAGGGCAAATGCCCCATGCTGTCATCCAGCAAATCCACAGAAACACCTTCAGACAAAGCTGATTCCCTTGGACAGGACACAGAGATGAGCACCATCTCTTACAGTTGGATATAACAGGGGAAACCTTTACCTTTTTTAGTTACAAAATGTATGTACATTCCAAATGTGCTATTTTTTTCCAAAAGACAACTGGACTTTCTGTTTTTTCTTTAAAGACATTTCACTTCTCCTCCAAGAAGCTTCTTCAGCTCTGAAGTAGCTTCTTGGATGAGAAGTGAAACACCTTCAAAGAAAAACCAAAAAGTCCAGTTGTCTCTTGAAAAAAAAAACACCTTTGGGACAACCATGACCTGAATGACTGAGAATCTCCATAGACCAGGGGTGTCAAACTCACAGTGTCACATTGTCATCACGTGTCATATCATGACTTTTTTGTCCCTTGCTAAACTGGGGTGGGCGTGGACAGCAAGTGACGCATCCGGCCTGCAGGCTGCAAGTTTGACACCCCTGCCATAGACAATGTCTATACATGTTTTTTTCTTTGACACTACAATAATCTCTTCACTGCTCTGTAGCTTCCCTGGCTGCCCATCCTAGGAAGTTTCTTCAAATCAGGAAATGTGGCTACTGAGGAAAATTCCAAACGACTGAATGATTGATTGAAAGAGTGGGAGTAACAATTCTAAGCAGGGGTGGGTTCCTGCCAGTTCTGACCTCTTCTATAGAAGAGGTTCCACTAATCTACTGTGCCGTTTAGAACCGGTTCCAGCTCCCTCCCTCCGCCCGTCTGCACCACGCTTGCCCTGCCTGCTGCTCACTGATTGGCTGGCTCACCAATCGCCCCGCCCGCCTCTCAGAGTCCTATCTAAACCTTGAAGTCTTAAAGCTGTCAAGTTTGAACACCCCTGGGGTTTTTTTTCTAAAGGGTTAGGGGTGTAAGGATCTTGTAACTTGACAGCTTTAAGACTTGCGTGCTTCAAATGCCAGAGTTTCTGAGCGAACATTTTGGTTGCTAAGCAAGAGCGTTGTTAAGTGAGTTTCACCACATTTTACAAGTTGGCCACGCCCACCCAGTCACATGGCTGCCAAGCCACTCCCACTCAGTCACATGGCTGGCAAGCCACTCCCACCTGGTCACATGGCCAGCAAGCCACTCTCACAAAGCAGGCCCCACCTACAGAAGAGGTTCTAAAAAATTTTGAGACCCACCACTGCATAGAACCCAATATATGGGCTGACCATAATCCTATGAGGATTACATGGAAAAAACAAAAGGGTAGTTATCGTTGGTTATTCAATAGAACAATCCTAAAGGATCAGGTATATATTAAAAGAGTTAATCAGGAATTGAGATTTTTCTTCAAAGAAAACTGGCCAGGAGACACATCCATACAAAACCTATGGGATAAAACTAAGGCATTTATAAGAGGGTCACGATATCAGCTACAGCTAGGAAGAAAAAAATTGAGAATCAAAAAATAAGAGAGTTGAAAGAAAGGTATAGAAACTTAGAGAGTGAACTTAAAAGAAACCACAAAATACCGTTTCCCCGAAAATAAGACAGGGTCTTATTTTCTTTTGACCCCTGAAATAAGCACTTTGTCTTATTTTGGGGGAGGTCTTATTATGATGTCCCGGTGTATGGAAGCCGTACGGGTCTGGATGGATGACAACCGACTCAAGCTCAACCCCTCCAAGACGGAGTGGCTGTGGGTTCCGCCCCCCCCCCCGGTTCAACCAGTTAATTCCATCTCTGGCCATCGGGGGCGTTCAACTTGCCCCGGTGGAGCGGGCGCGCAATTTGGGCGTCCTCCTTGATGCTCGGCTGTCCATGGATGACCATGTGACAGCCGTGGCAAGGGGGGCGTTCCACCAGGTTCGCCTGGTGCGCCAATTGCGCCCCCTATTGGACCGGGATGCCTTGCGCACAGTCACTCATGCGCTGGTGACGTCTCGCCTGGACTACTGTAACGCTCTCTACATGGGGCTTCCCTTGAAATGCACTCGTAGACTACAGTTGGTCCAGAACGCGGCCGCGTGGGTAATTATGGGGAGTACAAGGTACTCCCATGTGACACCTTTCCTGCGCGAGCTGCACTGGCTCCCTGTGGTCTACCGGGTGCATTTCAAGGTCTTGATAACAATCTTTAAAGCGCTCCATGGCTCAGGACCTAGCTACTTGCGGGATCGTATCCTGCCCCATACATCCCTGCGACCAATTCGCTCGCACAGAGAGGGACTCCTCCAGGTGCCGTCCACCAGACAATGTCGGGGGGCAGCGTCTAGGAGTAGAGCCTTCTCCGTTGCGGGCCCAGCCCTGTGGAATGACCTTCCCCCGGATATTAGGATTACCTCTGACCTCCGCGCCTTCCGGATAAAGCTCAAGACGCACCTATTTCAAGTAGCTGGCCTGGCTCAACCATAGTTCGTTCACACTGTTCCTGACGGGTTTTTTAATTTTTGTTACTTTTAGACTTTTATTAGGGGATTTTAAACTATGTTTTAACTGTCTTTTCTTATCTTCATACCTCCTCCATGTACGCGTGTTCGTTTATTCTGTGTGTGTATTGTCCATATTGTTTTTTATGTGTTTTATTGTACGCCACCCCGAGTCCTTCGGGAGAGGGTGCGGCTAAGAAATAAATTTATTATTATTATTATTATTATTATTATTATTATTATTATTATTATTATTATTATTATTATTATTATTATTGAGATGCAGGAGGCAGTGAGTGTGGTTACCTCATAGCTGGTGCTGTGTTGCAATATTTGGGGGGAGGGCTTATATTCAGGGGAGGGCTCACTTTAGTGCATGCGCTTAAAAGCCCAATTGGGCTTATTATCTGGGGATGTCTTCTTTTCAGGGAAACAGGGTAGAAGTATAAAAGGAAGTATGGAACTGATTAAACATGAATTGGCTATATTTGAAAAAGCAAAATTGGCACAGTCTATAAAAAAAGCAAAACAAAATTTCTTTGAGAATGCAAATAAACCGGGGCGGTTGCTATCCTATAGGCTGAGGAAGCAGAAGCAAGAGAACTGGATCAATAAACTACAAGATGAAAAAGGTGAGATCTGCTATCAACTAGAGGAAAAGAAAAGGATTACCCAAGAGTTCTATGAACAATTATATGGAGAAAACCGAGACTATACAAAGGAAGGAATAATACAATATCTGGAAAAGTCAGATCTGCCAAAGATTCCAGAGGAAATAAAAGATATGCTCAAAAACATCAGAGATAATTGAGGCCATACAAAGACAAAAGAATAATAAAGCTGCAAGGCCGGATGGACTGCCAGCGGAAATATATAAAGAATTCCAGGATATGCTTGTTCCAACACTGTTGGAAGTTTATAATGCTGTGTTGAAAGAGGCGAAGACACCGCTATCATGGACGGAGGTTAACATTGTATTAATACCTAAGGGGGACTCAGATCAGATGTTCATACAAAATTACAGACCAATCTCACTGCTAAATGCAGATTACAAGATTTTTGCTCTGATAATAGCAGAATTGTTAAAAAAATTCCTCATCGTTTATCCACACAGATCAAAATGGATTCCTCCCCAGAAGACAAATTAAAAACAATGTGAGAATTATGCTGGACATTCTCGAATATTATGAAGTACATAATGAAAAACAGGTTGCACTATTTTTTCTCGATGCCCAAGAGGCATTCAACAATGTGAACTGGGAATTCTTGCATCAACAATTGGAACACATGGAATTTGGGGATAAATTTATAAACACAATTAGAGCAATATATACAAATCAAAAAGCCAAAGTAATAAGGTGGGGTAGCAGTGATTATCCGGGAAGACTTGGAGCCGAGAGAGTTCACTGTGCCACAGACATCCGGGTGTGAGTCCCTCGTCGTGAGATGGGGCCCAGGGAGGCAGTTGGGCCTGCTGATAGTATACCTGGCTCCTCGCTATACATCAGCGGCCCTGCCTGAACTCCTCGAGCTGATCTCATCGGTGGCGGTTGAGACCCCCAAACTTGTAGTGATGGGGGATTTTAATCTGCCGTCGATGGGAGAAGCATCTGAGGGGGTTCGGGAGTTCATGGCTTCCATGACAGCCATGGACCTGACCCAGTTAATTCAGGGCCCTACTCACGAGGGAGGCCACACGTTGGACCTTGTCTTTGACTCTGGCCAGTGGACGAGTGATCTGGGAATAGGGGATCCAACTATTATTCCCCTGTCATGGTCAGATCACTCACTTCTCCGGCTTGACTTCCCTGGTGCTACACCCCGCTGCGGGGAGGCGGAGCCGGAAGGTATTAGATGGTTCCGCCCCAAGCGCCTGATGGAACCAGATAGGTTCCAGACGGAGCTTGGGCCACCTCCTGTGGACCTGACCCGCCCCCGAGTAGAGGACCTGGTAGACGCATGGAATAGTGCGACTACCGGGGTCCTAGACCGGGTGGCGCCTTTGCGGCCTCTCCTGCGGCGACGAACCACCCTGGCCCCTTGGTTCACCGAGGGGCTAAGGGTGATGAAACGCCACAAGAGACGCCTAGAGAGTCGTTGGAGATCCTCCCGTTCCGAATTTGACCGAGCACAGGCACGAGCCTATTTGAAGACGTACCTTGTGGCATTAAGAGCGGCCAAACGTCAATATTGTGCCGCTCTTATTGCGTCCGCAGATAACCGCCCTGCCGCCCTGTTTCGGGTGACTCGCTCCCTCTTGTTTGAGAGACCGCGGGAAGCCCCTTTACAGGGCAGAGCAGAGGAGTTTGGGAAATATCTACAGGACAAAGTCGCTCAAATCCGGATGGGATGGGCCCCTTTCAGTGGTCCATCTGAGACGCCCGCGGCGAGTCTTGAGGGACCGCTTTGGGAGGAGTTTGACTCGGTTGCCATCGAGGATTTGGACAGGTTGCGTGGATGTCTGCGACCTACCACATGTTTATTGGACCCATGTCCCTCCTGGCTTGTACTGGCATCCTGGGAGGTTACACGCGACTGGCTCCTGGGCCTAGTGAACGCTTCGTTGGGTGAGGGGCTCCTACCGACCGCCTTGAAGAAGCCTTCCCTGGACCCAATGGACCTAGTAAATTATTGTCCAGTCTCCAACCTTCCTTTTTTAGCGAAGGTTGTAGAGAGTGTGGTAGCACAACAGTTCCCACGTCACCTGGAGGAGAATGATTATCTAGACCCGCGCCAGTCCGGCTTCCGACCCGGGCACAGCACGGAGATGGCCTTGGTCGCATTGGTTGATGATCTCTGGAGGGCCAGAGATAGGGGCTGTTCCTCTATCCTGGTCCTATTAGATCTCTCGGCGGCGTTCGATACCATCAACCATGGTATCCTGTTGCACCGGCTAGAGGGGCTGGGAGTCAGGGGCACCGTTTTACGGTGGTTTGGCTCCTACCTCTCTGACCGGACACAACGTGTGTTGGCAGGGGAGCAGAGATCGACCCGGAGGTCACTCACATGTGGGGTGCCTCAGGGGTCGGTGCTCTCGCCTCTCCTGTTCAACACATACATGAAACCGCTGGGCGAGATCATCCGTGGTTTTGGGGTGGGATATCATCTGTATGCTGATGATACTCAGCTATACATTTCCACCCCGAACCACCCCAATGAGGCCGTCGAAATGATGTCCCGGTGTTTGGAGGCCGTACGGGTCTGGATGGATGACAACCGACTAAAACTCAACCCTTCCAAGAAGGAGTGGCTGTGGCTTCCGGCCTCCCGGTTCAACCAGTTGCTTCCATCTCTGGCCATCGGGGGCATGCAACTGGCCCCCATGGAACAGGTGTGCAATTTGGGCGTCCTCCTAGATGCCCGGCTGTCCATGGATGACCATGTAACAGCCGTGGCAAGGGGGGCGTTCCATCAGGTTCGCCTGATGCGCCAATTGCGCCCCTTATTGGACCGGGATGCCCTACGCACAGTCACCCATGCGCTAGTGACGTCTCGCCTGGACTACTGCAATGCTCTCTACATGGGGCTTCCCTTGAGATGCACTCGGAGACTGCAGTTGGTCCAGAACGCGGCCGCGCGGGTGATTATGGGGAGGACTAGATACTCCCCTGTAACACCTCTCCTGCGCGAGCTGCACTGGCTTCCTGTAGTCTACCGAGTGCGTTTCAAGGTTTTGATTATGATCTTTAAAGCGCTTCATGGCACAGGGCCTAGTTACATGCAGGATCGCATCCTGCCCCATACATCCCTACGACCAATCCGCTCACACAGAGAGGGACTTCTTCGGGTGCCGTCCGCCAAACAGTGTCGGGGGGCGACACCCAGGAGCAGAGCCTTCTCTGTGATGGGCCCAGCCCTGTGGAATGACCTCCCCCGTGACATCAGGACTACTTCCGATCTCCGCTCCTTCCGTGTACAGCTGAAGACCCACCTCTTTCAATTATCTGGCCTGGCTCAACCGTAAATTTTTCTTACTCCTCCTGACAGTTCTTTTAAATTTTAAAAATTTTAAATTTTAAATTGTGTTTTACAATTGGGGTATTTTTAATGGTGATTTTTAATTGTCCAATGTGATGTAATTTGTTACCTCCTCCGTGCATGTATGTCCTGTATATATGTATGTTTATGTGTTGTATATGTTTTATATGCTCCATTGTACGCCGCCCCGAGTCCTGTCTGGAAAGGGAGCGGCTAATAAATTTAAATTTATTATTATTATAATTAATGGTGAATTAACGCAAAGTATAGCAGTCCAGAAAGGTACAAGACAAGGTTGTCCCCTATCCCCGCTGCTGTTTATATTAACCTTAGAAGTTTTAGCCAGGAATGTACGTAAAGAGGCACAGATAAAGGGACTAGAAATTAAAAAGGAACAATTCAAGTTACAGGCTTTTGCAGATGATCTAGTGTTTGTGTTAGAGGATTCTATAAAGTCTGGTATGAAACTTATCGAGGAATTGACAGAATATGGGAAAGTAGCGGGTTTAAAGATAAATATGACAAAGACTAAAATTCTGGTTAAAATATGACATCCAAATTGAAAGAGGAGTTAATGAAGAAATTGGGTATCCAAATTGTTAAAAAAGTGAAATATCTCGGTATACACTTATCTGCGAGGTGTGCGTCCATCAAAGAATACAACTATACTAATCTGATCAACAAAACTAAGAAAGACCTAGAAAGATGGAAAAACCTACAATTGTCCCTGATGGGTAGGATCGCAATCATAAAAATGAATGTCCTACCAAAATTTCTTTTCCTATTTCAGAATATTCCAATTAAATTAGAAAAAGGTTTGAATCAATTGGTTTCGAAATTTATTTGGCAGGGAAGAAAACCAAGAATAAAACTCAAAGCCATGCAAGATACTAAGGGAAAAGGAGGATTTGGCATACCAGATTGGAAACTTTATTATATTGTGGCCACTCTAACTTGGTTAAAAGAATGGATAATGTTGAAAAATAAAAGATTACTCAAATTGAAGGTCACAACCTCCAAGCAGGATGGCATGCCTTCCTGTGGTATGAAAAAGGATCTGCACATAAATATTTCAATGGACACTACATCAGACAGTCCCTGTTATTAATATGGAACAAACCTAAACATGACCACTATACCAAAACACCCATTTGGCTATCTACGATGGAAGCATACATACACCCAAATTTAATTAATATGGAAAATATTGTTACATATAAAGAGTTATTGAACAGACAGGGGGAGATTAAAACTAGATTAGAATTGGCATCACAAAGGGTACAAGTAGAATGGCGGTCTTATTTACAGATACAATCAAGGTTTGTACAGGACAGGAAGAAGGAAGGTATTGCTAAAGATTACACAGTATTAGATAAACTTTTGCTAGAGACAGAAAACAAGTTGATCAAAGTGCTGTATAGATTTTTATTGGAATATAAACTCGAGGAAGAACATGTCAAAGAAACTATGGTCGCCTGGGCGAAAAATTGTGGTTATAATGTGGAATTGGCTAAGTGGGAAAAACTTTGGATACTTAATCGGAAACTAAAATTGGCTACAGTGTATAAAGAAAATCTTTATAAGATGTTCTACAGATGGCATCTCCCCCCAGCACGGCTCTCCAAAATGTTTAAAAATCTGGCCCCAAATTGTTGGAAGTGTAAAAAAAACACCAGGCACTTTTTATCATATGTGGTGGACATGCAATGAAGCCAAAAGATATTGGAAAATGATTCAATCATGGTTGGAACAAATGGTGGGAGACCAAATTTTGTTTAAACCAGAAATTTTTCTCCTAGGCATAATAACGGAGGGGTTTAAGAAAAATGTACTCTATCTAATTATACATGTACTAACTGCAGCACGCATAACTTTTGCGCAGTATTGGAAAAAAGAAAATACGCCATCAGAGCTAGATATAATCAGAAAGGTATTGGCCTGTGTGAAAGCTTAAAAATAAAGGGGAATCAGAATATTTTGAAGTTTGAAACAGATTTTATGATTTATATAAGACAAGGTGACAAGACTGGAACAAACTGTATATATTGGGATTGGACAGAAGGATAGATAATGCATTAAGTAGGCTAATAGTTAATGGTTGAGACTAATTGTGTATAATGTGAATGTATGGTCACTTCGACTTTGCGATACTGCATTGTTTTAAATGTAAAACTAATAAAAATATATTTTTTTAAAAAAGGAATGAAAGTGGGGTCTAATCGCAGTACAACAGTATTGGGATGAAATGCACAGAGGTCCTCCCTCACTGAGAGAGCTCCTAGCTCTGATATGCGTCTAGTCGATGTGATGGCGACTAAAAAGGCCACCATGAGAGTGAGAAACTGTAAGGACAACATCCTCAATGGCTCAAAAGGTTCTTTAAGCAGAGCCAAGAGGACCGTGGTCAGATCCCATGAAGGGAACCTGTGGACCACCAGCGGTCTACGATTAGCTGCCCCTCAAAGGAACCGTTTGATAACTGGATGCCTGGCCAGGCTCTCCCTAGTGTCCTGCACCACGATGGTGGATAACGCCGCCACCTACCTATGGAGAGTGTTATGAGAAAGGCCCTTTTCCAGGAATAGACGGACCCTTTGGATCCACGTTTGCCTTCCGACACCACCTACAGAATGCCGACCACGTGGCATTGTATATTCTAGACGTGGAGGGGTGTCTAGATGCCACAATGGTTTCTATCACCCTTGAGGAGAAGTTAGCTTCCCTCAGGAGTTCCCTCTCAAACACCAGGCAGTCAACTGGAGCCACTGTGGCTCCAGATGGACCAGCACCCCCTGTCACAGAGAGATCCTCTCCTGTGGAATCCTCCATGGTTTGGCAATGGACAGACCTACTAGATTCGCAAACCAAGGTCTGCAAGGCCAGTAGGGGGCTACCAGGAATACCTTCACCCTCTCCGACACTATCTTCCCCTGTAATTACTTCTCCTGTAATTAGGGGAAGAGGGGGACGTGTAAAGCAATCCCTGGGGCCACCGGCTGTGTAGAGAACTGCTCCCCTCTGTTCCCAGAGTTGGAAACCGAGTGAATAACCTGGGAAGTTGGGCGTTTTCTGGGGTCGTGAAGAGGTCCACCTCTGGCCAAACGAACCTTCGGCAAATCTCCTTGAACAGTTCTGGATGCAACTGCCATTCTGTCGGGTCCACAGTCGTCCTACTGAGCCAGTCTGCCTGGTGATCGCCACCCCGGAGAAGTGCTCTGCCTTGATCAGTGGTGAGTTCCGGATCCCGTTCCAACCGTACCAGTTGGAATGGGCCCGGCGGCATCTATATGGACGTGCGCAGCGTGTGCATGCATCTTACTGCCTCCACAAGCCTCCGCAACGCTCCAGCTGCTCAGCGGAGCACAGTGCAGGCACTGTATGCGGTGTGCGCGGAAGCGCCGAAGACTTAAAAGACCAGTAAGGAGCTCGGGTGGGTGGATGGGCCCTCCAGAGCACCATACCAGAAGGGTATCCGGTGCTCTGGGCAGGCTCTGGTACGCCACTTGTTAGATGTTAGCATAAACCGCTGTAAGTCTCCACTCAGGTCCGCCACTAGGGCGGGAACAAGGGGTTGTTCTGATTGGACGGGAGGTTTACCAGATCCCTATAAAAGGGGAGCTACTCGACCCCATAGCAAGCTGGATCACTATTACTACTACTAAATAAAGAGCTGTTGTTGTCACTATCGTCTGGAGTCGGTTCTCTCGTTGCCCGAATCTAACATTGGCGACGAAGGTGGGATCGAGAGACAGATAGGACGAAGAAGCTACCTCCAGAATCTACGGATCCGATCCAGCCCCGGAATTCGGCAGAAATTCCGGCAGCCATCTCAGCGCGGCAAATTCAAACGCAGACAAGATGTCGATGCACGCTCCTCCAACTCCATACGACCCAATCGCCGAGCATTGGGAGTCCTACATGCTGAGATTCGAGTGTTTCCTCGAGGCAAACGATCTCACGGGAGTACGGGACTCCCGGAAAAAGAATATGTTCCTGAGCTACTGCGGTCGAGAGGTTTTCGAGACGGCCAAGGATCTCTCGGAACCAACCCCCATCCAGGCGGTAACATGGACGGCGCTGCAACAGACGTTGCAAACACATTATGCGCCAAAACCTTCCCGCCACGTTTGCCGCCAGGGATTCAACACGAGGAACCAGAAGGCGGGAGAATCCATCAACCAGTACGTTGCAGCACTTCAGAAAGCAGCCACGCATTGCGGGTTCAGGGATCTGGACGAGCAAATCCTGGATCACCTTATTTGCGGGTTAAAAGACATTTCGTTACAAAAGCGATTGTTGGCTAAACCCAACCTAAGCCTGCAAATTGCGCTAGACGAGGCGAGAGCTTCTGAATGAGCGGACAAATCTTCTGAAACAATACAACGCGGGTACAGCGCGATCCAGACCGGAGCCAGACAAGCCAGAGTGCATTATGAGGCCGCCGATCAAGAGACCGAGGACAGCGAATACGAAGACAGTCATCGCATGCGGAGCAGTCACACAAGACCGGCGGGAAAACCCAAATTCCGTTTGCCACCATGAGCAAGCTGCGGAGGGAACCACCCCCGGTCTACCTGCCGTTTCAGAAACGTTGTTTGCTCGCATTGCGACAAACTTGGGCACATCGCACGAGTGTGCTGGAGCGAAGTCCCTGCCACACAATGGCAGCCTCCTATGTACCGCCGACAGAAGCCCAACCCAGGGGCTTGGCGGAAAAACAAAGGGCGCCCAGAGAGAGAACCGAGGGAGTCAGCCAAGAGAGAATACACACAAGAGCTGAAAGGGCGTATTTCCAGAGAGCTGAGAGAGAGTATTCCCAGGAAGCCGAGAGAGAGTATACCCAGAGAGAACCAATGAGAACCTATCTCACAACGATAGGTCAGGTCCGCACAAAGCGGCCTAAAAAGCTGAAACTCACTGTCCTCCTGGAGGACTCCCCTTGCGAGCTTAAAGTCGACACGGGATCGTCCCTGACAATCATCTCGTGGTCAGCCATGAAAAAGGCAATTCCGAGCCTTAAGAAGCGCCAATTGCGAACACCAGACATCCTGCTACGAGACTACCAAGGGAACAGGGTCCCCATCGTGGGTCAAGGCATGTTTCGGGTCCAGTTCAAAGACATCATAGCCCAGCTCCCCGTGACCGTCGCCAGCGCGCCATTACAGAGCCTCCTGGGACTGGATTGGTTCGAAGCCCTGGGGCTAGAAGTCACCGGAATCAACGCCATGGAGAACAGCAGCGCTGAGGAAATTTTTAAGGAGTTCGAGAATGTGTTCAGACCCGGCCTTGGTAAGTATGTGGGAAAACCAATATCATTCAATTTGGATCCAAAAGTGGCACCAATCCGACTCAAACCTAGAAGAGTGCCTTTTGCACTCCGTCCCAAGATTGACAAAGAAATTGATAAGCTCGTAGAGCAAGGGATCCTTGAACTGGTGGATCACGCGCGCTGGGAAACCCCAATCGTGACCCCAGTTAAGCCAGACGGGTCAGTCCGCATCTGCGCGGACTATAAATGCACAATTAATGTCGCCCTACAACAAAGCGCGTATCCTGTGCCCGTAGTCCAACACCTATTGCACTCGTTGGGGCCAGGAAAGATATTTGCGAAATTAGACATGGCACAAGCGTATCAGCAGCTGCCTGTGGATAGCGCCACGGCGGAGGCCCAAACTATAGTGACGCACAGGGGTGCCTTTAAATGTAACCGGTTACAATTCGGCGTAAGCATCGCTCCAGGTTTGTTCCAAAGCGTCATGGAACGGCTTTTGCAGGGCATACCAGGAGTCGTCCCATATTTTGACAACATCTTGGTGTCGGCTGCAAACGAGGAGCAACTATCAAAACGTGTCAGAACTGTTTTGGCCAGAATTAGAGAAAAGGGTCTCCGCCTAAAAAAGGAAAAATGCCAAATTAATGTGCCTAGCGTAGAATTCCTGGGTTATAGAATCGATGGACTGGGTATACACCCAACATCGAAGAAAATTAAGGCGATCCAGGACGCCCCCACACCACGGAATCAGACCGAGTTGCAGGCATTACTCGGACTTCTTAACTTCTACAGCGTTTTTCTAAGACAGAAAGCTACCGTTGCTGAGCCGCTACACCGACTCCTAGCCAAGAACGCGAAATGGACCTGGGGACGTTCCGAGGCGGCCGCCTTCGCCGCAGTCAAGCGCCTGCTCACGACCGACTCTCTACTCATTCAGTACAGCCAAACTCTACCACTGGTATTGACCTGCGATGCATCACCTTTCGGCGTCGGCGTAGTACTCAGCCACAGAATGCCGAACGGCAACGAAGCTCCCATCGCGTTCTACTCAAGAACTTTGTCGTCGGTGGAACGAAACTACAGCCAAATGGACAGGGAAGCGTTAGACGCCGTAGCTGTAGTCAAACGTTTCCACGAGTATCTCTACGGCCGCGATTTCGAACTCATCACAGACCACAAACCACTGCTGGGTCTTTTGGCGGGAAACCGCCCCACACCGGTCTCACTCTCCCCGCGCATGACCAGGTGGACTGTTTTCCTGGCTGCGTATTCCTACAAACTGATACATCGACCGGGTTCCACATTAGGACACGCAGACGCACTCAGCCGTTGCCCACTACCAGAACTGTTAACAGACCCCACTCCCGAAATACCGGTCCTTTTGATTGACTGTTTGGACTCAGGGCCAGTTTCTTCTGTGGACGTTGCTAGGTTTTCGGCTAAGGACAATGTAATCAGACAAGTACAAACTTGGGTATGGAGGGGGTGGCCCAAAGGAAATGTGGGACCCGAATTCAAACTGTTTTGGTCTAAGCGCGATGAACTGTCGGTTTTACAAGGTTGTTTATTGTGGGGGGATCGAGTTGTTGTTCCATACGCACTGCGGAGAAATGTATTAGAGGCTTTACATGTTGGGCATCCAGGGATCGTAAGGATGAAAGTGTTAGCTAGGAGTTACGTTTGGTGGCCAAACATGGACAAGGAGATAGAGGAATGGGTAGCCACATGTGATCCGTGCCAAGAGTCCAGACCAGCCCCCCCTGAAGCGCCCGCTACGGAATGGGACAAACCGAAAGCACCCTGGTCGCGAATACACATTGATTTCACAGGGCCAGTCCAAGGGCAAACGTTTCTAATAGTTGTGGATGCATACTCCAAATGGTTGGAAGTAGTCCTGATGACTTCAATCACGGCAGAGGCAGTCATTAAGGTACTACGGTGGCTTTTCGCCACTCATGGCCTGCCCGACCTCCTGGTTTCCGACAACGGGCCCCAATTCACGGCCATGCAATTCGAAACATACTTAGCGAGTCAGGGAATTCGGCATGCCCTCGTCGTGCCATTCCATCCGGCATCGAACGGACAGGCGGAGAGAATGGTGCGATCTGCAAAAGAGGCCCTCGCTAGGATGGGCCCAGGTGATTGGCAAACACGAATCGACCATTACTTATTAATCCAACATATTACCCCTAGTGCCACGACGGGAAGGAGCCCCGCTGAACTCCTCATGGGTCGCCGCTTACGGTCTCACCTGGACCGGCTTCACCCAAACTACTCTGCCACATCGCCCCCAGACTCCACAAGCAAAATTCAGAATTTTAGCATAGGGGATTCAGTATACGCCCACAACTATGCAGGGGGGATGCTGTGGATTCCGGCAAAGGTAATTGGTATCACGGGTCCTCGATCATACTTGTTGGAACTAGAGGACGGTAGAAACTGGAAGAGGCACATAGACCAACTCCGAGGTCGCCTAACGCACTCCAACCTACGATCAGCAAATGAAGACTTCAGTCCGTCGGAAGGTCAGCCAATGCAACAACCCGAATATCCGAGCACAGAGGACTACAGCACCACGGAGCCGGGGGTGGACCCTGAGATCAACGATAGAGCGGAACAGCCTCCGAGCGAGGGGAACCTACCATCCCCTGCCAGCGAAACGGAACAAAAGGAACACGCCGATCTCACGCCCACTCCAACTCAACCCGAACTTCGACGGTCCACCCGAGTAAGGCAGAAACCGGCATACTTACAGGACTTTGTCACTAACCGGAACACTCCATCTAAGAGGGGAGGGGTGTTAGATATTAGCATAAACCGCTGTAAGTCTCCACTCAGGTCCGCCACTAGGGCAGGAACAAGGGGTTGTTCTGATTGGATGGGAGGTTTACCAGATCCCTATAAAAGGGGAGCTACTCGACCCCATAGCAAGCTGGATCACTATTACTACTACTAAATAAAGAGCTGTTGTTGTCACTATCGTCTGGAGTCTGTTCTCTCGTTGCCCGAATCTAACACCCCTACTGGGGCGTACCGCCTGCAACCCACCACTGGCCTTGATGGATAACAGGTGCCACTCTGCCCAATGACCCAGCCTCTGAGACTCCTCCCAGAGTGCCTTGGAGTGCATCCCTCCCTGTCTGTTCACATGTGCCTTTGCAGCCATGTTGTCCATCAATAGTAGAATGTGATGCTTTTCTACAAGAGTCTGAAAATGGTGAAGGGCCAGATGAGCTGCCCGTAGCTCCAACCAATTGATATTATGCTGAAGATCCACATGGGACCAGCGGCCCTGGGCCAGGTGAGTATCTAGAAGTGCACCCCATCCATAAAGACTCACATCCGTGGTCAACGTGAGCATTTGTGGTTCTTTGAACACGCACCCTTTTGTCAATTCTGGGGATGCCCACCATTTCAGGGAGAGCCGCACTTGTGGAGAGACCCGAACAAGGGCACAGGTGGCACTGCGCCTGCTCCTCTGGTAAGGCAGGAGGAACCATTGAAGTGTCCTAGCATGAAGCCTCGCCCAGTGCACTAGATCTATACAAGAAATCTCCTTCCCTAACAACTTTGACAATGTAACTATGGTGACATGCCTCCCTCTCTGAACCTGTCGAATCAGGTTCAACAGGCTTTCCCTGTGTTCCAGAGATAGGAATACAATTCTGGAGTTGGTGTCTATAACCGCCCCCAGATGCAGCAACTTAGTAGTAGGGGTCAGGTGACTCTTCTCAAACTTAACTGGGAAGCCATACGTCTGCAGAGTGTCAATGGTTAGTTGCAGGTCCCATAGAGACCGATCTGAAGAATCTGCTTGGATGATAATGTCATCCAGATAACATTAGAGTTTGACTGGAAATGACCTGAGATACGCTGCTAGAGCTGCCAGTACCTTAGTAAAGGTTCTGGGGGCCGACGCTAACCCAAAGGTAAGAGCCCTATACTTGTAGTGAACGCCAGCATATGAAAACGGAAGGAACTGTCTATGATGTGGATGGATCATGATATGTAAGTACACCTCTGTCAAATCAATAGAGGCAAGGAAGTCAGGATCCTGGATTCCCTCGAGGATGGACGGAAGGGAAGACATTTTAAATCTTTTATAAATTAAATAGCGATTTAATCGTTTAAGATCCAGAAACGCTCTCCATCCCCCACCCCCCCAAAGACTTTGGAACCACAGAGGTTGGAGTAAAAACCCCTGCCTCTATCATCCTGAGGAACCAACTCAATAGCTTGGATCTCAACCAAGTGTGCTATAGCCAAACGCATTGATTTCCTCTTTTGCTCACACTTGGAGGATGTGAAGGTTCAGAAGAAATTCGGAGGTGTGGACAGGCATTCCAATTGAAGGCCAAATCTGATTGTATTTAAGACCCAAAGGTCAGAGGTAATGTTCTCCCATAGGTCAGCAAACAATGTTAAAAAACTGCCTATAGGAGCTCCTGAAGCCAGATCATTTGTTTCTGCAGAAAGGGTGTCCACTCACCCCCTAAAGGGGCCACCTACTCTGTGGCTGGAAGTGAGGCCTGTCTGGAAAGAAGACCTATCTGGAGCCCTGTCCTGCCTAGGCTGAAACCCCCTCGGTTGGTACTGATAATCACTATCTGAACCCCATAAAGCAGGCCTACGTGTATAAGGTGTAAAACGATGTCCCTGGCATTTAGCCGTGGTAGGCAAAACCTTACGTTTGTTCTTATCCTCGATAAGAATCGGGTTAAAAATCTTCGCCAAACAGATTCTTCCCTGTGTACAGTGCCGCCGCCAATCGCCACTTCGACTTGGCATCCACCTGCCAGTTCCGAAGCCACAGCATCCTCGTAGCTGAAACAGAGAAAGAAAGAGCCCTGGGGGCAAATTTGGCGGCGTTCAAGGTAGCGTCCACCAAGAATTGAGTGGCAGCGATGACCTTGTTGATGTCTTGCAGTAAACAAACATTGTGAGAAGGCACTCTTGCATCTGCTTAAGCCACAAGAGTGTCGTGCAACTGAAGAATGAGGCAGATGAAGCAGCCTTAATCGCCCAGGTCACAGCCTGGAATGTCTTATGTAGAGCCAATTCAGACCTCTTATCCTCCACCTTCAAGTTGTCTTCTATATCGCCCACAACGAGCGAAGATGAAGAAGCCAAGGCTGCCACAGGAGCATCCACCACTGGAACCTGCAAAGCTTGGGAAAAGTCAGATTCCAGGTTATAGAAGCATCTATCATTCACACCTGGGGTCGGGAAGGTACCAGACTTCACCCATTGCTTCTGAACCACGTCCAGGAACAACTTTGGTGCTGGAATCTCCTTTTTTGTAGTAGCAGGCTCAGCGAAGAGGCCACTGTCCAAACCTTGCTTGGATGTTGAGGCCTCAGCCATCTGTGGCGCCTCTTGTCCCAGATCAGCAGTGCTCCTAGCCTTGAAGAGTAAGGAATGAAACAAAGCCAGGGAAAACAGGCCCGAAAAAGCTGGAACATCAGGGGTAAGCCCTTCCTCATCAGAGAGATCTAACTCCTTCTGTTCCCCCTCCATCTGTGACAGACATCTCACTCCTCAAGGAGGGAGACACGGCCCTCTGCGATCTGCTAGACCATGCAGTCAGTGCTTGTGCATTCTGGCATCGAGCAGCCATGAGCTCTAAATCAGCCTGGTCAGGGCCCTGTCATTGTTGGAGGCCAGAGGCAATGCCATGTGAAATGGCCCAGTGAATAAGAGATTGGATGTTATCTGGAAGATCTCGCAAATCATCCTCCAAGTGGCTTGGGCCCGGCCTGGGTGCCAGTCTTGACTTATGTGCTGGTCTTGAAACAGGCTCTAAGCATGCAAAAGGGTCACTTTGTCTTATTTTGGGGGAGGTCACCAGTATCTTCCTCCCCTTCTATGGCTGACAGAGGAGGGGACAGAGAGCTAGCCCTCGGGGAAGCAGAAAGCATGGGTGGAGATAGAGAAGGAGAGAGCTGACCCTCCCTCAAGGAAGATGGAGATTGCTGCAAAGGCGAAGGGGAATCGGCCCTGCATGCCTGGTGCACTCCACCCTACCCCCTGGGTGCTCCTTACTCTGCGGCCTACTGGCCTTCTTCTTCTGGGAAGCCTTGGAAGCATGTTGGCCCGATGGCCTTGGAGGGGCCCTCAGATCTAGAGGGGGAATCTGCCATTCCGCTATACACACCCCCATAGGGTACTCACGGTGCAGCTGAGGAGAAGCGAACTTTGGAAATGCTAGCTTTCAGGCTCTTGGTGACCAGCTAAAGCAAACAACTATTCCCACTAGTGTCTTTCTGCTCCGATCGAGGAAAAAATGGCTGCCAGAAGTCGAAACTTGAAGACAAAATGCCTACCGCCTGTACCTCCACGTGGTTACAACAAGATGGCCGCTGGTGAGGCTCACTACATGACCCCTAATTTGGTGGCTGCGCCTCACTCTGCCATTCCAGGCAACTGTCCAGCGCCAGAAGCGTTCGTCCTTCACCAATCGCAGCCGCAGCCTCTTTCAAACGGTTACTCTTCCCGATGTGTCCTCGCCCTGTGCAACGCTGCCTGTGATTTGACCCGGCCACTGATCACCAGAGGCACTTCGGACCACGTTAGTCGGGCCTCTTCTGAAGCTAGATTAAGAGTGCCAACGCCGCTATCGGAGCCCCGATCTCCGGCGCTATCAGTGGCAACCAACCCTGGAACAGGGGAGCTATAACCAAGGCGTGCAATTTCAGAATAATTTGGAACTGGAAGCCAATCAGAATTTGGAAAATCAATCGAATTCAATTAAATTTGTAAAGAAGTCAACTAGAGTCAAATAAAATCAAAACACTTTGAAACCCTGACAAGCTAAGGTTTTTACGTCTCTATCCGGCAAAGACTGAGTAGGAATTGGGCCAAGTGAGAGAGGACTGGAGGTGTGGCTTCAACTATGACTCAGTCTATGGGCAGATAAAGGTGTAAAAACCCACTTCTGGACCGTCCTGTGCCATCAACTGGAGAACCAGACACGTTACCAAAAGACGTTACATTTAATCACAAAAGGAAACATAGTACAAAGATTAGGAATAACAAAACAGAAGGGAAGCCCCGAAACTGCCAGAAGCCACCATTAGTAATAACAAAGACATAGATTCCAATTGATAAGGCAAGGCAAACATTACCCACGATCATTTACATAAGCTTTCTCCTTACAATTTATTCCCCTTCAGACATCATTTTAATAAACATGTATGCTATTATCCTGTCCAATCAACTTTCCTCTTTCAGACTTCTTTGTTATGTTAACTATAAAAGGGGATGCAAGCTAAAGATCGGGGTTCCCTCTTTGAATGAGGAATCCCTTTTGTCTAAATATTCTGATAAATTGCAATAAAATGATCTTCCTGTCTCTGTTTGTCTCATTGGAAAATATGCACACCGAGGCACAAGACTGAAAAAGCCATATTGGGCCATCAGTATACACCCCCAAACTGATACACACAGATTTATGTATATGGATACTAATAATGAAGCAAATTGCCTACCCAATTCAAAAAGAAGTATGTATGAAACAAACGGGAAGAGTAAACCAAAACCTTTAAAATTAACTGTTATCCTGTTTGTAATCAGTTATGATTGACTGGAAGATACTGGACAAATCAGTTGTCAGCATTCCAAATAGCATCCAAAATTAAATCAGAGTCCAAGACAAAGTATTGCTCAAAGTTCCAATTTATTAAAAGAGCCATTTTGGCACATCTGGGAAACCCCAAATCTGAAGCTTCTCAGTTTTCCCCACCCAGGTTAAAGTTTATGATCTTGGCCCACACCCACAAGTTCAACATATGGTCCAATCTTCTACTGCCATGCTGGCAGTTCTACCCATCCAGTTCCAGTCAGGTGCAGAGGTGCCAAGACAAAGGATGACCTTGGCATTCTAGAAAGGAATTTTATTTTGGCTACATAGCATTTTACTCCATACTATCCCCCCTCCCAATTCCCCACCATAGAAACAGCATAGTAGCATAATAGAAAGTGTGGCAGGCCAAAGATCCAAAAGGAACATGGCTGCAGGCCTGACAGGCGGCCTCTCCTCAGAAGACAACCATTTCCTGAAAAGAAAATAAAGTAGGGATTAACATAACAGAACTAAGCACCTCTCCTCCCCCCCCCCCCCACGCCAGGGGGGCCCTTTGGCTTATCGGGAAACTTATCATAGAATTGTTTTACTAACTTAGCAGCTTTTAGATTCCAACTTTTTACCCAAGTAGCTTCGGACAAAGGGTACCCTTCCAATGCACTAAATATTGTAAATGACCCCTATACAACCTGGAGTCCAAAATTTTCTTCACCTCATAGTGTGTTTCTCCCTCTATCACTACTGGAGGAGGTGCCTTGAAATTTGGGGTAGAGCTCCAGTCCATCAAATTCCCTTTTCCATACTCCCATTTTTTCGCTTTCAACCACTTTCACTCCACAAATAAAATCATTAGTTTTCTTATCTCCGTGATGGTGAACCTATGGCACGCGTGCCACAAGTGGCACGTGGAGCCATTTGTCAGGGCACGCGAGGCGCTGCCCTTTCAGCTGGCCAGCGCGCATGCGCGTGCTGGCCAGCTGAGTTCACCTTTTTAAAAGCCATTTTTCGCCCTCCCCAGGCTCCAGAGGCTTTATAGGAGCCTGGGAAGGGCAAAAAGACCCTCCCCCGCCCCCCCGGAGGCCCTCCGGAGGCTTCAGGGACTGTCCAGAGGCTTCCCTGACGCCTTCGGAACGCTTAAAACCACCCTCCGAGCAAACCGGAAGTGACTTCCGGGTTGCTCGGAGGGTCGTTTTAAGCGTTCCAAAGGCTTCAGGGACCGTCCGGAGGCTTCCCTGACGCCTTCAGAGCGCTTAAAACGGCCCTCCGAGCAACCCGGCAGTCACTTCCGGTTTGCTCGGAGGGTGGTTTTAAGCATTCCGAAGACTTCAGGGAAGCCTCCGGACGGTCCCTGAAGCCTCCAGAGGGCCTGCGGGGGGGCGGGGGAGGGTCTTTTCACCCTCCCCAGGCTCCTATAAAGCCTCTGGACCCTGGGGAGGGCAAAAAAAGCATGTAAAAATGGGGGTGGGTCGCGCATTGTGCGCACATGCGCACTGGGGGGGTCGCGCGTTGCATTATGGGTGTGGCACGCCCGCACACAACCCCCCTGCACTCCCCCCACTTGTGGCACGCGAGCCAAAAAACGTTCGCCATCGCTGTCTTATCTTTATATTCATTTTTCTCTTCAATTTTTGGGGCTCCATCTCCATCATTTTTTTCTAGTATAAACTCCATCTTCTTCTCAATTCTCCCAGTTACCGCCAATAAATTTTGAATTCCATCCCAAATATTTTGCAAAATTAAAGTTTCCTCTTCTGAAAATTGATCCATATTTCCAAATTGTAAATTACTGCCACTCTAGCTTTCCAGACTATATATATATAGCTTAAACAGAAGATCATTTGTAATCTTCACAAGAAAGAGGTTCCGGGTTTTTTTTCCCCTCTCCCTGTGCTGATAAGGCTCTCAAAGGACACCTGTGTAAACACTCCATGTCCTTGGCTCTTATCACTTTTAATTACGGACCTTTGACATACAAAGACAGTGAAATCAAAGGAGAAACAGGAATGAATGCGCAGTTTCAGAAACTCTAGCCTCTAGCCTCCAAGCGGCAGTATTGCTTCCTTTCACTCTCTGATGTTGTCTCAGGCTTAAGGGAAACAAAGCTCTTAAATGGAGTTTAATAGCAAATAATAGAAACTTTTGTTAGAGTAGAGAAGGAGATTTTAATCCTTAAGTTAAAAAGTAAAGAAAGAAAAAGTCGAAGAAGAAAAACCAGTCCATTCGCTTTAAGAAGAGGAGAGAAAAAAAAAAGTTGCGAGCACTTCAATCCACAAAGTGTAATTACAAAAGGGGAAAAAAACGCATACTATCCAAAACAATCCAATGCAGGTCAATTTCGCTGCTTACTTCTGCTTAAGGATTTAATTTAGCATATTAAGGAAGGGGTTTTTTTGGGCAGTCTTTTTCAAAACAGAAAGGATTCCTCACCAAATGGACACACTTTCTCTTCCTGTTTCCTTCCGTTCCGGAGCCATCCCAACTTCATCAGCCTAGGCTGCCTTTTGTCGCCAGCTTGAAAACCTTCTCTTGGATCAATCAGGGACTTTGCAGGGTCCCTGAGATCAGCAAGATGTAGTCTTCCTGTTCACCGTCTCTTCGGGACGGTTTAGGTCCGATTGGACCACCCAGCGGCAAAAGTATCAGCGGCGGTCTCAGAGCATCGAGACTGCATGTCCGTACCATTGCGACGTTGGCTCCTCCTTCAAGAGGTGTCCTTCTTTATTCTTTTGCAACAGCACTGCCGCTACAGCCACATCACTGGCATCTGTTTGGATTATGAATTGCTGTTCTGGGTCGGGGTGTTGCAGTATGGGCTCTTGAGCAAAGAACCGTTTTAATTTCTGAAATGCTTTTTGACAGTCGATTGTCCACCCAAGGGGTTGGTTTGCCTTTGGCTTTGTCGCGGAAGGCCCAGTCTTTAACAGTTCAGTCAATGGCAGGGCAATTTCTGCAAAAGCTGGGATGAATTGCCTGTAGAAATTGGCAAATCCAAGAAAGTTTTGTAGCTGTTTGTGAGTACTTGGAGGTTTCCAGTCTAATACAGCTTTCACTTTTCCTGGATCCATCTCTATCCCCTCGCTGGAGATGTGATAGCCAAAGTAATCTAGTGAGGTTTTGTGGAACTCACACTGAGACAACTTTGCATATAGCTTGGCAGCTAGAATTTTTTCCAGGACCTGTCGTACCAGCTTCACTTGCTCTTCTAGGGTCTCAGAAAAAACTAAGATGTCATCAAGATAAACGAGCACTCCTCAGTATAGGTGCTCATGTAGCACCTCATTTATGTATTGCATGAAGACTGCAGGGGGCCCTTGTAGCCCAAATGGCATAACTTTGAATTGAAAACTGCCAAGGGGGCAGTTAAAGGCAGTCTTCCATTCATCTCCCTCCCTGATACGTATGCGGTAATACGCCTCTCTCAAGTCTAGTTTGGTGAACACCTTGCCTTTAGCCAAGTGGTTCAACATATCCTTCATGAGGGGTAGGGGGTAGGTGTTCTTTACGCATATGGCGTTTATCCCCTGCAGATCAATGCAGAGATGAACCCCGCCATCTTTCTTCTCTTTGAAGAGCACTGGGGCTGCTACTTCTGACTTAGCTGGTTCAATAAGGCCCCACTTCAAATTGATGTCAATATACTTTCTTAATTCTACCATCTCTTTGGGAGTCATGGAGTACATTTTGGGCTTTGGTAGGGTAGCCCCAGGTATGAATTCCATTGCGCAATTGGTGGGCCAATGAGGGGGGAGATAGTTACAATCTTCCTCACTGAAAACCCCTGCCAGGTCCCAGTACTCTTTTGGCACTTGCTGGATTCCTGGGGGTTTTGTGTCTGCTGCAGGGGCTGCAGGCTCTGAGTGGTCTGCTTTATTGGGTTCGATAGTCCCCCGGTGGCCCTCTGGCTTCACCGGTGGTAGCGGCCCAAAGCTTATAATCAATTTCTGAATGCCATCCTCCCACTTTATTGTAGGTGTGCACTTATCCAGTCATGCAAGCCCCAAGATAATTGATTCATGCATTTTTGGAGCTACGATAAATCTGAGGAATTCATAGTGGCAGCCTATCTGCAACTTTACCAAGTCAGTAATTAGTTTGGCTGGGGGATTGGGGCTGGAGCCAGGCACTCCAACGCTCTGTTCCCAGGCTGACTGCACCGGTAGCATTTTATTATCCCCCCTGAGGGGAGGAGGGGAGGCTTCTCAGCTTGCTTCATCTGCATTCAGCAGCCCAAAGGTCTTTCTGCAGTGGGCTTCCGATGAGGGTGAAGATTGTGGTCCAGAAGGACTGTGGTGGTGTACCAATTCTGGATCCGTTGTGGAACCCCCACCCCCCCCACCCCTTATGCTGCAAGCCTTTCTCAGTTCAGGGTCTAAGGCGTTTTTGAACGTGTGCACCAGGAGTCTTTCTGGCCAGTCTCTTAGTTTTCCAGCCGTTCTCCTAAACTCCCAAACTAACTCCTTCATGGGGTGGTCAGCCTGTCGCAATCACTGGATCTGCTCTTCTGCTTCGACTTGTTGGCCCACATTGCTAAATCGGGTGCGCATCAGTTGGACAAACCCGTCTGCATCTTTTAACTCGATTTAGGAAATAAGATTAGGGGTCCCATGAAATGTTGCCTGAAATCAAGGAGGCAGGAGCCGGTGGGGCTGGTGGCTGAATTTGAGCAGGTGGTTGGGTGGCCGCTTGGGGCAGTGCCCCCCCCTTGTTGGGCCACTCCCTGCAGCTGAGTTTGGGCAAGAGCCTGTTGGGGCATCAGTGGGGCTGGAACCGGTTGGGGGGTCAGTCACTGGGGTTGCCCCTGCCCAGTTATCTGAAATGGTGCCATCTGCTGAGGAGGGGCAGGCGTCCATTGGTATTGCGCCCATCCATGGCCTGGGAAGAAAGCCCACCCTGGTGGTGCTTGATTAGCAGGCCGCAGCCCAAACATTGATGGCTGGCTAGGGGGAGATATACCCCAGCCCCCTTGCTGCTGGCTGGATTGACTTCCCCATCCTGGTGGAGGACCCATCTGCTCCCCAGGGGGGAGGGGCGCTGACGTTGGTTTTGCTCCAGCTGCAAGGTGTTGGCCTGACCCACTTGTCGCTGTGTGGAAAGAGCAAAGATCTCCACTCCAGTGCGTTGCAGAGTCTCTAATAGGGAAGGAGAACGTGGGCTGGGCCAGGGTGCACCTAGGTGGTCCTGAGCTAAGGTGAGGGTTGATTCCACTCACATTCAGCTGTCCGAATTGGTCTGGGAGGCCAGTCAGAGAGTCACTGCGTGTGGGTGGCTGAGATCCCCCATCATTGGGATTGGCTAGTCAGCATTTGCTTTGGTCTCCTCCAGTCATGTGTCGAGGTTGACCTCGCACCCCCCTGCAGCTCCAACTCCCTAGATGCAATAAATCCTGAGGCTTCAGATTGCAGAGCCTCTACCACGGCCTTGGAATGCACGTAGATGGTCTCGACATAAATAGGCGATCCGTCATCTGCTACTTTCCCCGTGGCTTTCTTCTCCTCTTCCATCTTCACTGAGATTTTTCGCTGCCCAAGCTCGGGTCAGTGCTGGGACTCAGAACCCTGAACAGCACCCCAATTTCCATGGTAGCTGGTGAAGTATTTTTTTTTAATTTTCAAAACAAACACAACACATCCTTCTTTACATACTGTAGAAAGTGTATCAGTTGGTTACAAAAAGGCTTTCGTGCATCTCTTCCACAGTCAACAAACATAATTCATATTAACTCAAGTATTTTAACTCAGATATTTGTTCTGACCCCCTCCTCTTGTATACCAAGACACTCCGACACAAAGTCTCTTCAAAGATGTTTATTGACATACAGGTTCCACCTTGGCAGCAATCCAGCCTGCCAAGGTCAAGATAGCACTCTGGGCAGCAATCCAGCTACAGCGACACCCCTTGGCAGCAATCCAGCTACCAAGCTCCAGATAATCACCTTAGCAGCCAAGGTCCAGGGAACAGATTGACAGTAATCCAGGTAAAACCTTTAGCAGCAATCCAGCCTGCCAAAGTACGACACAGATCTGAGCTTCTCCAACTCCAATGATCAGTTGATTCCTGCAAAGGGTGTGTCCACAATCAGTCCCTTTATAGTCTGGAGAGGAGTCTAATGATCAGCAGCTGAGAGCCATTACCTCCTGTAATTGCTCAATTGCTCCTTACGACGGGTAGCACGTCGGTAACGAGCATCTAATAGCTCACTGCTGATGTCTGACTCACTGTCCTGTGACTCCTCCCCACTGCTCCAAGGCATGACATCAGGAGCCCCCTTCCTTTGGCTTTCACCACTGCTCCATGCCTCAGGCGCCCCCTGGTGGCCAACCAGTCTCTCTGCGCCCTGCTCAGCGTCGGAACCCTGTCCAGGGTCCCCCACCTCCTCTTGAGCCGACTCAGAGGACACCTCGCTGTCGGAGTCTGGTGGCAACTCCAACGGCTCCTGCTGGGCCACAACAGATATTTATACATGTTACCATCATCATACCTCCATTTTCATTTGACTATAATTGTTTAAACGTCCTTCATCAAAAAATATACCAAAATTTAATACATAACTACATACTGGCATTTCATTTACTATTTCTAAAATCCTCCAATAACACTGGATCCTTATATCCTATTCTCGCTAAAAATCCATAATATTTAACAACAAAAATTTCTAATCCTCCTTTCCAAATCACTGTTTACAATTTACATCGAGTTGCCTTATGTTGAACCCATACATATATATACGTTGTTATCATTATCCCTCCTTTATTTAACTATATCCTGCATCATAACATTTTCCCCCTAATAATCAAGACTTAACTGTACCTAACTTAATTCTTTTTTATTAACCTTTATATATAATCCAGAAGGATTTCTAATCTTCCTTTCATGGGTACTGTTCAATATTCATATCCCATTATTACTTATCATAACACTACTCATTGTATACATTATTATCATTATCAATTATTTATTTAACTATATCTATTGTCACTAAATTTCACTAAGTTTAACTAGTTTTAAATTATATCTATCAACCTGTATCTTTCCAGTAACAAAACGGGCTCATATCTTCTGCCATTTGTGGTGTCAGTCCTCTAATCATCTCCTTAATCAACTTTGTATGGACTCCTCTTAGCAACTCTTTGCTTATAAAATATATCATGTAATTTTGATGCCCTCCTTCTGTTTCCTTAATCAATACAATAATACAATACAATACAATAGTAGAGTTGGAAGGGACCTCGGAGGTATTCTAGTCCAACCCCCTGCCTAGGCAGGAAACCCTATACCGTTTCAGACAAATAGCTATCCAACATCTTCTTAAAGACTTCCAGTGTTGGGGCATTCACAACTTCTGGAGGCAAGCTGTTCCACTGATTAATTGTTCTAACTGTCAGGAAATTTCTCCTCAGTTCTAAATTGCTTCTCTCCTTGATTAGTTTCCACCCATTGCTTCTTGTTCTACACTCAGGTGCCTTGGAGAACAGTTTGACTCCCTCTTCTTTGTGGCAACCCCTGAGATATTGGAACAATGCTATCATGTCTCCCCTAGTCCTTCTTTCTCTTAAGCTAAACATACCCAGTTCCTGCAACCGTTCTTCATATATTTTAGTCTCCAGTCCCCTAATCATCTTTGTTGCTCTTCTCTGCACTCTTTCTAGAGTCTCCACATCTTTTTAACATCGTGGTGACCAGAACTGTATGCAGTATTCCAAGTGTGGCCTTACCAAGGCATTATAAAGTGGTATTAACACTTCACGTGATCTTGATTCTATCCCTCTGTTGATGCAGCCTAGGACTGTGTTGGCTTTTTTGGCAGCTGCTGCACACTGCTGGCTCATATTTAAATGGTTGTCCACTAGGACTCCAAGATCCCTTTCACAGTTACTACTACTGAGCAAGGTATCATCTATACTGTACCTGTGCATTCCGTTTTTGTTGCCTAAATGTAGAACCTTACTCTTTTCACCATTGAATTTCATTTTATTAGATAGTGCCCAATGTTCAAGTTTGTCAAGATCCTTCTGTATCTTAAGCCTATCTTCCAGAGTGTTGGCTATTCCTGCCAGCTTGGTGTCATCTGCAAATTTGATGACTTCCACATTTATCCCCTCATCCAGATCATTGATGAAGATGTCGAAGAGTACTGGGCCTAAAACAGAGCCTTGGCGTACTCCACTGCATACTTCCCTCCATGTAGATGCAGTTCCATTGAGGACTACACGTTGAGTGCGGTTGGTCAGCCAGTTACGAATCCATCTGGTGGTGATGCTGTCTAACCCACATTCTTCTACTTTATCTAGTAGTAGGTTATGGTCTACCTTATCAAAAGCCTTACTGAAGTCCAAGTAAACTATATCGACGGCATTCCTCTGGTCCACTAATTTTGTCACATTATCAAAGAATGCAATAAGATTAGTCTGGCATGATCTGTTTTTGACAAATCCATGTTGGCTTTTGGCTATTACTTTGTTTGCTTCTAGGTGTTCGCAAATTCGTTGCTTGATTATTTTTTCCAGAATCTTTCCTGGTATTGAGGTCAGGCTGATAGGTCTGTAGTTTCCTGGATCTAATTTTTTCCCTTTTTTGAAGATGGGAACCACATCAGCTCTTTTCCAGTCCTCTAGTAGTTCCCCGGTGTTCCAGGATCTCTGAAAGATATAATTAAGTGGTTCTGAGATCTCGTCTGCCAGTTCCTTCAGAACCCTGGGGTGTAATCCATCCGGTCCTGGTGATTTGAACTCGTCTAGGGTAGACAGATGCTCACTTACCATTTTCTTCCCTATTTCAATTTGTGTTCCTAATCTGATTTTTGTGGTGCTGTTTTTGATAGGTTGGACTGTTTTATCCCTTTGTGTAAAGACAGATGCAAAACATGAGTTAAATAGTTCTGCTTTCTCCCTGTTCCTTGTCACCTTCTTGCCACTTTCTCCTAGCAATGGACCAATTGTTTCCTTAACTTTTTTCTTGTTTTTAACATGTTGGAAGAAGCTTTTTTTGTTAATTTTTACTTTTGTGGCAAGCCTTTCTTCATTGTGAGCCTTAGCTTTCCTCACTTCATCTTTACAGGCTCGGGCTATTTGCTGATATTCTGCCTTAGTTATGTCCCCCTCCTTCCACTTTTTATACTTACCTTTTTTGTCTTTCAGTTTGTCAGATAGTTCTTTATGCAGCCATGCTGGTTTCTTTTGGGAGCTGCTATTTTTCTTCTTCATTGGTATTGTGCTAGACTGGGCTTTTGCAATCTCATTTTTCAAAATTTCCCAAGCTTCTTGAGTTGTTTTCCCCTTGAGGATTCTCATCCATGGAATTTTTCCCAAGTTCTCTCTGAGTTTATTGAAATTAGCTTTCTTAAAGTCCAAGACTCTAGTTTGACTTTGTTCTACTACTTGTGTTTGGATAATGTTGAATTCCAATATTGCATGGTCACTTGCCCCCAGGGTTCCTATGGCTTCAACACCTTCTATCATTTCCTCTCTGTTAGTGAGAATTAAGTCCAATATGGCTGATCCCCTTGTTCCCTTCTCTACTTTTTGGAAAACAAAGATGTCTGCTAGGTTTGTTAGGAACCTGTTGGATCTTCCACTTGGTGCAGAGTTTGTTTCCCAGTTGATGTCAGGGTAGTTAAAATCTCCCATTACTATTGTGGTGTGCTTCCTACATACCTTAGTTAGCTGACTAGCAAAAAGTTCATCTACTTCCTCTGTTTGGTTGGGTGGCCTGTAGTATAGACCTATGGCAATGTCATTTCCCCCACAACCTTTAATATTGACCCAAATGCATTCAAGATAGTTCTCATCATTGTTGTGCTCTATTTCTGTAGAGATGTAGTTATTTCTTATATATAGTGCAACTCCACCTCCTCTTTTATTTGGTCTATTTCTTTTAAATAATTTAAATCCTTCTAGCTGTATGTTCCATTTGTCGGTTTCATCCCACCAAGTTTCTGTAATGGCAATAATATCGTATTTGCCCTCTTTTACTTGAATTTCTAATTCGCCCTGTTTATTCCTCATACTCTGTGCATTGGTGCATAGACATTTGAGTCCATTTTGATTGACCTTGTGTTTACTGTCTACATAACCTGTGTTATGCCTGACTGCCCCTATTTTCTTGTCACTTGTGTGATTCATGCACATGGTATGGCAATCACTATTAAATGCTTGGTTTTGCTTGACAGCAGGAGTGATAATCTTACCCACACACACATCTATGTTACATGCACTTATAACCCTATGAATTTTAGATTGCTGGGGACAGAAATGTTCTGTATCTATTAATTCTCTGTCCCCGCTCTTCAGTTTAAATGTTTATCAAGAAAATCTGTGAATCAGCTTATCTTTGATTGTCGGTGGTGTTATCAAAGCTATTGCTAATAAGATTTCTCTCTTTAAATCCATAAATTCTTTTATTTTTTCTTCTTCTGTATCTTGCCATCTGGGGTAGGTTTCCCCTCCATTTAATTCCTCTTTCAGTATTCCACTCTTTCCATTTTCAGAAACAAACCAATCACCATAAATATCAGCAATTTTAATTTCTTTATATTAATTTTCCTCTTCGATTTTTAGGATTTTAACCGCCACTTTTTCCATTTGATCAACATCTCCAACTTCTTCATCATATTTTACTGTTAGATGCACTAAGTCTTCCAACTTCTTCTCTATCCTCTATCCTCTCACATGTGTTTGATAATTTCTGTATTTTTGAGAATACCTTTTGCAGACTTAAATTTTCTTTCTGCTGTTGAAATTGTGCCATTATCTCCAGCTAACAAACACTGCTGTGGGAGGTTTTAACAAGATTAAGCATAGATTCAAAATAAAGTTTTATTTTCACCTTTCTCTGGTTAAAGATATACTTCAAAGGGACATCTGTATGCTTTTCTTCTTATCACTCTCTATAAACAAGCAGTGAGACCTTGGAGTGCCAAGCCAGGATAATAAGTGAGAAAAGTAAGAGTGTTTTGTTTCCAATACACAAACCTCCAGCCTCCGAGTAGCAGTGTTGTTGTTGCAGTCTTCTTTGTTACTTTTTGTATCTTTTTTGTATTTCAAGTTTTAAAAAAAGTCCGATTCTTGAATGAGTTAGAAGAACACCCACAGTAATGAAAGAGGAGAATTTTAGTCCATAGGTTACAAAGAATAATAAAAGAAAAAAAAATAGAAGAAGAAAACTTAATCCATTCGTTTTAAAAGGCTTGCATAAATTCCATCCATGAAGATAGCATTTAAAAAGATAACCCACTGTCCAAAACCATTCCAAATTTAATTCCGCTGCTTATTTCTTCTGTTTTCCAATTTAAATTAGTTTTAAGTTTTTTATAGACAGTCTCTCTTAAAACGGTAAAAATTCCTCACCAGCTGGAAACACTTTCTCTTTCTGTATTCTTCCGTTTTGGAGCCGCCCCAACTTCATCAGCCTAATGGCTGGATCTTTGTCGCCGGCTTGAAGAACTTCTCTTGGATCGATCAGGGACTTTGCGAAGACATATTCTTCCTGTTCACTGTCTCTGCGGGACGGTTTAGGTCTGTTTGGACCACCCAGCAGCAAAAGTATCGATGACGATCTCAGAGCAAATGAAAATGGAGGTATGATGATGGCAACATGTATAAATATCTGAGTTAAAATACTTGAGTTAATATGAATTATGTTTGTTGACTGTGGAAGAGATGCACGAAAGCCTTTTTGTAACCAACTGATACACTTTCTACAGTATGTAAAGGAGGATATGTTGTGTTTGTTTTGAAAAAAAAACTTTTATTAAAAAAAAACCAGGAACTCTCAGCAAGCCCCCTTCCCCCCTTTTTTTTCCTCTTTTCTTCTTCACCCAACATCTTGAAGCATGTGATCACCATTTTCCCCAGGACCTCAAACCATGTGGTCCTCTCCACCATTAAAATCATCTTTCCAAGCAGCCTCCATGTTTCCAATGTCTTTTTACCCACTTGGAACTGAACCCAGAAGGACATTTCTTCCAACAATTTGGCACCCAAAGATGGGACTCCAAGCTAACCTAACCAATGGACATGGCCCAAGTAAGCCTCCCTTGCCGGCACAGACCCCATTGAGTCTGTAGGTGGATTTTTCCTGGACCTTAGCCATTTGGAACTAGGTTTTAAAGGGGTTTTGAGTTTTGAGCTCAAAGGAAAGAAGGTGTTGTGAAAGAAATATTGTGTTTTAATATGACTGTACACGGCCCCGAGTCCCTTCTGGGAGAGGGCGCGGTTTATAAATTAAATAAAAGTTAAAGTTAAAGTTAAAGGTGAGTACCTCTAACTTTAATTTTCTAAATTTTAATTTTAAAATTAAATTAAAGGGGAGGGGCCGGGGCCGCCACTTCGCCACATGCGCAGCAGGCAGGGCCCCGGGCTGGTGGATGGGAGCGGCCTCGCTGGCGGCAGCAGCACCACCACCACCACCACCACCCGTGGCTCCTCGGTTTTCCAGATTCTTCTTCGGCCTGGTGGCTCAGCGAACAACAGACCGGTGGATTTTTGCATGCTGGAAGAATAAGGGAGAGAAGGAGAGAGGGAAAGGAAAAAAAAAAAACTGCCAGCCATCCGCACCACAAGCCAACATCCTGCTGAGGTCCCTCTAGTTGGGTTAGAAAAGAAGAAATTAATCGAAGGGCCTTCCTTCTTTGCTCCTGCTTTGCTTCTCCCGTGAAGTCCTTTCTCCTTTTTCTCTCTCCAACGGAAGGATTGTGATATATTATTTTTTCCTCCCCACCCTGCTCTGGCTGCTGTTTGCAGTGGGTGAAGAAGGGATGAGCTAAGACAGCGGTGTTGGAGGCCCAATAAAAGTTCTTGGGAGAGTCAACCATAAAAATAAAAAAAACCCAGCATGTAAAAGTCCCCCTCCGACTGGACATGCGCCGTTTTCCGAGGTACCCCATTTTGTGGGATTGAATGACTGGCCCCAATTTGTGGGATTGAATGACCGGCGCCCGCCCGGGGCCCGCCTGGGGGCCCCCCGCTCGCGCCATGTCCACTGCCGCCGCCACCGCCGCCCCAGCGCCGCCCCTCCTGCCCGCGCGGCTCTCGCGCCTACAGGAGAGGAGAGAGCTGCGGCATCTCAGCGACTGGCTGGCCCTCTACATCGAGCGGGTGCGCGCGATGGAGCTGGAGAACGACCGGCTGCTGCAGGGACTGAGAACTGTCTATATTCTAGGGCAGACCTGATTTTACTGCGGGAGTCCCCCCTCTCGCAGGTTTGGCCCTCCGCCCTTAAGAGGGCCCACCTTGATGAGGGATACATTAATCCAGAGAGGTGGGCGAGGCGCAATCTTAGGGGTTTTTTAGTTAAATGTTTTATTCGTTTTTTAGGGGGTTCCAGGGTGGGGGGAGGGGCTAGTCAGACTGAGGGAGGGACCAATGCCAAGCCGGCGGGTGGAGTTAATAAGGAAGTGAGCGGAGCCATTAAGGGGGGGGAGTAGTGATATTCCAGAAGAGGGTCTTTTTATTCCAACGGTCATGGGGAGGGGCAGGTGCGAGGGTAGCCAGAGATCTTATCGCCGGTTGGGAGACTGAGGCCGTAGTCGTTGGGTACGGCCGGTCATATGTCCCAACCCCCGCAATCTAGGTGGTCAGGCCCTACAGAGCCAGGGCCTGAGACTGATGCTATGCAATGCCAGGTCCGTTGTCAACAAAGCCCCCCTCATTAACGACTTGGTGTCGGAGGGGGAGCCGGACCTGGCAGGAATCACGGAGACCTGGCTGGGCCACGAGGGAGGTCTCCCTCTCGTGGAAATGTGCCCGCCAGGTTACCACGCATTTCATCAGTCATGGGCACTAGGCAGGGGTGGTGGGGTAGCGGTCATTGTGAGGGAAGGTCTCGAGCCGAGAGAGACCACTGTGCCACAGATAACCGGTTGTGAGTCCCTATGCGTGAAATGGGGCCCAGGGAGACAGTTGGGCTTGCTGATTGTATACCTGGCTCCTCGCTATGCATCAGCAGCCCTGCCCGATCTCCTTGAGGTGATCGCCGAGATGGCAGTTGAGACCCCCAGGCTGTTGGTCATGGGGAACTTTACTTGCCATCGGTAGGGGAAACATCCAAGGTAGCTTGGGAGTTCATGGCTTCCATGACAGCCATGGACCTGACCCAGATAATTCAGGGCCCCACACACGAGGGAGGTCACACACTGGATCTTATCTTTGTCTCTGGCCGGTGGAGGAGTGATCTGGGAGTAGGGGATTTAGTTATTACACCCCTGTCATGGTCAGACCACTCACTTCTCCGGCTCGACTTCCCAGCCGCTACTCCCCATCGTGGGGAGGCGGAACTGGAATGTCCAAGATGGTTCCGCCCCAAACGCCTGATGGAACCTGATAGGTTCCAGACGGAGCTTGGGCTATTTCCTGTAGCCCTGACCCGCACCTGGATGGAGGACCTAGTGGCTGCATGGAACAGTGCGGCCACCGGGGCCTTGGACCAGGTTGCGCCTTTGCGGCCTCTCTTGTGGCAGCGATCCACCCAGGCCCCTTGGTTTACCGAGGAGCTGAGGGTGATGAAGCGCCGCAAGAGACGCCTAGAGAGCAGATGGAGATCGTCACGCTCTGAATCTGACCTATCACAGGTGAGAGCCCATTTACGGACTTACCTTGTGGCGTTAAGAGTGGCCAAGCGTCAGTATTGTGCCACCCTTATTGTATCCGCAGATAACCGCCCTGCTGCCCTGTTTGGGGTAACCCGCTCCCTCCTTCAACAGAGGCCGTGGGAAGCCCCTTTGCAGGGTAGAGCAGAGGAATTTGGGGAGTATCTGCAGGACAAAATCGCTCAGATTCGAAGCGAGTTGGTCTCTACTAGTGGTCTAGAGGGGACGTCGGAGGTGAGTCTTGAGGCTCCACTCTGGGAGGAGTTTGACTCTGTTACTTCCGATGATATGGACAGGCTGCGTAGGCGACTGCGAGCCACCACATGTTTACTGGACCCGTGTCCCTCCTGGCTTGTACTGGCATCCTGGGAGGTCACACGAGGCTGGCTCCAGGAGTTAGTCAACACTTCTTTGAGTGAGGGGTTCTTGCCGGCCATCCTGAAAGAGGCGGTGGTGAGGCCCCTACTCAAGAAGCCTTCCCTGGACCCAGCTGTGTTAGCCAACTACCGTCCCGTCTCCAACCTTTGCTTTCTGGCGAAGGTTGTAGAGAGTGTGGTGGCACAACAGTTTCCACGCAACCTGGAGGAAACTGATTATCTGGACCCGCGCCAGTCCGGGTTTCCGGCCCGGCCACAGCACGGAGACGACATTGGTCGCGTTGGTGGATGATCTCTGGAGGGCCAGAGATGGGGGTTGCTCCTCCATCCTGGTCCTACTAGACCTCTCGGCGGCTTTTGATACCATCGACCATGGTATCCTATTGCATCGACTGGAGGGGCTGGGGATGAGGGGCACTGTTCTGCGGTGGTTCTCCTCCTACCTCTCTGGCCGAGTGCAATTTGTATTGGCAGGGGGGCAGAGGTCGACCTCGAGGCCCCTCACTTGTGGGGTGCCACAGGGGTCGGTCCTCTCGCCTCTCCTGTTCAATGCATATATGAAGCCGCTGGGCGAGATCATTCGTGGGTTCGGGGTAGATTACCATCTGTACGCGGATGATACCCAGCTGTACATCTCTACCCCGAACCACCCCAATGATGCCGTCAAAGTGATGTCCCGGTGTCTAGAAGCCGTACGGATCTGGATGGGAAGTAACAGACTCAAGCTCAACCCGTCCAAGAAGGAGTGGCTGTGGCTACCGGCACCCCGGTTCAACCAGCTGATTCCATCACTGGCCATTGGGGGCGAACATCTGGCCCCCGTGGATCAGGTACACAATTTGGGCATCCTCCTAGATGCCCGGCTGTCAATGGATGACCATGTGACAGCCGTGGCAAGGGGGGCGTTTCACCAGGTTTGCCTGGTGCGCCAATTGCGTCCCCTATTGGACTGGAACGCCCTTCGCACAGTCATCCATGCACTTGTGACATCCCGGCTAGACTACTCTAACGCTCTGTACATGGGGCTCCCCTTGAGATGCACCCGAAGACTGCAGTTGGTTCAGAATGCGGCCGCGCGGGCAGTCTCGGGAGTCGCTAGATACTCCCACGTAACACCTCTCCTGCGCGGGCTGCACTGGCTACCTGTAGCTTTTCGGGTGCGTTTCAAGGTGCTGATTATCATCTTCAAAGCGCTCCATGGCACAGGGCCTAGTTATTTGTGGGATCGTATCCTGCCACACATCCCTTCGGCCGATTCGCTCACACAGAGAGGGACTCCTCCGGGTGCCGTCCACTAGGCTGTGCCAGCGGGCGACGCCCAGGGAAGGGCCTTCTCTGTGATGGGCCCGACCCTCTGGAATGACCTTCCCCCTGATATTAGAACAACCACGGACCTCCGCTCCTTCCGTAAGAAGCTCTAAACCCACCTGTTTACTCTAGCCGGCTTGGCCTAATTCCAGCTCTCCCACCTCAGTCTGTATTTTTAAATTTTGGTCTTAGGCTAAGTTTTTAATTTTTATAAATTTGTACAGGGGTTTAAAGTTTAATTCGATTTTAACTATATTTATGATTATTTGTAAGGTTTTTAATTTGGTACCTGTACACCGCCCCGAGTCCCTTCGGGGAGAGGGGGCGGTCTAGAAATCAAATAAAATAAATAAAGCATGGAAAAGCATGGGAAATGTGTGTATGCCTCTGTGTGTGTGTGTTTGTGTGTGGTTTTACCCTTGGACAGCAGCTGGATTTCATTTCTCTGTTTGGCCTCTAGCCGCCCCCCAACTTGCTGCTAGTTCGAAAGAGCAGTGACTGGCAGCATTGGGAAAGCATGGGTGGGGGGCATCAGAGTGTGGGACCTTCTGTATATAAGAGGGAAAACTGAATGGGATGTGATTGAAGGGTGGGAAAGGAAATTTTGTTGTTGTTGTTTTTGTGTGTGTGTGTCCTGTAAAAGCGCAAAAGCAAAGCACCAGAGATTAGGAGGTGCCCGTACTTGACTGTCATAGAAAACCCCCTCCAGGTGAACTGTAGAACTGGACAGCAGGTCCTCCCAGACCCCAGGGGTCTGAAAACTGAAGGCGTATAGGAGGTGCCCATACTCACTGCCAAGGAAACGCCCTCCAGGGCAACTGTGGAAAAGGCAGCAGGTCCTCCCGGGTCCCTTTTTGACCCGAAAACTGATGGTGATGATTCCCTGCGAATGAGGAGCACATACTCTGAAAAGGAACAGAGTCCTTGCAGACCCTTTTTGTCTGAAAACTGGTAGCAGCAAGCCTGGCTGAGCCAAAGTGAGCACCACATCTGAGTGAGATCATGGGGAGCAGCAGCTTGAGGGTAGCCACGGAACCACCACCCCCCTTGGGGAACTGTTAGAGGCGTGGGATAAAAAACAAATGCCCATCCTAGCCGGTATGAATAGTAAAAAAGCTAAAAAGGTGTGTAGAAAATAGGCTTTGCTGAGGGATGACACAGGAAAACCAATTTGGCTAAATGAAGGTACTTAAAAGAAAAGGGGAAATGTTGGGGGTTTTGTTTTGTTTTGTTTGTTTCTCTTCCTCTCTGTCTTCTATGCAACCATGTGGTTTGTTTGTTAAGATCTGTGCCTTCCCTAATTTAACTGAGATTTGTGCTGGGAATGACTAGGGTGTATAAACCTGAGAGTTCTGGGTTTTTTCCTTTCATTTTCTCCTTGTCCTTGTGTATATGTATGTCTAAGTCTTTGTGCACCCTGGAGGTAATTGTAACTGTAAAATGTCTCCAATCAAAAAGAAAAAAAGGAGCCTTTGCCCTGTGCTTGTTTGGCTAACAAAAACAGAGTAAAGCAAAGTATTCTTTTTTCCTTCCCTCTCTGTACCTTAAAGTACCAACCCAAGGTTATGAGGGAATGTTTTAAGTTCATTTACAGGAAAAAAAAATCAGTCTTGTACTTACTGTATGTGTTTAAAATGATTTCATCTGTTCATCTCTTTCCTGAAGCATGTGAATCCAGCTCCCTTTTCTCATCTGTGATATCCCCATATTGTTACCAGTTTATTGGCTTAGCAACTGCAATACTGATGTGTGTTTTTTCAAACTCTGCCTGCAAGCTATCTACCCCCCCCCCACTACCCCCCTTACCTCTAATCCTCCAACAATGCATTTTCTCTGGGGGAGGGGACCCTGTTCTCATGTCTTTCAGCCCTGCACAGATGAGCAGAGCACATGGATCCAGATGCCTCCAGAGACCTTCCATCCATTTGAGCCAGGAATTAGGTTTGGATCCAGTCCTCCACTGAAAGTCATCACAGCAATCAGAATGGAGCAGACCTTCCCAAACCTGACTCACCACGCTTACCACCAAGCCAAGCCTAATGCCATCCAGCAGACATGAAAGGACCCTGAGATAGACAAGTCTCAGGGGTTCCAATATCTCAGGGGTTGCCACAAAGAAGAGGGAGTCAAACTATTTTCCAAGGCACCTGAGGGTAGAACAAGAAGCAATGGGTGGAAACTAATCAAGGAGAGAAGCAACTTAGAACTGAGGAGAAACTTCCTGACAGTAAGAACAATTAATCAGTGGAACAGCTTGCCTCCAGAAGTTGTGAATGCCCCAACACTGGAAGTCTTTAAGAAGATGTTGGATAGCCATTTGTCTGAAACGGTATAGGGTTTCCTGCCTAGGCAGGGGGTTGGACTAGAAGACCTCCAAGGTCCCTTCCAACTATGCTATTGTATTGTATTGTGTTGTATTAAGTAAAGACTAAAAGACTCTGAGAGAGGGGGGGGGAGGGAGGGAGGGAGAGCAAGCACAACCTACAAAGTTAGCTATGGTAAAGCAACATATGGATTTAAAACCAGAAATATTTTGTTTGGTATTTCAAAGGGAATACATATTTAATTTTACACATGTTAACAGCTGCTATAATTGTGTTTGCACACAACAGTGGAAAAACAAAGATATGAAAATGAATAAAGAAAATAGAATGTGCAGAAATGAATAAATTAACAATTAAAATCAAGGAGAAGGCTTCAAATACTTTTTAACGTGGGATTTGTTTTATCAATGGCTATCTAACAGAAACAGAAGTTGGAAATCGAAAAGTATGAAAGAAAACACCAATTAAAGGTCACTAAAAACGGATAAGCAAATAATATTAGTATTTGATCATTATTATAGTGTAGATAACTGTGGGACATTACCACCACCACCCCACACACAAACTATGACAGCACCAGGAAAACACCAAAAGAATAACAACAGTTTTCCCCCAAAAGACTGCAGATGAAACCAGTTTTCCTCCTAACCTAAGGAAAGGAAAGACAAAGCCACTGGAATAAAAACCATGAAGGCATTTTAGGAAGTGAATCATGTGACTGCAGGGAGGAAGGTGCTCCAGCTCTCCTCATGGGTAAATCTGCTTGTTTTTAGGGGTAGGGGAGAGCAGCTGTTTGATTGAGTGTAAGTGGGAAATTTTGTTAGCTGTGTGCATGAGAAAAGAAACCGGTTAGATGGTGTCCATTAGCCTTGGAAGGCAACCCATGTAGGAGAAGGAAAACTCCAATCTCAAACCTCCACTGCCTTGTGGCTATACCCATCTGTGGGGAAGGCTTCAGGAGTCAACCTCGAGGCAAAATCTGGAGCAGGAGTCCTGGAGTGAGGAGGAGTGCTGGAGGAGTAATACCTCCCTAAAAAACCTTGGTCCAGCTGGCATGGCTGGTAGCACCTTGTAAGGGCCCCTTTCCAGGGTTACAGAAGAAGACGGTCAATGGTTTTGAAGGCAGAAGAGGGCTCTATACCCCAACAGCAGATAAAATGGCAGAACCATCTTCTAGGAGAAGGGAAACTCTGACTTCAAACCTCCACTGCCTTGTGGCTACATCCACTACTTGAAAAGGCTTCAGGAGTCAACCTCAAGGCAAAATCCAGAGCCGGAGTCCTGGAAGCAGTTCGTGGCAGTGTACAACCACATTCTGGTAACTCCTGCGACGCAGCTGGAACCAATTGTATCGGCTCTGCCATTCCATTGGACTATTTCAGCAACATGGAGAGGGGGGATCAGCTGCTTGGGTAACAGTCTATCCTTCATATTAATCTACTCAGGCCTCGTGCTCTGGAGAGGACACTCCAGCTTTGCATACAGCATTGAAACAACACGGAAAGGGGCAGTTACCGGTTATAAGTCTTTGCTTGATTAGCGTAGAACGTGATGCCAGGGGACACTTTCGACAGTGGGACAGGTCATTGTACCTCATTGGGCAGCCACCGCCCGCCTTAAGCTGGGCAGCCCCCAGCCAGTAAGGTGCTGCCCTGGCACGGTCTGCTAACCTCACAGGGTGCATGGGGTTTAGGGTCAAAGCCAACAAGCAGATCGATAACTCTACACCATGCAACAACTATAAGAAAACTTTAGCCCTAAAGCTGGGCACTTGGAATGTTCGAACAATGACCCCCGGCCTTTCCGACGATTTGCAAGAAATAGATGACGTACATAAGACAGCTGTCATTGGCATGGAGCTGAGCAGACTGCAGATGGACATTGTTGCCCTCCAAGAGACAAGGCTGTCAGACTTGAGATCTGTTAAGGAGAGAAAATTCTCATTCTTCTGGCAGGGAAAAACATCAAATGAGACTAGGGAATATGAAGTGAAAGAATTCTGCTCTTGCAGCTCCACTCATCAGCAGGACTGGTTACTTTTATTAGTGTATATGCACTGACATTATCATCTTCAGTAGAATCCAAAGACAAATTCTACGACGATCTAGCTGCTACTATCAAGAAAATCCCGGAGAAAGAACCACTGTTTATCCGTGGTGATTTTAATGCCAGAGTTGGAGCTGATTATAATTCTTGGCCTACTTGTTTAGGTCAGTTCAGAGTCGGAAAGATGAACGAAAATGGCCAACACCTGCTGGAGTTTTGCTGCTACTACATTTTTTACGTCAGCAATACATTCTTTAAAACAAAGCCTCAACACAGAGTCTCTTGGATACATCCAAGATCGAAGCATTGGCACCAGCTCGACTTGATCATTACCAGGCGCTCCAACCTTCCCAGTATTACAATTACATGTAGCTATCAGGGTACTGACTGCGATACAGACCACTCCTTGGTGTGCAGCAGAATAAAACTGCAAACAAAGAGATTGCATCACTCAAAGAAGAAAGGAAGACCACAAATTGACATAAGCAAGACCCACAATCAGGGCAAGGTGGAGGAATTTGCACAAGCACTCAAGGAAACTCTCCCAGGCCCAGCTGAAGCACATGCATCTGAATGATGGGAATATTTCAAGAATGCTGTTTATAACACCACCTTGTCAGTATTTGGTAAGGAGATCAGAAAGACAGCAGATTGGTTTGAAGCCCATTCGGAGGAGCTGACACCAGCCATCGAGGAAAAAAAGAGAGCTCTAATTACATATAAAGCCTGTTCCAGTGAGCGCAACCTACAGGTTCTGCAAGCTGCTCGTAGCAAAGTCCAATGGACCGCCAGGAGATGTGCTAACGATTATTGGCTGCAACTTTGCTCTCGGATCCAGATAGCAGCTGACACAGGCAACATCAAGGGGATGTATGATGGCATAAAGCAGGCCTTAGGTCCCACACAGAAGAAATCTGCCCCTCTGAAGTCTGCTACAGGCGAGGTTATCCAGGACTGAGGACAGCAGATGGCACTTTGGGTGCAGCACTACTCTGAGTTGTACTCCAGAGAAAATGTGGTAACTGAAGAGTCATTAAATAACATTGAGTGCCTGCCTGTCTTGGAGGAGCTTGACAGTGAACCATCTTTAGAAGAACTAAATGCGGCCCTGGATTCCCTTGCCTCCAGCAAGTCACCCGGGAAAGATAGTGTTAGGGATGTAACCCTAGGCTTGGCTTGGCAATGTATATAAGCTATGATTACTTTACTGTTACTTTAAATAATTAAGATAAGTAATTGGTTTGTTACCTCAAGCAGCTATAAGAGGGAGCCAGAATGGCTGCTCTCTCTCTGTTTTGTTAGATGCTGATCGTGGATACTGTTGATACTGCTCGTGAGTTACTGAGTCTTGCTACTGTTAGCTACTTTGTGTGTTAAACTGAGAATATTGATAACTGAATTACTGAACCGTGTATGACTTGGACTGTAAACTGAACTCTGAATACCTCTATATTTCTACAATAAACTACTATATTTTTATACTAGTCAGTGTCTCTGTATGCTGGTTTGTGCGTGTTATTCCATATCACTCTCATTACGCTTCTCTGCATACTCGCTCTCCTAATGGGAGCTTAATTACTTAACAGATAACATCCCTGCCGAAGTTCTGAAGTGCTGCAAAGAGAACATCCTCACTGAACTACATGAAATCTTCTGTCTTTGTTGGAGGGAAGGACAGGAAGGATGTAAATATCGTCACACTGTGTAAGATCAAAGGCTACAGGGATGACTGTAACAACTACCACGGCATCTCTCTTCTTAGCATTGTAGGGAAGCTGCTTGCCCGTGTCATACTGTTGAAAGAAATGTCCTTCTGGGTTCGGCTCCAAGTGGGGAAAAAGACACTGGAGACATGGAGGCTGCTTGGAAAGATGGTTTAATGGTGGACAGGACCACATGGCTTGAGCCCTGCACAGAAAAGGTGATCACATGCTTCAATGTTGGTGGAGAAGAAGAGAAGGGAAGGGAAGAGAAGGCCTGAAGAAGGGCTTGCAGGGATTTTTATAATCTGTTCGGCCCCACCTATCTGTTTCCTGTTCCTGTGTAAGAAATGTATTCTGATTGGCTGTCAGACTCACATGGGCCCATGCAAGGGCAACCCTCTAGGCTGCTGAGTTTTGAATCCAGGTTTGATTGAGTTCAGATGCCATGTGGTCAGTTGAGTAAAGGCTTATATTATCATGCCTTCATTGTCACTGCCAGAACTCTACACCCATCCCCCTGGAGCTGAACTCTTTATTATGTAAAGTGGACTAGCTTGGCCTTCTTAATGGCCCATTGACAAAGTGGGGATGGGCTGGAAGCCGCAGGAATTTACTTTGTGTTTAAAATGTGTTTCTCCCTTTTTTCACATCCAGGAAAATATAATATTCTGCCTTATCAATATTTCCTAGGATATTTCATTTTTCTGGGAGAGGGCTAGGTGATAACTTCCTACAATACTGAAGAGGCTCCAGGTGCTTGCAGAGAGTCTATCCAGAATCACAGTGTGGATTCCGAGCCAACAGGTCCACTACTGACATGGTATTTTCCCTTAGACAGTTGCAGGAGAAATGCAGGGAACAAAGGCAGCCACTTTTCATAGCCTTCATAGATCTTACAAAGGCCTTTGACTTGGTTAGTAGGGATGGCCTTTATAAAATTCACCCCAAGATTGGATGTCCTTTCATGAGGAAATGAAGGGCACTGTAGTCTTTGATGGCTTAACATCAGATTCCTTTGATATTCAAAGTGGAGTGAAGCAGGGCTCACGCCAACTCCGTTCAGGATCTTTTTTGCTGTCATGCTGAAATATGCTTTTGGAACTGCAACAGAGGACACTTATCTTTGGACTAGATCAGACAGAAACCTCTTTAATCTCTCTAGATTGAGAGCAAAGTCTAAAGTCTATCTGAAATGCTTACAGGATTTCCTCTTCGCTGACAATGCTGTCATTACTGCTCACTCTGCCAAAGACCTTCAACAACTTATGGACTGATTTAGCAAGGCCTGCCAAGACTTTGCCAATCAGCCTGAAAAAAACACAAGTCATGGGTCAGGACATGGATTCACTGTATTACAATCTCTGCACAAGAACTGGATGTTGTCTATGACTTTGTGTACCTCAGCTCAACTATCGCTGATACTCTCTCTTTAGATACTGAGCTGAATAAATGTACTGTAAAGCGGCCACCACATTTTCCAGACTTACAAAGAGAGTATGGCTTAATAAGAAGCTGATGGAACATACAAAGATCCAGGTCTATAGAGCCTGCATCCTGAGCACACCCTTGTACTGCAGTGAGTCTTGGACCCTTAATGCATGGCAGGAGAGAAAGTTGAACACCTTTTATATGCGCTGTCTCCGACGTATTCTTGGGATCACCTGGCATGACAAAGTTCCAAATAGCGCAGTCTTGGAACGTGCTGGAATCTCTAGCATGTATGCACTATTGAAACAGCAACATCTACGCTGGCTTGGCCATGTCATGAGAATGGCTGATGGTCGGATTCCGAAATATCCTATCTGCAAGAGGGATCTAAGGGCCTTGGGAATGGACATTAACAGCTGGGAAACCTTGACCTCTGATCGTTCACCTTGGAGGCTAAAGATGCAGCAAGGCCTTCTCCAATTCGGAGAGACACTTGTTTGGCAGGCTGAGGCAAAGAGGCAGTCCCAGAACCAGTGAAATCTGGGGACTGGGCAGGGGACAGAATGCATCTGCCCTCAGTGTGGAAGGGATTGCCACTTCCAGATTGGACTTTTTAGCCACACCAGATGTTGCATTAGGACCTCTTTCCAGAGCACGATACCATAGTCTTTTGAGACTGAAGGATGCCAATTAAAAAAGAAATTGTGGGAAGATTAGCATAAAGGACAGTGCCAGAAACCTCACAGAACCAGAAACCCCAGAAAACAGTGCCAAGAAACTCAAGCCAGCCCTTCTCCCTTTAAGAAAACCCCAGGCAACAGCACCATCTGAAAGGAAGACTTAAATTCTTAAGTACACCCATTAAGATAAGGGTATCAGCAGGCTAAAAATAGCTTGCCTGGAATTCCCCTGTTCCTGTTTCCTGGCAGAACTAACCCCCAGTATAGGAAAGACAAAAGACCTCGGACCAAGATTAACCCAGGAAAAAAGGAAAACAAAAGCAGGGCAATCAGAAACCCATCAAAACCCATCAAGCTGCAGGAGCTCACAAAGCTGCACACTGCTGAACATATGAAAGCAGCCATGGAGTCACATAAAAGATGATTGCTGCAAGAAGCAACTGCCTCACAATTACCTCAAAAACCAGTTATCACACAGAAACACACAAAATCTCACAAAGCTTGCACCAACCTGCACATATAAAAGCAGCCATTTAAAGTTATGTGCCTCAAAATGGCTGCTTTTATATGTGCAGGTCGGTGCATGGTTTGCGAGATTTTGTGTATTTCTGTAGTGAGTGTGAATCACTACAGAAAGAAACACACAAAATCTTGCAAAGCTTGTAAAGGATCAGACGATGGAATGTATGTCCAGATGAGGCCATGGAGTTCAGAGGAGATAGGACCCAGGTATGGATGGAATGGACATGAGAGTGAAGAATATGAATTCTAATAAAACATTTTCTGTTGTCTTCATTTCTTTGTCTTGACAATTAAGAGCTTTGCTCCTTCCTGTCTCTCTGCAGAGGGAGGCGGGGGAGGGGGGTTGCTGCCTCAGACAAAAGTTTTAAACTGCTTTTACTTTTCTCTGCAGAATGAGGGGAGCCGTGGGGGATACTGCCTCAGTTTTATCTGAGGCAATTTTATCTGCCTCAGATAAAACTGTTTGTTCTTTTATTCTGCTCTGCAATAGGAAGGGAGTTGGGGCTGCACAATAACAGCGAGATAGAAGTTAGCACCTTAAAACCACTAGCCAGGATATTAGGAGCAAGAATAGCTCGCTTATAAGAAAAAAACCAAAATTCACATAGCTGGCACACTTTGCAAGATACCCGTGACCTGGGGTGAAAAACAGGTGATGCAACATTTAGCTATTTAACATAATAAGCATGTTGGAAGAAATGTCCTTCTGGGTTCGGCTCCAAGTGGGGAAAAAGACACTGGAGACATGGAGGCTGCTTGGAAAGATGGTTTAATGGTGGACAGGACCACATGGCTTGAGCCCTGAACAGAAAAGGTGATCACATGCTTCAATGTTGGTGGAGAAGAAGAGAAGGGAAGAGAAAAGGGCTGAAGAAGGGCTTGCAGGGATTTTTATAATCTGTTCGGCCCCACCTATCTGTTTCCTGTTCCTATGTAAGAAATGTATTCTGATTGGTTGCCAGACTCCCATGGGCCCGTGCAAGGGCAACCCTCTATAGGCTGTTTTGAATTCAGGTTTGATTGAGTTCAGATGCCATGTGGTCAGTTGAATGAAGGCTTATATTATCCTGCCTTATCCCATCACTCTGGAGTTAAGAGGAGAACTCTTTATTATGTAAAGTGGACTAGCTTGGTCTTCTTAATGGCCCACTGACAAAGTGGGGATGGGCTGGAAGCTGCAGGAATTTAGTTTAAAATGTGTTTCTCCCTTTTTCACATCCAGGAAAATACAATATTCTGCCTTATCAATATTTCCTAGGATATTTCATTTTTCTGGGAGAGGGCTAGGTGATAACTTCCTACAATCCCTCCTTTTTTTTCAAAACATGTGAGTGGAACGCACATGTTTTTGACAAAAGATAAAAATTGGTCAGATCAGGGAGGCTTAATTTTTTCTGATGGAAAGGCATTGAGAGATAGCAGAAGGATCACTTCAGTGGCTCCCAGAGAGCTTTCAACCATGAAGGTCTTAGCAACCAGGGCACAATTTCTGGAAAGAAATTTACAATATCCAATTTACCATGCCAATTATTTTCAGATGGTTGATATCACTTTCTGTGAGCTTCCAGACAGGTTACAAGCAAACAGAAATCCCAAAATTCTTCACAGCCATGCTTTTCCTTTAAGTTACAGGCTGCCCATTTCAAAGGGATGGATCTTGAACGTGCCCTAGCTCTTATTTTAGTGAGGCCAAATTGAGTTTAGCTAGTGTACAATATTTAGTTTTTTTTTTTTAATTACACACAATGAGCCCAGGGACTCCTATCAGGGACCACCAGTGCAACATGTCCTGCTTTACTGGGCAACTGGGCAGCATCATTATTATTATTTTTGAGTCAGTCGGGGTTTGAGTTTTGAAGATCCTTTCTGCTACTCTTCAAGTGGGGGAATTGCCTGAGGGGAACTGACCCTCCCCCATGGGATTAAAAGGGAGATATCACTGTTTAGGCTTTTGTGCAAGGGTAAAAAATCAACCTAGGAAAAGCTTTGTGGAGTTAAGTCAAGGAGATAGTTTCAATCTAGTTCTGAATGGAGCCTCTCTCTCTCCCTCTCTCTCTTTGTGTGTGTGTGTGTGTGTGTGTGTGTGTGTGTAGCTACTTCTATAATACATAAAATACAGACATTTTGGACAAAATTTCCCTCCCACCAGCCAGAAATCTAAGGTGTTCAGAACTTGCTGTGCTAGCCATTCTCAAATACAATTCTTACATGAATACATTAAACTGATTACAATATAAATGAGACAGGAAAGAAGACCTTACAATTTCTGTGAAGGAGGCAAAGAAACAAAACTTTACAATCAATTTCCACCCTCCCCCATAGTCTTTACAGCTGTCTTCTGGGGATAGAAGAGAGTCTTTTGGTCTTTACTTCTTCATCTCAGAGTCCTTTTTCATGTCTGCTGGATGGTACTAGGCTTGGCTTGCTGGTAAGAGTGGTCAGTCAGTCTTGGCAGTCTGTCCCAGGCTTGGCTAAGTTTTTTTCCTCATGTCAGGTTTTATCAGCACGCAATCACCAGCAGCAAATTCGAGAGTTATGGTTTGAGCTAGCAGTCCTTTGTTTCTGAGGTAAAAAAAAGAGGAGAGGCCAAGAATACAGTTCTTTACAGACATATCTTTAGTCTCATGTTGTGGAATCTCACCCATTCTGTCCAAGTGTGGAAATCCAAACATTATTTCAGGAGGCAGACAATGTAAATTTCATGGAACATGACATTCCCACTGCCTGTATGATTGAAACACTTTTGCAGTAAGATGAGTAAATTTCCAAGAGGGACAACAACTTGTGTTGCAAACAAACAAACAAATAAAATCTCATAGGGTAGAGCACCTTGACTCATAAGCGTTTAAAAATGCACTCAGGTGTAAAAGAGGGAGGTAAGAAAAACAGCTTTAAAAAAATTGCAATTAAAAAAAGTACTTTGAGTCAACACTCCAAAATATCAAATTCCATTCAGATGGAAGCAAATTCTCATTAAGTATGTTAAAACATTTACAAATGTAAGCAAAATATCTCAAAATCATTCCTTTTTATAGGTTTAATTAAGCATTTTAAACCTCAAAAATTTCCAGAAAAAAAAAAATCAAAATTGTATTCAGAGCAAAGAAATGTAACTGCATAATTTTTATATGCAGATAAAAGATCACAATAGTGAAAGGTAAGCGGAGCAGATCACCCATTTACTCCAAATTTCTCAGAAGAGAGGGAAAAAAGGTGGTTAAAGTGAGGAGAAAATTTTTTTAGCCTCCTTTAATGACCCAAAAGGAAGGAGGGAAAGAAGGAGGGGGGGAATGCCCAGAGGCATTCACAGGTATCACTGGGGCGTTTCATACACACACTCATGGTAAAATGAGCAGACACTCATTCTCCCCGCTTTTCCTGCTTCCCTCCAAAGAATGACCCAGAAGGAAGAGTGGGGGGAGGGGGAAATTCACACAGGCAATCACGTGGATCTCTGGATCCATTCACTTATCACTCCCTGGGGCATGGGGGACATATACTCACATTCATACTGCAATCAGACCTTCATGCTTGCTCATGCCAAACAATCATAGGTATTTCAGGAAGCTTTTTTTTCCCCACAAGCCACCAAGCTTCATTTTCTTTTATTAGAAGATCTCACCCTCCCTTCAGGTTTGGAAATGATAACACACATGCATACACACACATACCATTAAACAACCTTGTAACTTACTGCTTCTTTATATGAAAGGGAATCAAACTACATTCATACTACCTTTTACCATCAACATACTCACATTTGCACTGCAATCATTAATTTCACATACAAAAATCCCATTTCATTCTTTCTTCATGCAAGGCAGTTATTACAATTACTTCAGGGAGCTGTACATAAGCCAATGAGCTCCATTTTCTATTATTAAAGGATCTCAACTTCCCTCCAGGTCTGGAAATGATCACACACACACACATACATGCACAAATACCATGGAACAACACTTTCAGGCCTGGGGGAGATGCACACCTAGATGCACACCTAAGAATTTCTTAACTGACATTACATCAAATTAATCAAGTCCAATTACCTAGGTCTTCCATTCAGACAGGCTTTACCTTATTACCTGCTAAATTTCTTACTTTTGCTTGAAGTGACCCGGCTGTTCTATCTCCTTAAGCACTAGATTATTAATACCTGTCTCTGCCCTGGGGTGTTCGTTTCTAATTTGGACCTGCCAGCTGTGCTGGCTAATTTTTAAAGATCCAAATTCTATCTTGATATCCCAGCATGCGCTGGCATTTTTAAATATCAAGATGTATAGAAACAATGTACAGAGATGTTTGTCCACACATTGTTTGCATTCAGCCAGGGTTCTAGGTTGGCGCTCCCAGCAGACGCTGGCATATTTTTAAAGATCCAAACCCCATCTTGATCTCCCAACAATTTCTGGCATAGTTTTAAAGACCAACATGTATGGAGACTTTCATTAACACATCGTTTGCATCTGGGTGGGGCCCTTGATTCATCTGATGGTGGCCAGAAAATCAGCAAATTTGTTGACAAAATCTAAATCAAAACTGCCTTCTGGAGGCCAGGTTTTTACTTTAGGACTAATAGAGTAGGTTGGTCAGATAAATGTGCAGAGGTTCTTTTTTACTCAGGTTGAAGGCAAACCTTTAGTAGGAATTTCCTTCATTTCATACATGCACACACAAGGCAACACTCTCCTCCTCCCCCCAAAAGGAAAAAAAAAAATCTATACTCACCTGAAGAGTACAATCTTCTAGGGCTGAAAGACATGAGAACAAGGTTCCCTCCCCCACAGTAAAGGCATTGTTGGAGGATTAGGGGTAAGGGGGTGTGTGGGGGGGGGTAGATAGCTTGCAGGCAGAGTTTGAAAAATAAAACCATTAGTTACTAAGCAGATAAACAGATAAACATTATGGGGATATCACAGATGAGAAATGGAGTCTGGAGTCACATGCTTCAGGAAAGAAATGAACAGGTAAAATCATTTAGACACACAATAAATGCAAGGATGAAACTTTTCTTGCAAACATTTCCTGGGTTGTTACTTTAAGGTATAGGCAAGGAAGGAAGGAAAAAAAATCTCTTTACTCTGTTTCTGCTGGCCAAAACAGACACAAAGTAAAGACCCCTCCCAGTTTCAGTTAGTTTTCTAGGCCCAACAAACTGAGCGAAGGCAATTTCTGCCAGTTTACTCCTTTCTTTCTTTGAACACTTTAAACAAAATCATTCCCGCCATGAATCTCAGTTAAATTGGGGAAGGCACAAATCTTAACAAACAAACCACGTGGTTACATAAAAGACAGAGAAAGAGACAGACAAGAGAAAAAAAAGAAACATTTCAACATTTCCCTTTTCTTTTAAGTACCTTTATGTAGCCAAATTAGTTTTCCTGTGTCATCTTTCAGCAAAGCCCATTTCTCACACAATTTCCTTGCTCTCAGCCAAAATCTTGGCATCTAAGGAAATCTCCGAGGGCACTTCTGGCCACCCACGAGCTAATGCTTCCCATGACCCTTTACATGCAGGGCTCACTTTGGCCTAGCCGGGTGCCACCCGCCGTAAGTTTTCGGGAATAAAAAAATTCCGGGAAGGACTTCGATTCCCTCAACGAAGTATTCGGCCCCTTTCCTCGTAGGGAATTCTGCTAAGGTTTTCCAGATCCAAAAAGGTGATCTGGGGAGGACCTCTGCCCCTCTGCAGTTAGTACTAGCACCTCCTTCTCTCTTTACACACAATGGGCCTTTGCTTTTTTTCATAGGACAAAAGCAACAACAACAGCAAAATTCATTCACTTTTCCATCCATTTTCACACACACTCTCCTTTCCCTAACAGAAGGTCCGTGCTCTGGCCTGACCCTAATACTTTCCAGGCTCTCTTGGTAAAACACACAGAGGAACCAGGATCCAGCTGTGATTGGGAGAAAGATTTCATCACTCACACACATGCAGGCATACACACATTTCCATGCTTTGCCATGCTTTAAATTAAATTTTAGAGAATTAAAATTTAGAGGTACTCACCTTCTTTCCAGGCAGCCTTTGAGCTCAAACTCAAAACCCCTTTAAAACCTAGATCCAAATGGCTAAGGCCAAGATAAAATCCACCCACAGACTCAATGGGGTCTGTGCCGGCATGGGAGGCTTACCTGGGCCATATCCATTTGTTAGGCTAGCTTGGAGTCCCATCTGTGGGTCGCCAATTGTTGGAAGAAATGTCCTTCTGGGTTCGGCTCCAAGTGGGGAAAAAGACACTGGAGACATGGAGGCTGCTTGGAAAGATGGTTTAATGGTGGACAGGACCACATGGCTTGAGCCCTGAACAGAAAAGGTGATCACATGCTTCAATGTTGGTGGAGAAGAAGAGAAGGGAAGAGAAAAGGGCTGAAGAAGGGCTTGCAGGGATTTTTATAATCTGTTCGGCCCCACCTATCTGTTTCCTGTTCCTATGTAAGAAATGTATTCTGATTGGTTGCCAGACTCCCATGGGCCCGTGCAAGGGCAACCCTCTATAGGCTGTTTTGAATTCAGGTTTGATTGAGTTCAGATGCCATGTGGTCAGTTGAATGAAGGCTTATATTATCCTGCCTTATCCCATCACTCTGGAGTTAAGAGGAGAACTCTTTATTATGTAAAGTGGACTAGCTTGGTCTTCTTAATGGCCCACTGACAAAGTGGGGATGGGCTGGAAGCTGCAGGAATTTAGTTTAAAATGTGTTTCTCCCTTTTTCACATCCAGGAAAATACAATATTCTGCCTTATCAATATTTCCTAGGATATTTCATTTTTCTGGGAGAGGGCTAGGTGATAACTTCCTACAAGCATAAGGGTTTAGGGGGGCTGAAATCCAAATAACCAATCAATATTATCTGTTAACAACAACAATTTGGTGGAGAATGCGGGCAGACACGCTTGGATCCACTACTGCCTGAGGGACAAATCAAAGGGGAGACCTCCAGGTTATCTTAGTTGGCAGTTGAGAGGAGAGTGAATGGTTCCTAAGAATTATATCCAGCCAGGTACCTTGGCTGTGCATTCATCCGGGGGCAGCCACCCTTAAGTCCTCGTGAGCTCATCTGAACTGTGACCAGGGAACTTAAGTAGCAAGGGCTCCTGGAGTGGACACGTGTGCCATCCTGGCTCAGAGAAAGGGTGACTGAATGACCATAAGCTGCCTACTTTTGGACTTGGCTCTGAGATATGTCCCTGGACGGTGTGGGCTGAACTTGACCATCCAGAGGACGAGGTGAGACTATTGCGGGGGACACCCCCAGGGGTTGTAAGGTATGAAGTCCAGGGTGGACGGAATACAGCACTCTTAGGAGAACCCCTGAAAAATAGTCACAAGGATGGGTAATAAGCCTCCAGGAGGCAAGGCAAAAAGTGGTAAAATCCCAGATAACAAATCTAACACTGGAACATTGAAAGGAAGGTCTCTGACATCAGTGCCCTCCACCCTTGTATCCTTGGCATGAAGTGACTGGTGCTGAAGGGATAGGAGACCCAGGGAGACAAAAGGAGGAATCAGATACCAGTCAGGAAGAACAAACAGTCCCAGCAGGTGGGGCCAGGAGGAGGGAAACCAAAAAGGTTCCTGAAGGGACAGGTTTGGCTTCCCCAGGATCAACCGGACCACACACCTGGTCCAAGGGAGCAGTTGAGCCAGAATTCCAATTGCGCCTAAGGGAAACTATTGCCAGGAGCTGAGGGGGAGCCATGTAAGGTATTGGTGTATGCTCCATTCTCAACGGCTGATCTATATAATTGGAAAAAATCAAACTCCTAATTATAGAGAGTATCCAGATCAGATGCATGTCCTTTTTGCATCCATTTTCCGAACTCACCAGCCTACTTGGGCACACATACAAAGTCTGATGGAAATTTTATTAACTCCAGAGGAAAGAAGGATGGTGAAGGGAACCATGGATAAGGCTTTGCAGAAGGATCATGCAACAGATCCAGATTGGACATGTTTACTGGAGGAACCAAATTGGGAACCTCAGTCCATTTGGCTGCAAAACTATTGGACCTTGGTTTTGTTAGAACTCAAACAGGGGATCTCAAAGGTTAAGAACTTGGGGAAGGTCTATCAAATTCAACAGAAACAGGATGAAAATCCAGGGGAATTCCTAGAACGCATTTATCAAACCTTTAGGCAATATACTGAATTAGATCCCGAGACTGAAGAAAATCAGAGAATGGTCAATATGATTTTCATTGGTCAATCTGCAGATGACATTAGGACCAAATTACAGAAGACAGAGGGGGGGGCAGGAAAGGCAAACTCTGAACTTGTGGAATTAGCATGCATACTAATTGGGCTCAAACCGCAGAAAAAGGACCTTCAAAAGGCAAGAAGAAACTATTTTTCTCACCGAGGCTCTTAGACAGGAAAAGCGGGAGAGCAGGGAAACAACTGCCGGAAAAATTGTCCGAGGAGGTGGTTTGCAGGTATCGGTAGTTAGAATCCCAGACCCGGTCAGAGGAAGGGCCCTCCAGATGGCAAAAGGAAAGAGGGTTAATGTCTACACAGACAGTAAATATGCATTTGGAGTTTTACATGTTCATGTGGCTATTTGGAAAGAAAGGGGTATGCTCACTGCCTGGGAGGGGGGAGCAATCAAACATGGACCCCAGATCATAGAATTACTGGAAGCTGTACACTTCCCTCATGAGGTTGCAGTCATGCATGTCAGGGGTCATTCCAATGAAGACACCTTGGTGACAAAGAGAAATAGGGCAGCAGACAAGGCAGCAAAAAAGGCCGCTCAGCTGACCCCTGATCCCCTATCAGTTGGAAACATCCCTGTCCAAACCATCCTATACTAAGGAGGAAGAAAAATGGGCTCAAGAACTGGGAGCCACTTGGTCCCAGGATGGGTGGTAGAAGTTAGGACAAAGGTGGGGGGGAGGGTGCCTAAGGTTCCCCTAAGAGCTTTGCTGACCCAATTACACAAAGAGACACACTGAGGGGCTAAAGCGCTCGCTGATTTTGTCACTTGATGCATGCTGGCAAAAGGCAAATATGCCGTCACTAACCAGGTCTCTGCAGCCTGTCTTCGTTGTGCACAAAACAACCCAAAGACAGCACAGAAACCTCCTTTGGGAGTCCATCTACAGGGCTCATACCCAGGTGCTGTGTGACAAATAGATTTCACTGAATTTCCCCAGAAACTAGGATTTAGATATCTTTTGGTCTTGGTGTGTACTTTTTCTGGGTGGGTTGAGGCTTTTCCATGCTGTACAAACAAGGCTAAAGAAGTAGCCCACATATTACTGAAAGACATTGTGCCAAGATTTGGGGTGCCTATCAGGGGTGGGTTTCAGGGGGTATGCCCTGGTACGCGCATACCCTTTCGTCAAATTTAGTGTGTCTTACGGTACCCGTTCTTCCAAAGGCTGTGTACTGGAACACTCCCTCCCATTGCCTACACCCTTGCTCTCTCTCCTGCCTGCCCAGTCACCACTCACTTGCCCTGCCTGTCCGCACCAGACTTGCCCCACCAACAGCCGCCTCGTTACCAATAGGGGATGGGAAATCCATGCAGAGGGAGGAAAACGCATGCATTCCCCACCACCTCCATTGGAAACGAGGTGGTTGTCAGAGAGAAGAGGGCAGTGCATGCCACGTGGGCTTATACAGCAGCCAAAGAAGGAACAGGAGGCAAGGATTCGGCTGTTGCACAAGCCCACATGCGCGCGCTGCCCTCTTCTCTCTGACAGCCACCTGGTTAAAAAGCCATCCCCCGTGGCATTTTTCCCTGGGGGGCTCCGCAGAACATCCCAAGACCGATGCTACCACTTCTGCCCTCTTCAGGGACAGGTCCTCTTCAGACGGACGAGGCCCTGCTGGTCCCCTCACGTTCCTCCTCTTCCGGCCACAGCCCCATGCTGTGGAAAACATAGGCACGCGCACACCCTGCACAATTACAGCCCGGAGCAGGACCAAAGCCCCTCTCCCAACTGGCCCTTCCTCCCTCGGAGGGCTTCGGAGGGAAGCTTCTGCAGAAGGCCAGGTGAGTGAGAATAAGTTCCCGCCATTACGAAGTCTCCGAGGCTGTAATTGTATGGGGTGCGTGTGCGCACCTATGTTTTCCACGGCGCGGAGCCACAGCAAGGCTCTGCGTGGCCGGTGTGATGACCTTGGCATAAAATAAAGGCAGACAGCAAGGAGCTTGACCTAGAGCTCGTCTTTATTCAGCAGCAACCATCTGTAAACTGACTTCTGCCCTAGATGACATCATTAAAAAGGTTAACTGTTTCCTAGCCTTCTTAAAGAGCTAAGCACAGCAATTGCACTTAAAATATAACATAAAACTTACACATCATTACATCTCCCCTCTTAAGTATAAAACATCTAATATGTTACAAAATCTTTCCATATTTTTGGTTTAATAGCTCGACCATAGTGAGAGAACGTTACCGCTGTCTGATCATCAGTAAAGTTACTGTCAAGTTGTGAGTCGGTCCCAGCATTGTCACATGCTGATATGCTTACATTGTCCTTGGCGTTTTCGGTAGACTGTATATCCGTGTTCAGAAGTTTTGTGCTACCATGCGCCTGCGCTTCACTTTCCTTGTTGTTTTCTTCTTCCAACGCAGCGTCGGCAGCCGTGTCTGGACGCAGATGACACCTGTTTCTTCTCAATTGCTGTCCACACTTGGTTTCAACTACATATGGAGCAAAACAGACGCTTTCGAGGAGGAGGAGCTTCCGGCAATGGCGGTCGCCTCTTGAGCTCCGGGAGACGCCATAGAGCTCCAAAGGGGCAATGGGTGCTGTTCCCGGCCCTCATGCCACCGGAGGGCCGAGAGTCGGATGCATCGACCACCCAGGCTGGTTTCGGACGCATTTTGGTCCGCCAGGGTGGTCGCGGTGACCGAGGGGAGGTCACAGAAGATTGACGCAAGGCAGGAAGAGGCTGGGGGGTGCGAGCAGGAGAGGAATGGCGGCGACGTTACAGCGTTCAGCATTGGGCGTGCGCGCCGGCGGAGGAGACAAGCGGAGCGACAGAGCGGCCGGCAGAGAGGCGAGGCAGCCGATTGGGAAAGGCTGAAAGAAGATCTGCTTGCAAAATGCCTTGCCTTGCCTCTGCCAAGGGCCTTGCCTTGCCAGGGTTTTTCGCTGAGGCTTTTATCATCCTCTGGCGGCTCCCGGTGACTCCTGGAGGCCGGCGCTGTTGGGAAGACACCGGAAGACCAACGCTTGGAACATTGGAACGCTGGGTAAGCACTGGGTGAGAGCCTGGACTACTGGACCCTTTAGGTGGGAGCCAGGACAGAGTGGGAGAGGACGGTGGTTATGGTGGTTGAGGGGGCCTGGATCATCTGAGGCCTCTGGAAGATCTGGCCTAGGGCCATGGACCGGGCCTATGACCATGGAGAGGCTGGAAGGCTGCCTAGGAGTATGGAGCCAAGACTGCCCCCCCACCCACCAAGGACCCTGAATCTCTGTTCCTGAGCTTATCCCCACCTAGGACCACCTAAGACCATGGAGGGTTATCACCAACTTTACAGCTGGGGCTATCACCCATTTTTTCTACCATCTTTTCTACCATTTCTACCATCATCGCCACATCCGTCCAATTTTATCATCTAGACATCTACTCCCCCCCCCCACTCATTACTGAAGAATTATCCAGGACAATGCCTCTTACCCCCCACATTGACATTGACTTATGGGACTAATGCCTTTTACCTCCCCCCCATACTGACTTTTTTACCATCTACAGCACCTTAGCCCCTACTGGAATTTTGTCGATAATAACTTATTCGAGGTTAGACTTGCTCCGCCTGCGGGAGGCCCCTCTCTCGCAGGCTTGGCCCTTGGCTCTTTCAAGGGCCCGCCTCGAGGACGGGTTCGTGGACCCCGAGAGGTGCAGGAACCGGAAGCTAAGGGGATTTTTAGTAAAATGTTTTTTATCTTTTTTAGGGGGTTCCAGGGTGGGGGGGAGGGCTAATCAGACCGGGAGGAGAGCCAGTGCCGGACAGACAGGTGAGTCCAGGAAGGACGGGGATGCCGTGGAGGGGGGGAATATAAAGGTCACTAAAGCAGAGGGTTGTCCTATTACAACGGTCGCGGGGAGGAGGGGATGCGAGGACAGGATAAGATCCCAAGGTCGGTTGGGAGACCGTGGCTGCTGGTTACGCCCGGTCGCTTGTACCAACCCCTGCAGTCTAGGTGGACAGGTGCTACAGAGCCAGGGCCTGCGGCTGATGCTTTGCAATGCAAGGTCTGTCACCAACAAGGCCCCCCTCATTAATGAGTTGATCTCAGAGGGGGAGCTAGACCTTGCAGGGATAACGGAGACCTGGTTGGGCCACGAGGGTGGTTTACCCCTCGTGGAAATGTGCCCACCGGGTTTCCGTGCATTCCATCAGCCTCGGGCCCTGGGTAAGGGTGGTGGGGTGGCGGTGGTTATGCGGGAATGTTTAGAGCCGAGGGAGTTCACTGTCCCTCAGATACCCGGGTGTGAGTCCCTCGGTGTGAACTGGGGCCCAGGGAGGCAGTGGGGCTTGCTGATTGTATACTTGGCTCCTCGCTATGCATCAGCAGCCCTGCCCGAGCTCCTCGAGCTAATCTCAGCGACGGCAGTTGAGACTCCCAGACTTTTGGTCATGGGGGACTTCAACTTGCTGTCAACGGGAGCGGCTTCCGAGGTGGCTCGGGAGTTCATGGCTTCCATGACGGCCATGGACCTGACCCAATTAGTGCAGGGCCCCACTCACGAAGGGGGCCACACACTGGACCTCATTTTTGTATCTGAACAGTGGACGAGTGATCTGGGAATAGGGGATTTAGTCATCACGCCCCTGTCATGGTCAGACCACTCATCCCTCCGGCTGGACTTCCCTGGCGCTATCCCCCACTGCGAGGAGGCGGAACCAGACTCTATAAACTGGTACCGCCCCAGGCACCTGATGGAATCTGATAGATTCCAGACGGAGCTTGGGCCAATACCTGTAGCCCTGTCCCGCTCCCGCTCCGAGGACCTAGTGACTGCCTGGAATAGGGCGACGACTGGGGCCTTGGACCGGGTTGCGCCTTTGCGACCTCTCCTGCGGCATCGACCCACCCGGGCTCCTTGGTTTACTGAGGAGCTTAGGGTGATGAAGCGCCACAGGAGACGTCTAGAGAGCAGGTGGAGGTCCTCACGCTCCGAATCTGACCGAACACAGGTAAGAGCCTATTTGCGGACTTACCTTGTGGCAATAAGAGCGGCCAAACGTAGACATTGTGCTGCTCTTATTGCGTCCGCGGATAACCGCCCTGCCGCCCTGTTTAGGGTGACCCGCTCCCTTTTATCGCAGGGGGCGCGGGAGACACCCTTACAGGGTAGAGCAGAGGAGTTTGGGGAATATCTTCAGGACAAAATCGATCAGATCCGGAGCGGGTAGACCTCCGTCAGTGGACCAGACGAGCAGCCAACAGCGAGTCTTGAGAGACCATTCTGGGAGGAGTTTGACTCTGTTGCCCCCGAGGATTTGGACAGGTTGCGGGGACGGCTGCGACCCACCACATGTTTAACGGACCCGTGCCCCTCCTGGCTGGTACTGGCAGCCTGGGAGGTGACACGAGGCTGGCTCCTGGGCCTGGTGAACGCCTCATTGGGTGAGGGATACTTACCAACCGCCTTGAAAGAGGCGGTGGTGAGACCCTTGCTCAAGAGACCTTCGCTCGACCCAATGGAGCTAGCTAATTATCGTCCAGTCTCCAACCTCCCCTTCTTGGCGAAGGTTGTTGAGAATGTGGTGGCGCAGCAATTTCCACGACACCTAGACGAATCCGATTATCTAGACCCACGCCAGTCCGGCTTCCGACCCGGGCACAGCACTGAGACAGCCTTGGTCGCATTGGTTGATGATCTCTGGAGGGCCAGAGATAGGGGTTGTTCCTCTATCCTGGTCCTATTAGACCTCTCGGCGGCTTTTGATACCATCGACCATGGTATCCTATTGCGCCGGTTGGAGGGGATGGGAGTCGGAGGCACCGTTTTGCGGTGGTTCGGCTCCTACCTCTCCGACCGGAAGCAATGTGTGTTGACAGGGGGGCAGAGGTCGTCCCTGAGGCCACTCACTTGTGGGGTGCCACAGGGGTCGGTCCTCTCGCCTCTCCTGTTCAACGCATATGTGAAGCCGCTGGGTGAGATCATCCGTGGTTTTGGGGTTGAGTACCACCTGTACGCTGATGATACTCAGCTGTACATTTCAACCCCAAACCACCCCAACGAGGCTGTCGAAGTGATGTCCCGGTGTTTGGAAGCCGTCGGGGTCTGGATGGGGGACAACAGACTCAAACTCAACCCCTCCAAGACCGAGTGGCTGTGGGTACTGGCACCTCGGTTCAGCCAGCTGACTCCATCGCTGGCCATAGGGGGCAAACAACTGTCCCCTGTGGAGCGGGCGCGCAATTTGGGCGTCCTCCTCGATGCCCGGCTGTCAATGGAGGACCATGTGGCAGCCGTGGCAAGGGGGGCGTTCCACCAGGTCCACCTGGTGCGCCAATTGCGCCCCCTACTGGACCGGAGTGCCCTGCGCACGGTCACTCATGCGCTGGTGATGTCTCGCCTGGACTACTGCAATGCCCTCTACATGGGGCTTCCCTTGGGACGCATCCGGAGACTGCAGCTAGTTCAGAACGCAGCCGCGCGGGTTATTATGGGAAGTACACGTTACTCCCATGTAACACCTCTCCTGCGCGAGCTGCACTGGCTACCTGTGGCCTTTCGGGTGCGTTTCAAGGTATTGATCATCATCTTTAAAGCGCTCCATGGCATAGGACCTAGTTATCTGCAGGATCGCATCCTACCACACACGTCCCTGCGACCTATCCGCTCACACAGGGAGGGGCTCCTCCTGGTGCCGTCTGCTAGGCAATGCCAGCGGGCGACACCTAGGAGTAGATCCTTCTCTGTGATGGGCCCAACCCTCTGGAATGACCTCCCCCCAGACATTCGAACTACCACCGACCTCCGTTCCTTCCGGCAAAAGTTAAAGACTCACCTATTTCAATCAGCTGGCCTGGCACTTTCTTAGTTTTACCTCCCGGGGATTTACTTTATTTTAATTGGGTTTGGGGTTTTAATTGTGATGTTTTTAGGATTAGAATATATTTATTTCTTAGTACAGCCTATCTCCCCCTCCAAATGTATTTTAAATGTATTTTATTATTATGACTGATTTTATTTGTATTGACTGTACACCGCCCCGAGTCCCTTTCTGGGAGAGGGGCGGTCTAAAAATCTAAGAAATAAATAAATAAATAAATAAATGATTTTGGTGAATTGCCCTCTTTGACAATTCGAGCAGGTTCCCATGTTTTCCCAGTGACTCTGTGTCTCACAGCTTGCCCGGCACACAGTGGACGAAGAGGCTTGGTAGATTTATCAAAATACAGTTTTTGCTTTCTCATGTTTATGTCCCTCTGAGCTATTACCCACTCATGTGCGATGGAATGAGGCTGCAATTTATGTGGAGCAGTAGGCACTGTAGTTCTCAGTGTTCTTCCCATTAACAGCTGAGTTGGTGAGCATAAGCCCTCAATGGGTGTTGCACGATAGTTTAGTAGACCCAAATACACATCCTGCCCTGACGTTTGTGCTTTCTGTATAATGGATTTGGCTATGCCAACATACTTCTCTGCTAGGCCATTGGCCTGTGGGTGATAAGGGCTTGTGGGTTTGTGCTTGATTCCCCATTCACGCAGGAAGCACTGGAATTCGGCACATGAGAATTGTGGCCCATTATCAGACACCAGTTCTTCACACACTCCATGTCGTTTAAGTATTGTCTTGAAGGCCCATATGACTGTTGCCGCTTTTAAACTTCCCAGCTGCACTAGTTCAAAGTATTTGCTGTAGTAGTCTACTATTATCAGATAGTGTATGTCTCCAAAATGAAAAATGTCCGTAGCCAGTCTCTGCCATGCACGTGAAGGAGCATTCCACAGTGTAAGAGGTTCTTTCGCATTGTTTTTTTGAAATGTCTGGCAGGTGTCACACTTCTTCACAAGTGTTTCAATGTCAGAGTCCAAATGAGGCCAGTAGACCACCTCCCGTGCTCTGCGCTTACACAGAGTGATGCCCAAATGTCCCTGATGAATTTGCTCCATTACTTCTCATTAACAGCTGAGCTGGTGAGCATAAGCCCTCAATGGGTGTTGCACGATAGTTTAGTAGGCCCAAATACACATCCTGCCCTGACGTTTGTGCTTTCTGTATAATGGATTTGGCTATGCCAACATACTTCTCTGCTAGGCCATTGGCCTGTGGGTGATAAGGGCTTGTGGGTTTGTGCTTGATTCCCCAATGCCCCTTCACGTGCATGGCAGAGACTGGCTACGGACATTTTTCATTTTGGATTGAGTTTAAGATTTCTTTCACGACATTGATTGAGCAAAGCAGTAAGGTTTCTGTCATGCTCTACTTGATCCTTTCCATAGACCAATAAATCATCAACTATTACTTCAACACCCTGTAGACCAGCAATTAGTTCATGTGATTTCTTTTGAAATATCTCCTGTGCCAATGCTATGCCAAAAGGCACCCTTGTGAAGCGCCATCGACCAGCAGGAGAGTTGAAAGTAGTGAGATAACTGCTAGCTTTGTCAAGACGCAATTGCCAGTAACCAGACTGGGCATCTAGTACACTGAACACTGTTGCTCCTACTAGCTTGTGTGCTATATCCTCTATGGTGGGGAGTTTGTAGTGTTCTCTCATTATTACTTTGTTCAAATCACGTGGATCAATGCATATAAAAATTGCACCTGTGTTCTTCTTCTCCACCACAACCATAGAACTGACCCATTCCGATGGTTCAGTGACCTTCTTTACTACTCCCAACTTCTCCATCCTAGTGAGTTCATCTCTGATTTTATCCACAAGAGTTAGAGGTATTTTCCTTGGTGCATGAATGACAGGCTGTGCACCCTCCTTTATACGTATGTGGCTTATGCCTGGGAGACACCCCAGGCCCTTGAATAGATCACAGTACTCACGTTTAATGTCAGCTTCCGTCAGACCTCTGTGCCCACCATCCACAGTCATTATTATCTTCACAAGTCCAATCTCTTTACTTGATTTGAGACCTAGCACAGCTGGGGCTTGCGTTTCTATCACAAACAATTGTAAAGCCCTTTCCGATCCCTTGTAGGCACATTGTACATGGCAGCGACCCATTACTTTCAGCTTTTCACCACCATATCCCATTAAATTCAGTAAATTCAGAGTCTCTAAAGGGGATTCATCCCTGAGGTGTTCCAGATATATGTGGCTTGGCACAAAATTTACTTGTGCTCCTTATATGGAATAATATGGGATAATAGGAATTGTAATATATGTGTGTGACTTACGTTATAATTGAGCATGTTAAGAGTCTTGTAAGAAGAGATAGCATGAGGAAACACCTCACATAAGAGCACCTGTAACCGCAGTCATAACGGCAGGAAACTTAGATAGCTTTTGCAAACATCCTGTGACCTATATAGAAGAGGCCACAAGTTATTTAGTTTTTTTGACATAGAGATGAGGGGAGGGGGGGGGGGAAAGCTGTGGGCTGTCAGAATATGTAACCAATCATGAAATGTCACACATATGTATAATAGTGATGAATTAGAATCCTTCGGGGTTCAGTCTTTGCTTTTTGTGTTGCGAACTGAACCTGCGCAATAAACCTTTTCTGTTTGATCCCAGAATTCTGTGTCAGTTCCTATATTCCATAATAAATGGCACCCCAGATGGGACTGACAGGAAGAGGCCATTGACCTTCCAGACGGACTGCCCTGGTGGGCAACCCCTGTCCCAGCGTCTGAATCTCCAAGCCGGCTCCGTAGCCCTTGTCTACGGGGAGACTTCATCGAGGGGATAGAGGACATGCCCGCCAGCGAAGCACTCCAGTCAAGGATCCACAAGGGACAAACAGAATTGGTCCTTTGGTCCGCGGACAATTGAAGACGCCTGCAGGCAAGTATAAGTAAAGGAATTGTACCTACTCCCGTTTGGAGTGGAAGAGGGGACTGATCACCCCCTAGGAGACAAGGTGGCGTCCTAAAGTCTCCGGAGATAAGGTGGCATCCTTAATTCTCCATTGTTAGGATTGTGTGGGTGGTTAAGCCATTGCAGTTCCCATTGATGACCGTGAGTTTTCCGGCTTCGTGGGTCAGTGGCAGTGTATTAGAACATGGGTGGAAGAAATAGCAAGGGAGGTGTCTCACAGACACCCCTTCAATGTATGTTCGATAACTTCAAAGCTGGTTTTTCTAGGGACTATGGAGACCCAGTGGCTACCCCGTTTGAACTAAAAAATTCTGTGAATCAGAATGGCTCACCTTCGGCGTAGGGTGGCCAAAACAGGGTCGGCGAACCCAGAACTCGTGTCAAGAGTTCATCAAATAGTGACGGGTGAGGGACACTGGGACCAATTTCCCTATATTGATCAGTGGCAAATTAACATAAATGAGAGACCCCATTGGCTAAGCAAGTGTCAGACAGTTAGAGTCTGTTTGATGAAGTCAGAAAAAGGAGCAGGGAGAAAGAAAACCTTAGTGCCAAAGATTCTAAGTCAGACTGATAGGGAGGAATTCCAACGACCCCCTCCTTATTCTACCCAAGTAAAACCAGTAACTCCCCCTGCAACAAAAACTGAACCGGTTCCTGTACAACCAGAAACAGAGAATCAGACAAAACCTAAGGAACCTAAGTTAAAGAAGAAAATAAAGAGAAGTACCTCATGGTCTTCAGCGGGTTCTGAAGATTCTGTGTCAAACCATACTAGAAGAAAAACAAAGACCAGGGGTGTAACTATTGCCCCTCTTAGAGAAATAATTGTATCCATGTTAAATCAAATGATTGGACCCCCCTAAGAAAAATCAATAACAATACAAGGAGTATCAGGAAATTTGAGTTTAAAGCCTATCTTGAAACCCCTTAAATGCCAGATTGGAAGGGGAACGGTCACTCACCAATTTGTATACATACCAGAGTGTCCGGTGCCTCTCCTGGGACGAGATCTTTTAAACAAACTAAAAGCTACGATCTCTTTTGATCAGGAAGGTCAGAAACTAACTGTTCAGCATCCAGTTGAAGAAATGTGGAGACTGCCAGTCATGACAGATGTTGAACGAGGGACAGACTGGAAGTTATTCAATGTAGCTAAACTTTGGGCTGAAGATAACCCCCCAGGTTTTGCTAAAAATGCAATCCCTGTTGAAGTTCAATTAAAACCAAATTCTTGCCCAATAAATGTCCCTCAAAGATACTATTCAGTAGAAGCTTTACAAGCCATACAAGAATTGATAGAAAAGTATTTAAAGGCTGGCATTTTAAGAAAGACCAGGTCTCCATGGAACACCGCAATTTTGCCAGTCCGAAAGCCAAATGGACAATGGAGGCCAGCACAAGATCTAAGGCCCTTGAACAGACAAGTAGTGACCCTTCACGCTTTAGTACCAAATCCATATGTTCTATTGAGCACAGTGCTGTCTTCTGCAGCATGGTTCTCTGTGGTGGATTTGAAGGATGCTTTTTTTACCATCCCCCTTGCCAAGCCAAGTCAAGACCTATTTGCCTTTGAATGGACAAATCCTGTGAATCGAGTCAGGAGTCAATACACCTGGACTCGCTTACCCCAAGGATTCAAGAACTCCCCAACATGTTTTGGAGAAGCTTTAGCATCCTATTTGCAAGGACTGCAACTAACTCAGCCAGGTGACTGCTGTTTGCAGTATGTTGATGATGTCCTAATTACGGGGGGAAATGAAGGAAGTTGTTTTCAAAACACAAGAAACTTATCGGGCTTCACGTAAAAATAATAATAATAATAATGATCCTCCCCTTTTTGGGAAGGAGAGCAAAGAAAGGCATTCCAAACACTGAAAGATGAACTCATGAAGGCTCCAGCATTAGGCTTGCCAGAGGTCACCAAGTCATTTAAATTGTATGTAGATGTCTGAAAGGAAATTGCAGTTGGAGTCCTAACTCAAGACAGTGGGAAATGGAAAAGACCGGTAGCCTATCTGTCTACACAACTGGATGTACCAGCCCAGGGTTGGCCACAATGTCTCAAAACACTATACTTTTGAAGGAAACTAACAAACTAACTTTCAATGCTCTGGTTGAAATCCAAACCTCCCATGCCTTGCATACTATAATGATGGCGTGTAATATTAATGTGATTTGATTAATTGGTTGCTGGCCAGAGAAGTGAATGGGCTTTCGCGCCCTATATCACTTTTGTGATTAAAACTACTGCCTGGGTTTTCGCTGCTTTGGGGGTAAGCTAGTTCATTGAAATAAATTTAATGACTGATTTATTGCAAAAGGAATGTAAATACAGATGTGAATGGGTGCGTATGTAGTCAGGATTGGATGCTTGAAATGGAGAGTGTTGTTTTGCTAAAAGAGGTGTTTTGGATGAATGAAAAACAATTTTTTTCCTTTCCTCTCACCCCCCTCTTTTTCTCTGGTGAAAAGGCAGGAGGAGGGGGGCTGTGTTCTTTTCACCATTTTTTTTCTTTTCTCTCCCTGCTGTACAAGCCTGAGAAAGAAAGGCTGGGTAAAGGGTGATATCTGATGTCTGCATTTGCAGTTTACTATCTTGGCTCAGGAATGCAACTTTACCCAATTATATTTCAGAGTATTGACTCAAATTACCTTATGTAGATTGTTTGGTTTATTTTTGAAGCTGGTTTTTTTTTTACTCTTTTATGTTTTTATGTTTGCGTGCACTTTGCATACTTAACAGATGGCACGTTTGTTTGTTTATTTGTTTGTTTGTCTGTCGGCAGTGTTGGTTGCTGCCCCCTTAGGAATTCTTACAGAGATGACTTAGAAATTACAATCTGTAGTTAGAGAGAGTGAGTAACATTTTTGTTTGAATCCAGCTCAGTTTACAAGGGAAACAACTACCTCCAGGAACCCAGCCCATTTCATATATACCTATGGATTATTTAGTTGTGGATTTTACTGATATGCCAAGGCGCAACAAATATTGTGTACTATTAGTTTTCATTGATACTTATTCTGGGTGGGTGGAGGCATTCCCTACCATAAATAAAAAGGCTATTCAGGTGGCTCGTTCATTACTTAAAGAAATCATTCCAAGATTTGGCTGCCCAACCAGAATATCCTCAGACAATGGACCAGAATTTGTACATCAGATAAACAAACATTTGGCTGAAGCTTTAGGTGTGAAATGGCGCCATCATTGTGCATTTCGGCCACAGTCCACTGCTAAGGCTGAACGTGCTAACAAGACCATCAAATCCATCATTACTAAATTTTGTCTAGAAACACATTTGAATTGGATAGAAGTATTACCTATGGCCTTATATGCTATGTGTACTATGCCTCAAACCTCTCTTAAACTCTCACCATTTGACTTGGGAAATAAAGGGGGAATAGAAGTACAAAAATTAGTCCAACAATTACCACCAACAGAGACACCAACACAATCGTTCAAACCAGGAGATAGGGTGTGGGTTAAACATTGGAAAGAGGACCCACTAACACCCAGGTGGAAAGGGCCATATACTGTTGTAATGTGTTCTCCAGTAGCAGTTAAAACCTTAGAAGGAAAGAGCTGGATCCATTGGACCAGACTCAAGGCAGCAAGAGACTCTGACCCAATACAATATCGAGTGCAAAAGACAGATAAACCCCTAGTGCTGAAATTATCTAAAAAGGCATCCTACTGAACCTGACCAGGAAAAAAAGAGTTCTCAACATACGATGCGAAGATAGACTCTGCCGAATCCTACTGGCAATGGATTCTCTACGCACAGTCTGAGACATCAAGCCTTGCTGAAACCACTCCTTGGAAGCTGGTTTCCCGGCGCACGGCGGAAGAAGGGATTGGAGGAGAAACAGTATTACATTTGTTAGGATGTAAAATGAATTAGAAACATAGCCATTTGTCAGGGAATGGAAAACAGTTCATACATAGCCATAAGTGGAATAGGTCTGGCTGTAGTAAGTTTGATTGCCTTGATTGTGATTTGTTGTGTAGGACACTAATTCTTTTGGAATCGGCCCCAATCCAAAGGGACTGAGGTTAAGTTAAAAAGCCATTGACGGTGCTAGAGACAAGTACGAAACTCCTGAAGATACTTATGTTTGAGGAAACCTGGGACTGGGGACTCTGTGCTGCTGTTCTACTCCTAGGACTGTGGACATTATATTTAACAAATAAGGACTGGTTCTGTGGGACACCTAACACTGATATTCCCCAACAAGTCATATATACTCCCAAACCCCTTCCTGATGTGGTGAGTCTGTAGATTAAGGGCATTGAAATTGAATAAGGGCCTGTGTGTAGGGAAGAGGCTATGATGATCTTTCTGTTGTTTTGGGTGGTGTTGGCAAAGGGTCTATTAAGCGATAACATCCTGAGTGTTAGTTCCCAGTGTTGTAAGAATGCCCGAGAAATCCCCCTTGTCCTTGAGGGATCTGGGGAGGTGGTGAACCCCATGGAACTGGACAAGAACAAGTCACAGAGTGGGGCTACTCTGGGTCAGGTCCGTTCTCGACAACGACGTGTCATCGATAGGTGGGGTCGAGACCCGGGACCTAGACCAACCCCAAGGTCTGAGGACAAGCATCTAACAATCCCTGTAAAAGGAGGAGTAAGAAAAAGGGATAACGGGCCTCTAAATCAATTGAAAAAAGGGAACTACATGTTGAGGATACTGGAATTAGGACAGAGCATTGTAAATCAGTCTGACCCTGTCCTAAGTCAAAAATGCTGGTTATGTTTGTCTGCTAGTCCTTCATCTTATCATGCTATTCCAGTTGAGTCAGATCTCTGGGAGAGAACCAAAGCCACAATAGTCCTTGAGAAAAATATTAGATGAAGAACCAAAACAGCAGCAGCCAAATTGCAGAAAGATTTTTATAATTCATTCAAAAGACTGGGAGAAAGCCGTCTCCCAATTGTTGGCCCTATCGCTGTTGGTGTGGAAATCCTAGGGACACCCTCTTTATGTGTACAGAGATATCAGGAACCCGGTACTCCTGTAGGGTCCCTGACAAAAGAGGAATGTTCATCAGTAATAAATATTGGTCCTAGGAACCAGACCTTATGGGAGATAGAACTAATTCCAGGCATTTCTCCTTCTGCACACCATTTATTTCACAAAAAGGTTACAAACAACGGACATGTGGTTTTCTTGGTTGCCTGGGTCCAGCTGGGTTAAGCAGGTATTATTCATAGTGATATGTGCAGTGGCAAGTCTCGCTTTTATTCCTTGTGTGATCCCTATACTCAAACAGTTGGTTATGAGAGCAGTAAAGGAGATACAAGTGGAGAAGGAATTAGTCTTGATGGAATGCCTTCTGGACCATCAGATGGACTCCAATCCACTTGAACGTGATGAGGACTCTGACACAGGCACATATGTACAAATTATACCCAGGGAACTGGAGAGGATGCCCGCAGAAATTGAGAATTGAAAGTCATATGCATTAACTACCCATGTAATGTCAAATATTATATGCTTATTGTGTGCTTGCTTGCTTAGTAAGAAGTATAGAATGTGACATACTTACTGAACCAAAATAGTCAGATAAGAAATAGTGGAAGTTTCTGTATGGAATAAACTTCCATAGGGGGGACTTATATGGAATAATATGGGATAATAGGAATTGTAATATATGTGTGTGACTTACGTTATAATTGAGCATGTTAAGAGTCTTGTAAGAAGAGATAGCATGAGGAAACACCTCACATAAGAGCACCTGTAACCGCAGTCATAACGGCAGGAAACTTAGATAGCTTTTGCAAACATCCTGTGACCTATATAAAGAGGCCACAAGTTATTTAGTTTTTTTGACATAGAGATGAGGGGAGGGGGGGGGGGAAAGCTGTGGGCTGTCAGAATATGTAACCAATCATGAAATGTCACACATATGTATAATAGTGATGAATTAGAATCCTTCGGGGTTCAGTCTTTGCTTTTTGTGTTGCGAACTGAACCTGTGCAATAAACCTTTTCTGTTTGATCCCGGAATTCTGTGTCAGTTCCTATATTCCATAATACTCCAGTGTTGTGGCCCAGCCGGTTCCGGTGCCGCTGCCACCAGACTCCGACAGCGAGGTGTCCTCTGAGTCGGCTCAAGAGGAGGTGGGGGACCCTGGACAGGGTTCCGACGCTGAGCAGGGCGCAGAGAGGCTGGTTGGCCACCAGGGGGCGCCTGAGGCATGGAGCAGTGGTGAAAGCCAAAGGAAGGGGGCTCCTGATGTCATGCCTTGGAGCAGTGGGGAGGAGTCACAGGACAGTGAGTCAGACAGCAGTGAGCTATTAGATGCTCGTTACCAGCGTGCTACCCGGCGTAAGGAGCAATTGAGCAATTACCGGAGGTAATGGCTCTCAGCTGCTGATCATTAGACTCCTCTCCAGACTATAAAGGGACTGCTTGTAGACACACCCTTTGCAGGAATCAACTGATCATTGGAGTTGGAGAAGCTCAGATCTGTGTCGTACTTTGGCAGGCTGGATTGCTGCTAAAGGTTTTACCTGGATTACTGTCAATCTGTTCCCTGGACCTTGGCTGCTAAGGTGATTATCTGGAGCTTGGTAGCTGGATTGCTGCCAAGGGGTGTCGCTGTAGCTGGATTGCTGCCCAGAGTGCTATCTTGACCTTGGCAGGCTGGATTGCTGCCAAGGTGGAACCTGTATGTCAATAAACATCTTTGAAGAGACTTTGTGTCGGAGTGTCTTGGTATACAAGAGGAGGGGGTCAGAACACTCCAGTATCTATTTTGAATGTGACTGGAGTTTTATTGGCCCCTATCTGTAATGTTACATTGGCTTCATCTGTAAACTGATGTGCTTTCTGTATCGCTGCAAGATATATCGAGGAGCACTCCGAGTTTGACCCTGCATCGTCATCATTGTCCTCTATAGCATATACAGCTCGTGTTTGTGGACTTTCGGTTTGCAAAGAGAGTTTACACACCCTAGCAAAGTGTCCTCTTTTCCTGCATTTGTTGCATGTTTGCCCCCTTGCAGGACAGGCACTATTTTTATGGTGCATATTTCCACAATATCCACAAGCTGCTTCTCCGTTACTTGTTCCAGTGCCATAGGTGCCTTTTGTTCCTTTGTATGCACTTTCTTGACCATATCTACTGCTTTGAGTTTCTATAGCATTGATCTGGTGCTGTGTTCCTTCCAGTATCTGCATGTCTTTTCTTGATATTTCATATGCTCTGGCAATCCTTACGGCTTTCTCAAGATTTAAGTCTTCTTCCTGCAGCAGTTTTTCTTGGACTTCCTTAGACTTACTGCCCATCAAAATACGGTCTTTAATCATATCTCCAGCATCATAAAAAGCACAGTCTTTGGCAAGCAAGCGCAGCTGGGTCACCCAATCATCCACAGATTCACCTCCACACTGGTTTCTCTCATAAAGCAGTTTTCTCTGCACTGTGGAGTTTTTTCTCAGGTTACAGTATGCTTCAAACTTTGCAAACAGTACCTCTGTTTTCTTTTTGTCCTCTGCAGTGATCTCCCCACTTGCTTGCCAGGCTCTGCACACATCACGTCCTTTCTGTCCCACACATATTAGAAAGTGTGCTGCTTTTTGCTGATTAGTCCAATTGTCTGCATCAGGTCCTGCAAACACAAGCTCTATCAGTTCCTTCCACCTTAACCAGTTTTCAGATATATTCCCTGATTCCAAATCCAGGGAAGGAGTGTTCTTTGTGTTGCTGTTTGCTGCCATGACTCTTCTCACCCCACTTCTGGTACCATGTGATGACCTTGGCATAAAATAAAGGCAGACAGCAAGGAGCTTGAGCTAGAGCTCGTCTTTATTCAGCGGCAGCCATCTGTAAACTGACTTCTGCCCTAGATGACATCATTAAAAAGGTTAACTGCTTCCTAGCCTTCTTAAAGAGCTAAGCACAGCAATTGCACTTAAAATATAACATAAAACTTACATCATTACAGCCGGTGATGACTCCGGAGAAGACGTCCGGGAAGATGAGGAACACAAGGGGGACCCCGCCCCCCATGGATGGGCTCCAGAGTCATCGCCAGCCGCGTAGAGCCTTGCCGCGGCTCCACGCCATGGAAAACATAGGCGCGTGCGTGCACCCCATACAATTACAGCCTTGGGGACCTCGTAACAGCGGGAACTTGTTCTCACTCACCTGGCCTTCTGCAGAAGCTTCCCTCCGAAGCCCTCCAAGGGAGGAAGGGCCAGTTGGGAGAGGGGCTTTGAAGAGGGCCTGTCCCCAAAGAGGGCAGATGTGGTGGCATCGGTCTTGGGATGTTCTGCGGAGCCCCCCAGGGAAAAACACCACTGCCAGGTACTTTTAACCATATATTTTGGGCCTATGACTGCAGAATGCTGCAAAACACCATAAATGCAGGCCAGTTGTTCAGTGTTTCAAATGTGATTGAAACACTCAACAAGGTGACCATAGTATGTGTGTGTCTGTGTATGTCTGTGTGTGAGTGAGAGAGAGATACAGACAGAGACACAGAGAGAGGGGGGGAGGGGGGAGGGAGAGACAGACAGACAGACAGACAGAGACAGAGAGAGAGAGACACACACACAGAGTGAGTGATTAAGTGAGTGAGTGAGTGAGAGACAGACAGACACATGCACACACAGAGTGACAGAGAGAGAGGAAGGGAGGGGAGAGAGACAGACACACAGAGAGACACACACAGAGAGGGAGAGAGACAAACAGACAGACAGAGAGAGAGACAGAGAGAGAGAGACAGACAGACACACACACACAGAGTGACAGAGATGGGGGGGAGGGAGGAGAGAGACAGAGAGAGAGAGAGAGAGACAGACAGACAGACACAGAGAGAGAATGACAGAGAGAGACAGAGAGGGAGAGAGAGAGAAAGAGCCACAGAGAGAGAGAGAGACAGACAGACAGAGAGACACAGAGACAGAGAGAGACAGAAAGAGAAAGAAAGAGAAAGAGAAAGAGAAAGAGGAAGAGGAAGAGGAAGAGAAAGAGAAAGAGAAAGAGAAAGGAAGGAAGGAAGGAAGGAAGGAAGGAAGGAAGGAAGAAAGAGAAAGTGGGAGAGAGAGATAAGAATGAAAGAAAGAAAAAAGAAAGAAAGAAAGAAAAAGAAAGAGAACTTTCCACAATTGAACCCAAAACTTATAGGTTCTAAAAAAATTTGAAACCCACCACTGGTGCCTTTGTATATCTCCTCAGATTCTGGCCCACCTTTCACACCTCTGGTGACACAAGCTGTTTCCCAGGCTCTTGGACTTAAGTGGAAACTTCACCCTGTTTATTCCCCACAAAGTAGTGGTTTTGTTGAAAAATTTAATGACTTGATTAAACGACAGGTATCCACTCTGTCAGGAAGCCCACCTACACTGGCCGCAGGCCATTCCCATAGCATTGTTACGGCTCAGAACTGCCCCATGTAAACCTAGTGCCCTTAGCCCATTTAGGTGCGGAGGCTATGAATTTGGTGGGGGAGGAGACCCTCCATCTTTAATTGAGGCAGCTTGCTGGGGTTGTGAATTCTCTTTCTCATTACATGCCGAAAACGAGCCCTTGGGCCTGGACCATCCAGCGCATCCCTTTCAACCAGGAGACTGGGTCCTAGTGAAATCGTGGAGGCTCGACTCCCCACTCCAGGAGAAGTGGAAAGGCACATTCCAAGTGCTGCTGACCACACATACTACCCTCAAGGTGAAAGGCCTGTCCTCATGGATCCATCATTCCCACGTAAAGAATTGCCCAGACCAGGAGGTGCCGGAGCAGTGGACTGTGACCCCCCAAACCACAGGGCAACAGAGACTTGGGACTGAAGTTTCTTTCTAAACAAAAGGCCACCACCTAATCCACATTTCAACACCTTTCTCTTGACTTTGCTGACTTGGCCCATTTCGAGGAATGGTAGGACTGCAATACACAGCTATAGGTGAGTTTGGCCCTTGTGTCTTGATCCTTGGTTAGCTTTTCAAACCAGGGTCCTTATATCTTGGTACCAAAATAAGAGTATAATTCTGTATCACACCTTGTGTCCAGTGACTTATCGGCTTCGACACCAAGCAAAAGCCCAGTTTTGGGGACAACAATTGCATTGGTTAGCCTTCACTGGTTGTCCATAGACATGGCAGAACTTACTGGACCTCACAACTCTTGGTTCCTGCAAAACAGCACATTTTAACACCATACAGTCATCACTAGGAGCATGCAACCACCCCCACCAGCAGCACCATTTCCTTCTTCAAACCTTGAGCCCATGTGAATCGATGATGGCCCTGAGCCCCATTTCACCACCTGTCAAGCACACTAAGGCCTCTGCAACTTGGCCCAGCACCAACACCACACACAGAAAAAACAACTGGGATCAAGAAGATCTGATTAAAGTTGCAGCTTCTAAGGTCATGCAGCTGCAGATCATTGTGCAAACCACACCCCCCTGCCTGAGTAGACCCTCCAAGGCCCAAACGCTTCCCACCGAATAGGAGAGCTCTTCAGAATACAGTAAAGCTGAGGAAAGTGCTGTGTTCAAGTCCTATGCAGGCCAACCACCTGGTCATTTATTCATAAATTAGCTCCACCAGATCTCAGAATTATAAATAAATAACACAGATGAAACCCTTAAATCCACACATTTTCTTCAATGGAGCTCAGGGTATTGTGTATGGGATAATTTATATTATTCTCACAACCACCCCAAGATGTAAACCAGCTTGAGGAATAAACATTTCTAAAAGACTAACTAGTAGGCTTCACCATTGGGGAAAATTACAGCAGATCTCTCTGGCCAGACCCCAGGCTTTATTTCACCATTCTCCAAGGTTTTCCACGTGCTGGACTATAACCCCCATCATTCCCAGCAAGGACAGCTGGGCATCAGGAGGGAGAAAGCTACTCTCTTGAGCAGGGGTCCTCAAACTATGGCCTGCGTGGGATGAGACTGCCCCACCCACATTGCCCCGTCCACCCACCAGCCCCCATCCTTTGGCTGAGCGCAGGCCTTACCTTCGCAAGCCCCACAGACTGGAACTGGAAGGTAAGGAAATCCTCCCTGGACCTGCTGCTCAGCCGAAGGGCCGCCTCAGGGGTAGTGGACACGGCGAGGCTCATCCGCCTTAAGAGAGACTAGATTTTTTGGGGGGTGGGGCAGAAGGTGAAGCGTGTGCACGTTGTCCAGCTTGCAGCGCTTCCCAGCTCTTTCCTTTTTGCTTCCCAGAGGCTGGGAAGGCTCTTCCCTTTTGCTTTGCTTTCCTTTTCAACTTCCCAGAGGCTGGTGGGAGGAGCTGCTGGTTGTGAGTAGGGAAGACTGAGAGGGAGTGCAGAGGACAAAGGTAGTGGCCCGCGGACCGTGAAAATCCAAAACAGCAATAATACATTCAGCGTAAGTGCACCGAAGATTGTGAACGTATTTTGTTTCAGGATGACTTGCTTGATTCAGTGCAATACTTGTCTTGCAGCTGTCTTTCACAGTACTCTTTTCAAACTTGGATACTGTCCTATTTGTAAACAAATTACTAGTTTACATGGACAAATCACTCACGCACCGAACCGGCAGTAACGCCGGCAGCAACCCACCCCTGTATTGTTGCCATTACGGAAACTTGGTGGGATGAAACCCACAAATGGAACGTACAGCTAGAGGATTTTAAATTATTTAAAAGAAATAGAACAAATAAAAGAGGAGGTGGAGTTGCACTATATATAAGAAATAACTACATCTCTACAGAAATACAGAGCACAGCAATGGGTGGTGGCAACCCGCGGTTCTTTCATCCCCTTGCTGTGGCTTCCTGTCAGCTGAACCCACCACTGGCTGGCCCCACCCCTCACCCTCCCTTCCCAGTCTCTCTTCACCTGACCTGAGAAAGGAAGGGCAGGGGATGGAGATTTGCTCCATATTCCAGAGCAGGAATGAAGCTTCATCTCTTGCTGGTTCTTCCAGCCCTTGTTGGTGCTCTGCACACCTTGGTTGCACAGGGAGACATGTGACTTCCTCTCAGCCTAGAGACACTGGCCCAACCCAGCTGTTTCTCTGCTGTTGGCGCCTCCATGGCCTGCCCACTGCTCTTGCAGCACAGTTAAATTTAACATGCTTCACAGTGAGGGGAATCAGTGTCCCCTCCTCCTCCTGGAGCCCATTACGATGTGGGGCATCAGCTGCAGCCGGGTTGGGCCAGTGTCCCGAGGCGGAGAGAAGGTCATGCATCTCCCCAAGTGACTGTGGTGCATCCAGCACCAACAAAGGCTGAAGAAGCATCCATGAGACCCAGAGAGTGCCGGAGAATCAGAATGAGAGAGAGACAGATGAGAGAAAGAGAGAGAGATACAGACAGAGAGAGAGAGGTGAGAGAGAGAATGAGAGATGAGAGAGAGAGACAGACAAAGAGAGAGTAGGGAGAGAGATATGAGATAGAGAGAAGAGAGAGAGAACGAGATGAGAGAGAGACAAAGAGAGATAGAGAGACAAAGAGAGGCGGGGAGATGAGAGAGAGAGAGACAGAGAGAGACAGAAAGAAAGAGAGATGGGAGAGACAAAGAGAGAGGGGGGAGAGATGAGAGAGAAAGATACAAAGAGAGAGATGAAAGAGAGAGAGAGAGAGATGAGAGAGAGAGAGAGACAATGAGAGAGAGGGGGGAGAGATGAGAGAGAGATAAGAGAGATGAGGATGAGAAAGAGAGAGAGAGAGAGATGAGAGAGATACAGAGAGAGATGAGAGAGAGAGAGAGATGAGTGATCCCGGTGTTTTGTTTTCTGTGGGAAACAGGTCCAAATTGAGTGTTTAAGGTTGCAGAAACAGACAGCAAAGCTAAGTGCCCGAAGGACCCCATCCCATCACTGGGAGTCCAGGCGATTTAGTGAGCGATGTGCAGGATTTATTGTAGTGCTCCGCAGGATTTAAAATTATGAATTTATTGGTCCCTGAGGTCCAAAAGGTTGGTGACCCCTGCTATAGGCCACCCTACCAAACAGAGGAAATAGATGAACTTTTTGCTAGTCTGTTAACTAAGGTATGTAGGAAGCACACCACAATAGTAATGGGGGATTTTAACTACCCTGACATCAACTGGGAGACAAACTCTGCACCAAGTGAAAAACCAAACAGGTTCCTGACAAACCTAGCAGACAACTTTGTTTCCCAAAAAGTAGAGAAGGGAACAAGGGGATCAGCCATATTGGACTTAATTCTCACTAACAGAGAGGAAATGATAGATGGTGTTGAAGCCACAGGAACCCTGGGGACAAGTGACCATGCAATATTGGAATTCAACATTATGCAAACACAAGTAGTAGAACAAAGTCAAACTAGAGTCTTGGACTTTAAGAGAGATAATTTCAATAAACTTAGAGAGAGCTTGGGAAGGATTCCATGGATAAGAATCCTCAAAGGGAAAACAACTCAAGAGGCTTGGGAAATTTTGAAAAATGAGATTACAAAAGCCCAGTCTAGCACAATACCAATGAAGAAGAAAAATAACAGCTCCCAAAAGAAACCAGCATGGCTGCATAAAGAACTCTCTGACAAATTGAAAGACAAAAAGGACAAGTATAAAAAGTGGACAGAGGGGGACATAACTAAGGCAGAATATCAGCAAATAGCCTGACCCTGTAAAGGTGAAGTGAGGAAAACTAAGGCTCACAATGAAGAAAGGCTTGCCACAAAAGTAAAGAATAACAAAAAAAACTTCTTCCAACATGTTAAAAACAAGAAAAAAGTGAAGGGAACAATTGGTCCATTGCTGGGAGAAAATGGCAAGAAGGTGACAAGCAACAGGGAGAAAGCAGAACTATTTAACTCATGTTTTGCATCTGTCTTTACACAAAGGGATAAAACAGTCCAACCCACCAAAAACAGCACCATAAAAATCAGATTAGGAACACAAGTTGAAATAGGGAAGAAAATGGTAAGTGAGCACCTGTCTACCCTAGACAAGTTCAAATCACCAGGACCGGATGGATTACACGCCAGGGTTCTGAAAGAACTGGCAGACGAGATCTCAGAACCACTGAACTATATCTTTCAGAGATCCTGGAGCACCGGGGAACTGCCAGAGGACTGGAAAAGAGCTGATGTGGTTCCCATCTTCAAATAAAGGAAAAAAATTAGATCCAGGAAACTATAGACCTATCAGCCTGACCTCAATACCAGGAAAGATTCTGGAAAAGATAATCAAGCAACGAATTAGCGAACACCTAGAAGTAAACAAAGTAACAACCAAAAGCCAACATGGGTTTGTCAAAAACAGTTCATGCTAGAGTAATCTTATTGCATTCTTCAACGAAGTGACAAAATTAGTGGACCAGAGGAATGCTGTTGATAGGACTTCAGTAAGGCATTTGATAAAGTAGACCATAACCTACTACTTGATAAAATAGAAAAACATGAGTTAGACAACATCACCACCAGATGGAGTTGTAACTGGCTGACCAAACTCAATGAACTGCATCTACATGGAGGGAGGTATGCAATGGCGGGTACCCCAAGGCTCTGTTTTAGACCCAGTACTCCTCAAAATCTTCATCAATGATTTGGATGAGAGGATAGATGGGGAACTCATCAAATTTGCAGATGACACCAAGCTGGCAGGAATAGCCAACACTCTGAAAGATAGGCTTAAGATGCAGAAGGATCTTGACAGACTTGAACATTGGGCGCTATCTAACAAATTGAAATTCAAGGGTGAAAAAATTAAGGTTCTACCTTTAGGCAAGAAAAGCAAAATGCAGAGGTACAGTATATGTGGTACCTTGCTCAACAATAGTAACTGTGAAAGAGATCTTGAAGTCCTAGTGGACAACCATTTAAATATGAGACAGCAGTGTGCAGCAGCTGCCAAAAAAGCCAACACAGTTCTAGGCTGCATAAACAGAGGGATAGAATCAAGATCATGTGAAGTGTCAATACCACTTTATAATGCCTTGGTAAGGCCACACTTGGAATAATGCATCCAATTTTGGTCACCACAATGTAAAAAAGATGTTGAGGCTCTAGAAAGTGTGCAGAGAAGAGCAACAAAGATGATTAGGGGACTTGAGGATAAAACAAGGGTGACATGATACCAGTGTTCCAATATCTCAGGGGTTGCCACAACGAAGAGGGAGTCAAACTATTCTCCAAAGCTCCTGAGGGTAGAACAAGAAGCAATGGGTGGAAACTAACCAAAGAGAGAAGCAACTTACAACTGAGGAGAAATTTTCTGACAGTTAGAACAATTAATCAGTGGAACGGCTTGCCTCCAGAAGTTGTAAATGCTCCAACACTGGAAGTTTTAAAGAAGAGATTACATAACCATTTGTCTGAAGTGGTGTAGGGTTTCCTGTCTAAGCAGGGGGTTGGGCTAGAAGACCTCCAAAGTCCCTTCCAACTCTGTTGTTCTAAAAGAACCATATCCTGTTCTTTCAATAAAGCATTCAGATCTACGCACACGGTCTGTTTTATTGGAGGATAGGTAGGTTTACCTGCATGTCAAGTTGCTATCCACCAACCAGACCTGGCGCTCCCTCCGCCCTCCAAAACAAGCGCTGCCGTTCTCAGGGATACCATGCACTCCCTTCCACCAGTCCTCGCTTCCTCCTTCTCACCAATAGTTTTGATTGCTAACGGCCCCTTTTCCAAAGCAAAATCTCCTCTGGATGGGACACTCCCCAGTTCCAAAAAAAAAAAGATGAACAAAATTCCACCTGACAAGGGGCCGACCATTGCTAGAAGGTGGTGGCTGGGGAATTATTTAGTTTCAGTTATTCTTGCTCTAGGCCAGCATTTATCAACTTTGGCAAGTTTAAGATAATATGGATCTCAACTCCCAGAAATCTCCAGGGGATTTGTGAGATATTGAGATGGCACCATTGTTATTGATATCTACTGTTCTCTCTTAGCCTTGTGCTTTGTAAAGCTTTTCATAGGATTTTATATTTATATATTGTTTTTAATCCTGTTGTATGTTGCTCAGAGGCCCTTGTTTGTGAGAGGGGCAGTCATATGAATTTGAAAAATCCATTTTTTTCCATTTACTTCACTTCCATTGCTCTCCTGGTCTTCCATTGTCTTTCTCCTAAACTGGAGACAGCAATCTGATATTCTCTGTAAAATCTGCAGGTAGTCCTCGACTTAGGACCATTTGTTTAGCGACTGAACAGTCCCAAGTATGCGGGAGGTTGCTGCTGAGGGGTGCCTGTTTCCAGGTTCTGGAGTAGACATAAACCTGCTTCTTTGCCTCTGTAAGGAGGCCCAGCTCTTGGGGTGAATCCCTTGCCCCCCACCCACCCAAAACAAGGAGGGGGAAATCCTCTTTGTTTTATTCTTTTTTAAATGGCCCATTTTACCTGAAGCTGCTGTTGTAATGAAGTAAGGCAAGTGGCAAGAAAGTTTGTGCTCTTTTTCCCTTCCGGGAGGAGGGTCTTATTAACTAAATAAATGCCTTGGGTTGAGCAAGTACAGCTTAGGAAGGACAAAGGCAAAATGGACTGCAAAATTGGCCACACCCACCCAGTCACATGACCACCTAGCCATACCCAACCAAGCCTGCCCCCCCCAACATTCTGAGGGACCGTAAATTGGCCCCCTGTTTAAAAAGTTTGAGGACCCCTGCTCTTGAGTATGACATTCAGAGGTGGGTTCCTACTGGTTTGGACCAGTTTGGCTGAACTGGTAGTAAGAATCGGGCCTGGCTCTCCAAACCGGTAGGACCGGCAGGCTGGCCACGCCGCCAAACCGGTCCCCCGGTAGCCGCTTGCTTGCCCACCAGACGAGTCCATCGGACGGCAAGCTGACTAGAGCTGGGAAGCAGCTGGCTGGCAAAGAAGCCTCGTGTTAGATTCGGGCAACGAGAGAACAGACTCCGGACGATTGTGACAACAGCTCTTTATTTAGTGATAGTAGTGATCCAGCTTACCTTGCGGTCTAAGGTATCCCCTTTTATAGGGATCGGGTACACCTCCCGTCCAATCAGAACAACCCCTTGTTCCCGCCCTAGCGGCGGACCTGAGTGGAGACTTACAACGATATATGCTAATATCTAACACCCCTCCCCTCTTAGACGGAGTGTTCCGGTTTGTGACAAAGTCCTTTAAATGTGCCGGCTTCTGCCTTACTCGGGTGGATTGTTGGAGTTCGGGTTGAGTTGGAGTGGGTGTGAGATCGGCTTGTTCCGCTTGTTCCATTTCGCAGTCAGGGGATGGAAGGCTCCCCTCGCCCGGATGCTGTTCCGTTCTGTCGTTGATCTCTGGTTCCGCTTCAGGCTCCGTGGTGCTGTATTCCTCTGTGTTCGGATTCTCGGGTTGCTGATTTTCTGACGGAATGTAGTCTTCGTTAGCAGATCGCAGGTTGGAATGTGTTAGGCGACCCCGGAGTTGGTCTATGTGTCTTTTCCAATTTCTACCGTCCTCTAGTTCCAACAAGTATGATCGAGGACCCGTAATACCAATTACCTTTGCCGGAATCCACAGCATTCCCCCTGCATAGTTGTGGGCGTATACTGAATCCCCTATACTAAAATTCCGAATTTTGCTTGTGGAGTCTGGGGGTGATGTGGCAGAGTAGTTTGGGTGAAGTCGGTCCAGGTGAGACCGTAAACGGCGGCCCATGAGGAGTTCAGCGGGGCTCCTACCCGTCGTGGCGCTAGGGGTGATATGCTGGATTAGTAGGTAATGATCAATTCGTGTTTACCAATCACCTGGGCCCATCCTAGAGAGGGCCTCTTTTGCAGATCGCACCATTCTCTCCGCCTGTCCGTTCGAAGCCGGATGGAATGGTACGACTAGGGCATGCCGAATTCCCTGACCTGCTAAGTACATTTCGAATTGCATGGCCGTGAACTGGGGCCCGTTGTCGGAAACCAGGAGGTCGGGCAGGCCATGAGTGGCGAAAAGCCGCCGTAGTACCTTAATGACTGCCTCTGCCGTGATTGAAGTCATTAGGACTACTTCCAACCATTTGGAGTATGCATCCACAACTATTAGAAATGTTTGCCCTTGGACTGGCCCTGCAAAATCAATGTGTATTCGCGACCAGGGTGCTTTCGGTTCGTCCCATTCCGTGGCAGGCGCTTCAGGGGCTGCTGGTCTGGATTCTTGGCACGGATCGCAAGTGGCTACCCATTCCTCTATCTCTTTGTCCATGTTTGGCCACCAAACGTAACTCCTAGCTAACGCTTTCATCCGTACGATCCCTGGATGCCCAACATGTAACGCTTCTAAGACATTTCTCCGCAACGCGTATGGAACAACAACTCGATCCCCCCACAATAAACAACCTTGTAAAACCGACAGTTCATCACGTTTTGACCAAAATAATTTGAATTCGGGTCCCACATTTCCCTTGGGCCATCCCCTCCATACCCAAGTCTGTACCTGTCTGATTACATTGTCCTTAGCAGAAAACCTAGCAATGTCCACAGAAGAAACTGGTCCTGAGTGCAAACAGTCAATCAATAAAACCGGTATCTCGGGAGTGGGGTCTGTTAATAGTTCGGGAAGTGGGCAACGGCTGAGTGCGTCAGCGTGCCCTAGTGTGGAACCCGGTCGGTGTATCAGTTTGTAGGAATACGCAGCCAGGAAAACAGTCCACCTGGTCATGCGCGGGGAGAGTGAGACCGGTGTGGGGCGGTTTCCCGCCAAAAGACCCAGCAGTGGTTTGTGGTCTGTGATGAGTTGGAAATCGCGGCCGTAGAGATACTCGTGGAAACGTTTGACTCCTGCCACAGCGGCTAACGCTTCCCTGTCCATCTGGCTGTAGTTTCTTTCAGCCGATGATAAAGTCCTTGAGTAGAATGTGATGGGTGCTTCGTTTCCGTTTGGCATTCTGTGGCTGAGGACTGCGCCGACGCCGAAAGGTGATGCATCGCAGGTTAAAATCAGTGGTAGAGTCTGGCTGTATTGGATGAGTAACGAGTCGGTCGTGAGCAGGCGCTTGACTGCGGCGAAGGCTGCTGCCTCGGGGCGTCCCCATGTCCATTTCGCGTTCTTGGCGAGGAGTCGATGTAGTGGCTCAGCGACGGTAGCTTTCTGTCTTAGAAAAACGCTGTAGAAATTAAGAAGTCCGAGGAATGCCTGCAACTCGGTCTGATTTCATGGTGTGGGGGCGTCCTGGATCGCCTTAATTTTCTTCAATGTTGGGTGTATACCCAGTCCATCGATTCTATACCGCAGGAATTCTACGCTAGGCACGTTAATTTGACATTTTTCCTTTTTTAGGCGGAGGCCCTTTTCTCTGATTCTGGCCAAAACAGTTCTAACACGTTTTAATAGTTGCTCCTCGTTTGCAGCCGACACCAAGATGTCGTCGAAATAGGGGACGACTCCTGGTATTCCCTGCAAAAGCCGTTCCATGACGCTTTGGAACAGACCTGGAGCGATGCTTACGCCGAATTGTAACCGGTTGCATTTGAAAGCACCCCTGTGCGTCACTATAGTTTGGGCCTCTGCCGTGGCGCTATCCACAGGCAACTGCTGATACGCTTGTGCCATGTCTAATTTTGCAAATATTTTTCCTGGCCCCAACGAGTGCAATAGGTGTTGGACTACGGGCACAGGATATGTGCTCTGTTGTAGGGCGACATTAATTGTGCATTTATAGTCCGCGCAGATACGGACTGACCCATCTGGTTTAACTGGGGTCACTATGGGGGTTTCCCAGCGGGCGTGATCCACCGGTTCAAGGATCCCTTGTTCTACGAGTTTATCAATCTCTTTATCAATCTTGGGACGGAGCGCAAAAGGCACTCTTCTAGGTTTGAGTCGGATTGGCGCCACGTTTGGGTCTAGATTGAATGATATTGGTTTACCCACATACTTACCAAGACCAGGGCTGAACACATCCTCGAACTCCTTAAAAATCTGTTCAGCGCTGCTGTTCTCCACGGCGTTGATTCCAGTGACTTCTAACCCCAGGGCTTCGAACCATTCCAGTCCCAGGAGGCTCTGTAATGGTGCGCTGGCGACGGTCACGGGCAGCTGGGCTATGATGTCCTTGAACTGCACCCGAAACGTGCCTTGACCCACGATGGGGACCCTGTTCCCCTGGTAGTCTCGTAGTAGGATGTCTGGTGTTCGCAGTTGGCGCTTCTTAAGGCTAGGAATTGCCTTTTTCATGGCGGACCATGAGATGATCGTCAGGGACGATCCCGTGTCGACTTCAAGCTCACAAGGGGAGTCCTCCAGGAGGACAGTGATTTTCAGCTTTTTAGGCCGCTTGGTGCGGACCTGACCTATCGTTGTGAGATAGGTTCGCATTGGTTCTCTCTGGGTCAACTCTCTCTCGGCATCGGTATCCTGGGGATACTCTCTCTCGGCTCTCTGGTAATAAGCTCTTTCAGCTCTTTGTGTGTATTCTCTCTCGGCTAACTCCCTCGGTTCTCTCTCTGGGCACCCTTTGTTTTTCCGCCAAGCCCCTGGGTTGGGCTTCTGACGCCGGTACATCGGAGGCTGCGATTGTGAGGCAGGGACTTCGCTCCGGCACACTTGTGCGATGTGCCCAAGTTTGTCGCAATGCGAGCAAACAACGTTTCTGAAACGACAGGTAGACCGGGGGTGGTTCCCTCCACAGCTTGCACATGGTGGCAAACGGAATTCGGGTTTTCCCGCCGGTCTTGTGTGACTGCTCCGCATTCGATGGCTGTCTTCTAACTCGCTGTCCTCGACCTCTTGATCGGCTGCCTCATAATGTACTCTGGCGTGTCTGGCTCCGGTCTGGATCGCGCTGTATCCGCGTTGTATTGTCTCAGAAGATCTGTCCGCTGATTCAGAAGCTCTCGCCTCATCGAGCGCGATTTGCAGGCTTAGGTTGGGTTTGGCCAACAACCGTTTCTGCAAGGAAATGTCTCTTAACCCGCATATGAGGCGCGCCAGGATTTGCTCGTCCAGATCCCTGAACTCGCAATGCGTTGCTGCTTTCCGAAGTGCTGCAACATATTGGTTGATTGATTCACCCGCCTTCTGGTTCCTCGTGTTGAATTCCTGGCGGCGAACGTGGCGGGAAGGTTTTGGCGCGTAATGTGTTTGCAATGTCTGTTGTAGCGCCGTCCATGATACCGCCTGTATGGGGGTTGGCTCGGAAAGATCTCTGGCCGTTTCGAAAACCTCTCGACCACAGTAGCTCAGGAACATATTCTTTTTCCGAGAGTCCGGTACTCCTGTATAATCGTTTGCCTCGAGAAAACACTCGATCCTCAGCATGTAGGATTCCCAATGCTCGGCGATTGGGTCGTATGGAGCTGGAGGGGCGTGCATCGCCATCTTGTCTGCGTTCGAATTTGCCGTGCTGAGATGGCTGCCGGAACCTCCGCCGAATTCCGGGGCTGGATTGAATCCTTGGATTCTGGAGGTAGCTTCTTCGTCCTATCTGTCTCTCGATCCCACCTTCGTCGCCAATGTTAGATTCGGGCAACGAGAGAACAGACTCCAGACGATTGTGACAACAGCTCTTTATTTAGTGATAGTAGTGATCCAGCTTAGCTTGCGGTCTAAGGTATCCCCTTTTATAGGGATCGGGTACACCTCCCGTCCAATCAGAACAACCCCTTGTTCCCGCCCTAGCGGCGGACCTGAGTGGAGACTTACAACGATATATGCTAATATCTAACACCTCTCAGCCGCCTCTTTGAGTGCCAAAGGATCAGAGGCTTCTTTTCCACCCAGCCGCTGACCGCAGGGCACCAAAAAGTCCTCCAGCCAATGAGAAGAAAGCTGCACATACGCAAAGATGGGGGCAGTGACCATAGGTCTTTTCGGCGCCCTGCGTCAGCGGCTAGGTGGGAAAAAAGCCTCTAGGCTTCCAAGTTCAGCAGCGTGCTCAGTCCCTTCACAGGATCGCTTTTCTCTTTTTTTTTTTTTTTTATTAAAAGAGTTTTGTACAAACAAATTTTCCCCCTTTTCACCCCCCCTCCACACAATATAAATCTCATACAAAAGCTATACCCCCCCAACCCCCCCGCAAAAATTCACATTCAAATATTATACCAAACACTTTACCCCCTCCCCTCCCCCCATCTTAAAATAGATTACTCATAACCCCTCTCCTCCCAACAAAAACTATATAAATTACTCTTAAATTAATAATAACACATTGATCATTTTCTAAGCTAATTTAACATCTATAACTCTTAATATAAATTTCTCCTAGCCTAACAATGTTTCATTAGTCCCATCTTCTAATTTATTCATACATATATATTGCCCCACCCTCCACCCTAACCCTCCCCCACCTCCCACACAAACCCACCCCCCTGACTTCCGCTGTATACCACTCTAACAATTCCAAACATCCCATATACTATTTACTCTGATCATCTATCGGTCTAAACATTCTTACCTAAAGGCTAGATAATAACTCCTAGTCTGGTATTTATTCTGTATATAATCAATCCATTTTGCCCATTCCTGTGTATAATCCTCCTGTTTCTGAGCTTTTAAGAAAGCTGAAATTTTTGCCATTTCAGCGAACCCCACCACCTTCTGAATCCATTGATCAATTGTCGGCAAAAAATCTTTTTTCCAATGTTGCGCAATCAACAACCTAGCTGCTGTAACCATATACAAGGCCAATTTTGTTTCCCCTTTGGTAAAATCCTTAACTATACCCAATAAAAACATTTGTGGAGTGAATTGTACTCTTTTCTTAAATACATTCTGCATAACCCACCATATTTTTATCCAAAAAGCTTTAACCTTGTTACAAGTCCACCATACATGAAAAAAGGTAGCATCTAGACACCCGCATCTCCAACATTTTGGTTGAACATTTGGGTACATGCATGATAATTTTTTAGGATCTAAATACCATCTGTAAAACATTTTATAAAAATTCTCCCTTAAATTCTGTGACTGTGTAAATTTAACATTCTGAACCCATATTTTTTCCCACGTTTCCAACATAACCACTTCACCAAAATTCTGAGCCCATTTAATCATACAATCCTTAACCAATTCACTTTCTGAGTCTCTTTCTAACAGTACATTATATATTCTTTTAACTTGTTTTGGACCAGTCTCTTTTATCTGCTTAATCAGTTCCACTTCTTTATCCATAAAGCCGACCCTACGATCTTCTTCCCATCTCTTCTGAAGCTGTATGTAATGTAACCAATTTAAAGTAATTCCTTCTTCCAACAGCTGTTCCAAAGTTTTTAACTTCCATTCGCCCCCATCAGCAATAAGCACATCTTTATATAAACACCCCCCAAGTGACTTAATATTCATAATCCCCATGGTGTCTGCAAGATCCAACCAAAGCGGTATTTTATAATCCCAATTGGGCCGGTGCTTCTTCCATATTCTCATCAAGGCACTACGGAGAACATGGTTGTTGAACACTTTATCCACCCTGTCTTCATAAAAAAGATATGCATGCCATCCCAGAACAAGATCATGGCCTTCTATATTTAGCAATTCCATTTTTGTTTTCCCGAACCAATCTGCTACATGCGTTAAGAGCAACCTTCACATGAACTGAGATTGAAAAGGAACTATTTTTAGATAATTTTTCTTCCCACTCTCTCTCTCTCTCTCTTCGCCCACCCGCCTCCTGCTGCTTTTCCTCCCACTTCTACCCTGTGTTGCCTGGTCACAAGGGACGAAGAAACGATGGTGGCGGGTTAAGGAGAGACAAAAGGATGCCTGGAGAGGCGCTCCCCTTTGCCCTTTGCCCATCTTCCTTCTCATTAATATTCATTAGCAGCGCAGGGAGGCGTGAGGGCTGAGCGGGAACAAAATGGGGCAGATGGCAAAAGGGAAAGAACCCAGGACCTTCCTCAGATCCTTCTCTTCCTCCCCTCTGGCTCTGTTAAAGGGGGCACATGCAGCTATGCAAATGCCAAGCTGTCTTTTCCTCCAAAGTCCTGCTTGGCCTCGTGTGCTGGACCGTTTTTTCTTCAGCAGCTATTTGGAGGAAGTGCAAATTCGAACCTCCATATTCAACAGCAGTTCACCTCTTCCTCTGACCGCCAAGGAGGAAAGTGGTGTTTTTTCTTTGGCGACTTGCTAGAAGAGCCCATGTGTAAGGTTTCCAAAAGATGCCCTAATGCAGTGGTTCTCAACCTTCCTAATGCTGCGACCCTTTAATACAGTTCCTCATGTTGTGGTGACCCCCAACCATAAAATTATTTTCGTTGCTACTATGTAACACCGGGAGCCACAAAACCTGGGTGGGTGTGGCCAACTCAACATCACTCCCTTCCAGTCACATGACATACCCCCCCCCAGACATGCCTACCAAGGTTTCATGGCTCAGTATTTTCTGTGGGAATAGGGTCTCTCTCTCTTCTCTCCCCCTCCCTCTCATTTCTGTTTTTCTCTATTTTTCCTCTCCCTTTCTCTTCTTCCTTCCTTTCTTTCCTTCCTTCCCTTTCCCTCTTTCTATTTCTTTCTTTCTCATTGAATACGATAGCAAATCCAAAATAAAGTTATTAATTGTAGGAAATTGCTTCTCTGTAATCTTTTCATAGTGAACTCTAAGTTGATAGAAGCTGGCAAGATTGTACTAACAGCAATAGGATATATATTTTGATTTCTTTTGAGTTTGACAATATAATACGTTATCCAAAATTATAAATAATCTTATTTTCAGATGCATTTTTTTTTGCCATCTCTGTTATTTTCTTTTTAAAAAAATCAGACTTGCTTCCAATTTGTGCCTTCTGGCAAACTGCAGTTTTCTTGGCAAGAGATCTAGCTTGCCATTGCTTTCGTCATAGGTCTGAGAAAGTTAGTTTCTTTCTTTCTTTTCTCTTCCTTTCTTTCCCCCTGATTTGTTTCCCTCTATTTTCCCTCTCTCTCATTCTATCCTTCCAGCTCTCTTTCATTTCTCTCTCTCTCTTTCTCTTTCTCCCCTTTTCTCTTTCATCTCTTTCTTGCACGTGCAAGCAAAATACCCTCCTGGGCCGGGATCACGGCGGAGGGGACAGTGACGCCTTCCGCTGCCGCCACTGAGAAGTGAGTAGCTGGCTGCGCTACACAGGAGACTCCTCAGCGCCAGACTCAGGTCGGTCCCCTTTGTGTTGACTCAGGAAAGAGCCAGAGCAGCCATCTCTGGATGCAGAGAGGGAAGCGTTCCAGAGCCCTGTGCAAGGAGAGCCCTGTACAGCACAGGAGAACTGGAGCTCTTCCCTCCCTGCACCCAACCAGCTGCTCCCCATTCCCCTCCTTCCTGAGCCAACACGAAGGGGACCGTGGCTCGCGCTGACCTGAGTCTGGCGCTGAGGAGTCTCCTGCGCAGCGTGGCTCCCCTGCGCTGCATACCCAGTTACTCACCTCATTGCGCAGTGGTGACAGCGGGAGGAGAGTCATCCCCTCCGCCTTGATCCGGGCCCAGGAGGGTATTTTGCTTGCACGCGCAAGAGATAAGCACAAGAAAAGGGCTGGAGCTCTTCCTGACACTGAGCTGCCTGCAAAGGACGCGGAATCACAAAAGCAGGCGAGAGGCTCATGCCTTCTCGGGGCGGAGAGCAGATTGTGCGATTGGGTCAGCAGGGAGCCGCAGGAGAGGGGCCAAAGCCTATTAAGACTGTTACCCATGCTAAGCATGGGTAACAGTCTTAATAGGGAATCTCAGCGTACGGGCATCCCACGTTCCTTTATTTTATTTTATTTTCCACACCTTGTTTTACGCCTCAGAAATGGTACCTCTTGGCTTCCGTAGCTCTGCCCATCAACCTCCATCACTCAGAGAGAGCTGCTTTCCCAGCGTCCTATGTGCTGCACGTGTCTCTCTTTTCCCCCTCCTCGCCTCCATTCCGGCTCCTACTTTCCCCCCACCCACCACACACACACACACACACACACACACACACACACACACACACACCTCTCCTTCCGCCGCACAGGGAACCCGAGCCACTCCTTCCCTTCGGGCCGGCTTCTTGCCAGCCTTTCCGCAGGAGGCTCCTCAGCGACACCTGTGAAAAGGTTGTTCGACCCCAAAAGGGGTCGCGACCCACAGGTTGAGAACCGCTGTACTAGAGCAATAAATCCTACTTATAAAATATAAACATGGAAGAGGAAAAATTGATTACAATCAATATAAATGGACTTAATTCAGTGATTAAAAGGAAAATATTCCATAAATTAGAGAAATTGAAATTGGACATAATCTGGTGGTGATAATCATAAGAAGTACATATCCAAAAGCAACATGAACAAATATCGGTGCAGCCTAAGTTGGGGAAAATATTTACTACATTGGCAAGATGTAAGAAAAGAGGAGTGGTTTTTTACATTAAAGATACAATTCCAGTGGAACAAATTTATACAGATGACGAGGGAAAAATTTTGATGGGGGAAATTATGGACAATAATAAGAAAATAGCAATTTATGCTCCTAATGACAATCAAGATGAATTCTATAGAAACTACACAGGAAAATAATTGATTTGGACTATGCTAATATCTGTATGATGGGAGACTTTAATGGAATTGTAGATCAGAATATGGACTATAAAAAAAAATTAAATAGAAAGCCTCTTCCAAAACCCTTCTTTAAAATGACTGATGAAATAGATTTAAAAGATGTTTGGAGAGAAAGAAATCCCACTAAAACAATATACCTTTTGCTCAAATAGACATTTATCATGCTCCAGAATAGACATGATATGGGCTACAACGGAATTGATCTGTAACATACAGGAAATTGACATTGAAACAAGTACTTGGGCGGACCATAACCCAATGACAATTAAATGGAAAGGACAAAGGAAAAGATCTAGATGGACATTAAACAATACTATATTAAAAGAGAAGGACTTTGTACAGAAAATGGAGAAAGAACTGGCTTTCTTCTTTAAAGAAAACAGAAAAGAAGATACATCAATGCAGAATCTCTGGGACACAATGAAGGCCTATACCAGAGGTTTGATAATAGACTATACAAGGAAGAGAAATATAAAGAAAAGACAAGCCTTCAAAGTACTAGATGACTACAAGAGACTTGAAAAAGAGGAGGAATTAGCACAAAAAATTAGAGGGGCTAAACAGAACTATTTTGAAAATGCAAATAAACCAGGTAGATAGTTGGCATATAAATTGAAAAAAGAGAGAGAATCAAGGAAAATATTGCAATTAATAGATGATCAAGGGCAAATATGCCATGGAATTGAAGAGAAGAAAAAAATTATACGAGATTATTATGGCAAATTGTATGAACAAGAGAATATAGAAGAGGGAGGAGCTAAACAATATTTACAGAAAGCCAATTTACCCCAGATACCTAAAGAAACTGAAACGATGCTAGAAGGCAAGATAACGATGATGGAGTTAATTGAAGCACTTAAAAAACAAAATAATGGAAAGGCCCCTGGCCCGGGTGGACTGCCAGTGGAATTTTACAAGATATTGCAGGAATTGTTGTGTCTTCCATTACTTAGAAGTTATGAATGAGGTTATGTTAGAGGGGAGGATGCCCAAATCATGGTCAGAAGCATATATTACACTAGTGGCGAAGGAGGAGGCTGACCCACATCAAATTAAGAACTATAGACCTATTTCCCTGCTGAATTCAGACTATAAAATATTTGCTTCAATATTGGCAGAAAAACTCAAAAAATATTTAAATAACTTGATCCATCCTGATCAAAATGGGTTCCTGCCAAAGAGACAAATTAAAGATAATATGAGAATAATTCTGGACACTTTGGAATATTATGAGGCACATCCTGAAAAACAAATGGCTTTGATGTTTTTAGATGCACAGAAAGCCTTTGATAACGTGAATTGGCAATTTATGTCGTTACAGCTGGAACAGATGGGCTTTGGTAAGAAATTTACTCAAGCCATACAAACTATATACCATCAACAAACAGCAAAGATAATGATAAATGGAGAATTGACAGACTCTATTGAAATAAGGAAAGGGACAAGACAAGGCTGCCCGCTATCCCCTTTATTATTCGTCTTAACATTAGAAGTTTTAAACAGAAATATTAGGGAAGAAACAGACATAAAAGGAATGAAAATTAAAAAGGAAGAATACAAAATGCAAGCATTTGCAGATGATCTGATCTTCATCTTAGAGGATCCATTAGAAACTGCACCTAAATTGATAGAAAAAATAGAGGAATATGGAAAAGTAGCAGGTTTGAAAATAAATAAAGATAAAACGAAGATTTTGACAAAGAACATGTTACTAAGACAAAAGGAAGAATTGGCGGAAGCTTTGAAGATTCAAGTCACGAATAAGGTCAAGTATTTGGGGATGTACTTGACAGCAAGATGTAGTACACTTAAAGAGAACAATTATCACAAACTCAAACAACAAATTTCGACAGATTTGGCAAAATGGGAAAATCTACAACTATCACTAATAGGGAGAATATCAACAATCAAGATGAATATATTACCCAGAATTTTATATTTGTTCCAGACAATTCCAATTAGATTAGGGAAAGACTATTTTGATGAGTTAAACAAAACAGTTCTGAAGTATATTTGGCAGGGAAAGAAAGCGAGAATAAAATTAAAACTGTTACAAGATGCTAGAACAAGAGGAGTTTTTGGCCTACCTAACTGGGAGTTACATTACCAGGCAACAAGCTTGATGTGGGTTAAGGAATGGATAACATTAAGAAATTCTAGATTATTGACTTTAGAAGGACATGATTTTTTTAAAAACATTTTTTATTTTTAAACAAACAAGTACAAATATAAAACATAAAGCCATCTTCCAGTTTCGTACAGTGTGTCGATTGGCTACAAAACTTTTGTACATTCTCACCATAGTCATTCACTTACAATTTATATAGACTCTCGCATTATCAATCTGATATATATGTATACAATTATTATTATTAAACATTTATTTGACTATAACTATCATTACTTCATTTTATGTGAGATATTCTAAATTTTGAGTAAATTTATATTATGGCATTTCATTACATCATCCTAAATCCATCCAGTAGTAATACATCTTTATATAATTCTTTGTCTAACCATTGATAAGATAAGTCCCACGTTTTATAATATAGTTTATCTTTGGTTACAAAACTTTTGTACATCCTCTCCATAGTCCTCACTTACAAATTATATAAAATCTCATATTATCAATCTAATATATATGTATACAATATTATCATTAATCATTTATATGACTATAACTATTGTTACTTCATTTTATGCAAAATATTCTAACCTTAAATCAATTCAATTTAATTTTTATTATAACACTTCATTACATCATCCTGTATCCATCCAATAGTAGTACAACCTTTTATCTCTTGCCATTTGTGGTATTTGTATTCTAATTGCTTTTTTAGTAAATCTTGTATGGACATCTCTTGGCAACTTATATTTCATTGCATATCTTGTAAAGGCTCGAAACCCCTCATCCGTTCCTTCCATCATCTTCCCTTTGGTTATCACCAATGCTTCTGCCAGCATTTCTATCATTACTTCTGCCAAATTTTCTCCCTTTTCTTCTTCTATATTTCTGGAATCTGAGGTAAAATTCTAGTCTGTCGATCTCCCATTCCAATATTCCACTCTTGTCTTTTTCAACCGCACTCAATCTGCTGTCAATATCGCCAATTTTCTTATCTCTTTGTTCATCTTTTTCTTCAGTTTTTTGAAATCTGTCCTCATAGTTCATCATCGTTTGGTGGATATTTTTTCTGTTCTTTCTCCAATATTCTCTATTCTCTTTTCAATGTTCTCTGTTCTTACTTGTATTTTTTGAATTTCTTGCATAATCATCTGCAATGTCACTTCCTTTTCTTTTTCCTGCTGCAACATCATCTGTATGGATCTTTTCCTTCAAATAGTAAACACTGCCACTATGTAGAATCCAAGGCTCTTTTCCAAACAAAGTTAACTGTTCTCTTTGCAAGTTCAGTGCAATCTTTTTTCTTTCCACTCCAAGCTTTTCACTCTGATAGTACCCAGAGAAGCACCTGTATAAACATCCATGCTCTTCCCACTATCATTTTCAATAAACAAGCTCAGAGTCCTTGAAATTTCCTGAGGCTGAGGGGTGGAGCTCCTGGCTGCGAGAGGGGACTACGGTAGTGGCCCGCGCGCCTAACGGCGTGCAAATCATATATCTATAAACCAAAAATAGCAATAATACATTCTGGGTTAGTGCGCTTGAGACTGTGATTTTATTTTATTTCAAAATGACTGGCTTAGTTCAATGTAATAGTTGTTTTGCACCTGTCTTTCGCAGTACTCTTTTCAAATTTGGATACTGTCCCCTTTGTAAACAAATTACTAGACTACATAGACACATTACTGTTCTGACCCCCCTTCCTCCTTTGCCCACACAGAACACACTCCGGAACAGTACAAGGGAACAAGGTTTATTGCATAAACAAACAGAAGGTTCCGTGGCAGTAAACCACCAAGACAAAACTCACAAAAACAAAACACGAAAGCAGCTATCCAGCTTGCTAGAATTCCAGACTAGAACTTCTGGCATAAGTCATCTGTTGAGTGCTGCAAAGGGCGTATGCACAGTCAACCCTTTTTATAACCTGGAGAGGAGCCTCCTGATCAGCAGCTGAGAGCTCTTATCGCCGATAATTACGCCCACGCTCCTTGCGTCTATGGGCGCGGCGGTAACGAGCGTCCAGGAACTCCCTGCTCAGTTCTGACTCACTGTCTCGTGACTCCTCCCCGCTGCTCCAAGGCATGGCATCGGGAGCCCCCCTCCTCTGGCTCTCACTGCTGCTCCATGCCTCAGGCGCCTCCTGGTGGCCGACCAGACTCTCCGATCCCTGCTCAGCATCGGAACCCTGTCCAGGGTCCCCCACCTCCTCTGGAGCCGACTCATAGGGACCCTCACTCTCGGAGTCTGGTGGCAGCGGCAATGGCGCCTGCTGGGCCACAACACTATCCCTCACCACAGGGCCCTTCCCCTGGGTCTGACGCTCGGGATGCGGTCGTGAGGGAAATTGTACATGATAGGCCCGCACCAAAGCTGGAGCATGCACAGCCATCGCATCGGTCCAGGTCCCCCCGTCCAAGTCCTCGTCCGTCCAGTCGACCAAATACTGGAACCGTCCCTTCAGCCATCTCGAGTCACGGATCTGGGTCACTCTGTGCGGTGGATGTGCGTGCACCTCACGCGACGACAGCAGGGGCGAAGAGGGACGTCGGAGAGGACAATGGGACCGCTCAGGGATCAGGAGCGAGCGATGGAACACCTGGTGTACACGCATCGAGCGCGGGAGGGTCAGACAATAAGCCACCGGGTTGATAACGGCCTCCACCGGGAACGGCCCAAGATACCGGTGGTCCAACTTCCTCATTGGCCGGTGGGACGGAAGATGCCGCGTGGACAACCACACGCGATCACCCACAGCCAATTCCGGCACCGCATGTCGAGACCTGTCCGCTACTCGCTTGTAATCCTCCTTCGCCTGATTCAAATAGCGGCGCACCATTTGGTGAACCGCCTGAAGCTCAGAGAGGAAATCCTGCGCTGCGGGGACCGGAGAGTCCACTGGGGTGAGAGGGGAAAAACGAGGGTGGTACCCGACATTCGCCATGAAAGGCGTCGTCTGTGTGGAGGTGTGCTGCGAGTTATTAAACGCAAACTCCTCCACGGCTAGGTACTCCGCCCAATTGTTCTGCTGCTGGTTCACGAAGCAGCGCAGATATTGTTCCAGAATCCCAATCACCTTCTCCGTCCCCCCATCGGTTTCAGGATGGTGCGCCGAGGATAAACAAACTTGGACGTCAAGAGCGGCCATCAGCCCTTTCCAGAACTGGGCCGTGAATTGTGTCCCACGATCTGAGACGACTCGGTCAGGTAGGCCGTGCAGCCGGAACACGTGCTGGATGAACATGCGGGCAGTGGCGCGGGCTGTCGGCAATCTCCGGCAGGGGATGAAATGCGCCATCTTGGTGAGCATGTCCACCACCACCAGGACCGTAGTAAAACCGGATGACAGAGGCAGTTCCGTCAAGAAGTCCATGGACACAACCCCCCAGGGGCTGTCCGGGGTCGGCAATGGCTGTAACAAGCCTGGAGGAGCTCCCGTTGCTTATTTGGCCTGTCGACACTGCACACACGACGTGACGTACGCCTGCACGTCGTGTCGCAGGCGAGGCCACCAAAAAGTACGGGAAACCAGGTGCAAGGTTTTGAACAGGCCAAAATGTCCTGCTGCTGGAGTGTCATGACACTGGGAGAGAACCAATCCACGGAGGGGTCCTGCAGGCACGTAGAGCCGATCCCGATACCTCAAAAGGTCCTCGTCAAAGGTCCACGGGGATGTCGGCCCTACCTCTGCCCGCCGTTGTTCCACCCACTCGTGGTTCCGCTGCGCATCCCGTATCAAAGACCGTAAATCCACGGGTTCCTGGATTGCAGTGAAGGACTCGACGGGTAGGACCGGCCGGGGGGGGAAGTGAATCTGCAGGGTCTGAGTACTCCGGCTTTCTAGACAGGGCATCCGCCCTCTGGTTCAAGGCACTGGGGATATACGTGACCTTGAAATGGAACCGGGTAAAAAATAGAGACCACCGGATCTGGCGTTGATTCAGCTTACGCGCTGTTGTCAAAAACTCCAAATTCTGATGGTCCGTCTGGACTTCGACCTGATGCCTGGCCCCCTCCAGGTGATGTCGCCAGGCTTCGAACGCCGCCTTGATAGCCAGCAACTCCTTCTCCCAGATGGTATAATTGCGCTCGGAAGGATTGAGTTTCCGAGAGTAATAAGTGCAAGGGAAAAGGGTACCATCAGGGGCGTGAGCCTGCAATAACACCGCCCCCACCGCGATTTCAGACGCATCTGCCTCGACTACAAAGGGGCGATGGGGATCAGGGTGTTTCAGGATCGGCTCCCTCGTAAAAGCGCGCTTCAGGGCCACGAACGCCTGTTGTTCCGTGGGCCCCCAGTGAAACGGCACTTTCTTTTGCAGGAGCCGAGTGAGGGGCGCGGTCAAGAAAGCAAAGCCGGGGATGAAGGACCGGTAATAGTTGGCAAACCCGAGGAGTCTCTGAATGTCTTTCATCCGTCGAGGAGATTGCCAACTACGTAACGCCTCCACCTTGCCTGGCTCCATCGCAATTCCTTCAGGGGATATACGGTGCCCCAGGAACTCGATGGTAGTCTGCCAGAAGTGACACTTCTCCAGCTTGGCAAATAAGCGATGTTCTCGAAGTCGCTGCAAGACCTGACGCAAATGATGTTGATGATCCTTCCGAGACGTGGAGTAGATCAAGATGTCGTCCAGGTAAATGATGACAAACTGATCCAAAAGGTCCTGAAAGATATCATTCATAAAATGTTGGAAGACAGCTGGGGCATTGGTCAACCCGAACGGCATGACCGTGTACTCGAAATGTCCGTATTGGGTGCCAAAGGCTGTCTTCCATTCGTCCCCCGCCCTGACTCGGACTAGATTGTAAGCCCCACGCAAGTCCAGTTTTGTGAACACCGCTGCCTCCCAGAGCCGCTCCAACAACTCAGGAATCAGAGGCAACGGGTAACGTTTACGTATCGTGATGGCATTCAAGCGCCGGTAATCGCAACAAAGTCTTAGATCCCCGGTCTTCTTTTTGACGAACAAAACCGGGGCAGACAAGGGTGAAGACGAAGGCCGGATAAACCCCCGGGCGAGGTTCTTGTCCATAAAGTCCCGCAATGCGGCCAACTCCGGTTCAGACATGGAGTATAAATGGCCCGTCGGGAGTTTCGCACCAGGTACCAGGTCAATGGGACAGTCGTAAGGCCGGTGCGGTGGCAGTTGATCCGCCTCCTGTTCGCTACAAACATCCGCGAACTCCGCTAAACCCGGCGGCACTGTCACCTCGGCCGAACTGGGCACCTGAGCTGCGCAAACATGACGGGTGTGGTCGACGCATTGCAAGGACGGGAACGAGATCCGGTTCTGCGACCAGTAGATCTGAGGGTCGTGCGCCCGCAGCCAAGCCAAGCCCAACACCACGGGGAAATGCAGACCCGAAGCCACGTAAAATTGGATGGCCTCCTCATGCTCCCCGAGGATCAGGCGCAAAGGCTGCGTGGCGTCCTTGATAGGCCCAGACAGAAGCACCCGACCGTCAATGGTCTCTACTCGCATCGGAGGGTCCACCGGACACAGAGGGACGTTGTATTTCGTAGCAAACGCTGCATCCATAAAGTTTGTGGTAGCCCCGGAATCGACCAAGGCATGGGTTGGAATTCCCTGCGGACTACCCGACAAGAGAATGTGCGCTGCTAAAATCATATGCCGTGGAGGCCCCTCCGCCTCTGTTCCGGCCTGTGCCCGACCCGAAGCCTTCCTCAGATCGGGCTTCCCCCGTTTCCCGATACGGAGGTCCGTCGCTGTGGGGAGGCCGTAGACCGTGCAGTCCCTCTACCTCCCTTCTTGGGGCAAACCATAGCCAGAAGTCCCAGATCCCCACAGTAAAAACACAACCCCCCTGCACGCCGTCTGTCCATCTCCGTGTGTGACAAGTGGGGTCTGGCTGCACCCAACTCCATGGGCTCCTCCCGTGTGACAGGAGTCTCCTGTGGAACTGGCACTCTCGTAACCTCCCGGGATGCTCGGTGAGGCATCCGCCTCTGCAGCCGGCCATCAATCCGGAGGCACAAATGAGCCAACGCATCAAACGTAGGAGGCCTGTCCACTCTCACCAGCTCGTCCTGCAGGTCATCTGACAGGCCGTCCTGAAAAGCATCCATAAGGGCTGGCTCATTCCACTCAGAGTCCTGACTAAGAAGCCGGAACTCGCTAACATAATCCAGTAAAGAACCACGCCCTTGGTGCAACTCTTTCAGGAGTCTGGTGGCTGTTTCCCCCTTGATGGGATCTTCAAACATCAGCACAAAAGCGCTGAAAGTCATCCAACAGGGGGCTTGGCTGAGACAGCAAAGGAGTAGCCCACCTCGCTGCTGTGCCTGAGAGCAAGCTGATAATAAATCCCACCTTCGTCTGGTCGGTGGGAAAGTCCTCCACTCTCAAGCCGATAAACAACCGGCATTGGCCCAGGAATGCCGCCAAAAGTTTTGGATTGCCATCAAACCTATCCAGCATGGCCACTTTCCTCCATTGCTGCTGGGGGGCTGGGGGGTTGACAGGAGCAGAAAGTTGCGCAACCTGCGCTGTTAACAAGGCAAGTTGCTGTGCGAAGAGGGCATTCTCCGCCTGGAGTTGCTCCATTATTGCTGAATGGAGGTTCGTTTGGGGCAGCAGTCAAACTGTTCTGACCCCCCTTCCTCCTTTGCCCACACAGAACACACTCCGGAACAGTACAAAGGAACAAGGTTTATTGCATAAACAAACAGAAGGTTCCGTGGCAGTAAACCACCAAGACAAAACTCACAAAAACAAAACACGAAAGCAGCTATCCAGCTTGCTAGAATTCCAGACTAGAACTTCTGGCATAAGTCATCTGTTGACTGCTACAAAGGGCGTATGCACAGTCAACCCTTTTTATAACCTGGAGAGGAGCCTCCTGATCAGCAGCTGAGAGCTCTTATCGCCGATAATTACGCCCACGCTCCTTGTGTCTATGGGCGCGGCGGTAACGAGCGTCCAGGAACTCCCTGCTCAGTTCTGACTCACTGTCTCTTGACTCCTCCCCGCTGCTCCAGGCATGGCATCGGGAGCCCCCCTCCTCTGGCTCTCACTGCTGCTCCATGCCTCAGGCGCCTCCTGGTGGCCGACCAGACTCTCCGATCCCTGCTCAGCATCGGAACCCTGTCCAGGGTCCCCCACCTCCTCTGGAGCCAACTCATAGGGACCCTCACTCTCGGAGTCTGGTGGCAGCAGCAACGGCACCTGCTGGGCCACAACACATTAGCTATCTTGAATCTCTAATCTGTGCTCTCCAAGCAGAAATTAGGTGCCCAATTCGGCCATTCCATTCTATGGAGATGCCACGCTACCAACCCCCTCTACCGCAAAGATCCTGCAACAGAAGAGCATTCTGGACAACTGTGGGATCTGGCAGGGTGAGAGTTGTGAACCATAAACACAAAGCTTTTGCTGTGTCCCAGCATAACAGATATAGCGCCCTTGCTGACCTTAATGGGGACACTAAAGTGACAGGTCAAGGTAGTTGCGATAATGATGACTCAAATGAGCAGGGGATCGTGGTCCAAAACGAAGAACTTACTTCAGAAAGGCAAAAGTGTGAATCAGGTATCACACATCAGTCGCACAAGAAGAGCAAGATATCCAAAAAGAGAAGTCACCTTCTGGTTGGTGATTCAATCGTAAGGGATGTAAATTTAGGAAAGGATATGGAGGTTTTGAAAGAGGTCAGGTGTCTGCCAGGTGCTACTGCCAGCAGAGACAAGAGGCGTATTCGTAAGATAGTCAAGAATGCAAGTAAGGACTGTGATGTTGATGCTATTATACAACTTGGCACAAATGATCTGTCCCCAAAAGATGTACTCTCTGTGCAGAATGATTTCCAGAGCTTGGGGTATGAACTTAGTACTATAGGTTGTAAGCTTATCTTCTCAGAGGATATACCAGTATATAAGGAACAAAAAGGGAAGGACAAGCATGTAGCAGAGTTTAATGTGTGGCTAAAGGAGTGGTGTAAAAGGGAAGGCTTTGGTTTTATTAGTCATGATGCCTGCAGCTGGTCCAACGAAAAACTGTAGAAAAGAGATGGTTTACACCCATCCAAGAAAGGGACTTAGTTACTTGGCATTAAATTCACATATTTTCTGGATAAACATTTAAACTGAACAGTGGGGACAGAGAATTAATTGATACAGAACATTTCTGTCCCCAGCAATCTAAAATTCATAGGGTTATCAGTGCATGCAACATAGATGTTTGTGCAGGTAAGATTATCACTCCTGCTGTCAAGCAAAACCAAGCATTTAATAGTGAGTGCCATACCATGTGCATGAATCATACAAGTGGCAAGAAAATAGGGGCAGTCAGGCATAACACAGGTTATGTAGACAGTAAACACAGGGTCAATCAAAATGGACTCAAATGTCTATACACCAATGCACAGAGTATGAGGAATAAACAGGGTGAATTAGAAATTCAAGTAAATGAGGGCAGATATGATATTGTTGCCATTACGGAAACTTGGTGGGATGAAACCCAGAATTGGAACATACAGCTAGAAGGATTTAAATTATTTAAAAGAAATAGACCAAATAAAAGAAGAGGTGGAGTTGCACTATATATAAGAAATAACTACATCTCTACAGAAATAGAGTACAACAATGATGAGAACTATCTTGAATGCATTTGGGTCAATATTAAAGGTTGTGGGGGAAATGACATTGCCATAGGACTATACTACAGGCCACCCAACCAGGCAGAGGAAGTAGATGAACTTTTTGCTAGTCAGCTAACAAAGGTATGTAGGAAGCACACCACAATAGTAATGGGAGATTTTAACTACCCTGACATCAACTGGGAAACAAACTCTGCACCAAGTGGAAGATCCAACAGGTTCCTAACAAACCTAGCAGACAACTTTGTTTCCCAAAAGGTAGAGAAGGGAACAAGGGGATCAGCCATATTGGACTTAATTCTCACTAACAGAGAGGAAATGATAGAAGGTGTTGAAGCCATAGGAACCCTTGGGGCAAGTGACCATGCAATATTGGAATTCAACATTATCCAAACACAAGTAGTAGAAGAAAGTCAAACTAGAGTCTTGGACTTTAAGAAAGCTAATTTCAATAAACTTAGAGAGAGCTTGGGAAAAATTCCATGGATGAGAATCCTCAAGGGGAAAACAACTCAAGAAGCTTGGGAAATTTTGAAAAATGAGATTACAAAAGCCCATTCTAGCACAATACCAATGAAGAAGAAAAATAACAGCTCCCAAAAGAAACCAGCATGGCTGCATAAAGAACTCTCTGACAAATTGAAAGACAAAAAGGATAAATATAAAAAGTGGAAAGAGGGGGACATAACTAAGGCAGAATATCAGCAAATAGCCTGAGCCTGTAAAGATGAAGTGAGGAAAGCTAAGGCTCACAATGAAGAAAGGCTTGCCACAAAAGTAAAGAATAATAAAAAAAGCTTCTTCCAACATGTTAAAAACAAGAAAAAAGTGAAGGGAACAATTGGTCCATTGCTGGGAGAAAATGGCAAGAAGGTAACAAGCAACAGGGAGAAAGCAGAACTATTTAACTCATGTTTTGCATCTGTCTTTACACAAAAGGAAAAAAACAGTCCAACCTACCAAAAACAGCACCATAAAAATCAGATTAGGAACACAAGTTGAAATAGGGAAGAAAATGGTAAGTGAACACCTGTCTACCCTAGACAAGTTCAAATCACCAGGACCGGATGGATTACACCCCAGGGTTCTGAAGGAACTGGCAGACGAGATCTCAGAACCACTGAACTATATCTTTCAGAGATCCTGGAGCACCGGGGAACTGCCAGAGGACTGGAAAAGAGCTGATGTGGTTCCCATCTTCAAAAAAGGAAAAAAAATAGATCCAGGAAACTATAGACCTATCAGCCTGACCTCAATACCAGGAAAGATTCTGGAAAAGATAATCAAGCAACAAATTAGCAAACACCTAGAAGTAAACAAAGTAATAGCCAAAAGCCAACATGGATTTGTCAAAAACACATCATGCCAGACTAATCTTATTGCATTCTTTGATAATGTGACAAAATTAGTGGACCAGAGGAGTGCCGTCAATGATCTGGATGAGGGGATAAATGTGGAACTCATCAAATTTGCAGATGACACCAAGCTGGCAGGAATAGCCAACACTCCAGAAGATAGGCTTAAGATACAGAAGGATCTTGACAGACTTGAACATTGGGCGCTATCTAACAAATTGAAATTCAAGGGTAAAAAGATAAGGTTCTACATTTAGGCAACAAAAACGAAATGCATAGGTACAGTATAGGTGGTACCTTGCTCAATAGTAGTAACTGTGAAAGGGATCTTGGAGTCCTAATGGACAACCATTTAAATATGAGCCAGCAGTGTGCAGCAGCTGCCAAAAAAGCCAACACAGTTCTAGGCTACATAAACAGAGGGATACAATCAAGATCACATGAAGTGTTAATACCACTTTATAATGCCTTGGTAAGGCCACACTTGGAACACTGCATTCAGTTTTGGTCACCACGATGCAAAAAAGATGTGGAGACTCTAGAAAGAGTGCAGAGAAGAGCAACAAAAATGATTAGGGGACTGGAGGCTAAAACATATGAGGAACGGTTGCAGGAACTGGGTATGTCTAGTTTAATGAAAAGAAGGACTAGGGGAGACATGATAGCAGTGTTCCAATATCTCAGGGGTTGCCACAAAGAAGAGGGAGTGAAACTATTCTCCAAAGCACCTGAGGGCAGAACAAGAAGCAATGGGTGGAAACTAATTAAGGAGAGAAGCAACTTAGAACTGAGGAGAAATTTCCTGACAATTAGAACAATTAATCAGTGGAACAGCTTGCCTCCAGAAGTTGTGAATGCCCCAACACTGGAAGTCTTTAAGATGTTGGATAGCCATTTGTCTGAAACGGTATAGGGTTTTCTGCCTAGGCAGGGTTGGACTAGAAGACCTCCGAGGTCCCTTCCAACTTTGCTATTGTATTGTATTGTATAATTCCACCTATTCTATTATTATGTCCTTACAAACAGTTAAGATCAATTAGCTTTTGATTTTTTTAACCTTAGACATATCTTATTCATTATATATTAGGTGCACATTTGTATCTTATTTTATTGTCACTTTGTTGTATTTCACTTTTACTTTCTATTATTACCTTATTATTGGAATTTGAATTTTTTTCTAATCTCTGACCTATATAAAGTAATCCAAAATTCAGGCCAGATCCTTCTCCAGAATTACTATGCGTCTCCTATTTTCAGCAGTCTGAGTAATGGGGCTATGTCCCATTGGATTAAATAAATAAAACATTAGAATAAACATATCAGCGGAAAAATTAAGATTATGAGGTACATTTCTTCCAATCTTCCTTGAGTAAAGGAATTCCATAACTGGGTGAGTTTCACCCAAAAAAACTTTTCTTGCAATAAACATCTTTGAAATAGGTGCCCTCTACTCAAATCCTCACATACAGTTGTTGGAAGAAATGTCCATCTGGATTCAGTTCCAAGTGGAAAGGAAGACACTGGAAACATGGAGGTTGCTTGGAAAGATGGTTTAATGCCGTGGAGCTCCTGGGTGAAAAGGTACGGGGTGCTGAGAGTCCCTGGGTTTTATGTGTAGTTCTCAGAAATCCATCGCAGCAGTGGTGTCCAAAATTTCTGTCTGCCTTACGCAGAGTTTATTTGGCTTTTATACAGTTTTAGCAAGCAAAGCAAAAGCAGGGCTAGCAACAGCATCTTATTGGTACATTTTACTTGTCAATATCTAAGTCCATCCCAGCCAGAGTAGAATCTCACATAACTCCCTGGTACAGCCTGTCTCTGCTAGGTGAGATCATAGGTTAAAAGGTAAACAGCTACTGAGATCATGGCAGTTTGCTGTGCATGTCTTTACGTAACCTTTCCTCTCATTCCTACATCTCACTCTTTTTTATTTTGTAAGACAAGGCATCGTAAAAGGGGCTAGTAAAAGAATCATAATTTAAAAAGGAGCATCTTTACAATGGCTTATACAGGGCGTATACTTGACCTTGAGGCAATGTAGGAGAGGGTTTATGGCAAAAGGCTGTAATACACATTTTGCAAAGGGAGGGAAGACACTGAACAAAACAGCACCCACCAATCAAAATAGCACAAATAATGACTAAATAACGTAGGACATTTCCCAATGAACCTGTGGACAAAAGCTTTCCCACCAAGATCCTTAAGAATCAATTTTCAAATCAGAGGCCAAATTGTGTAAAATATTAAACTGGTGCTGGATAGATCATAATTCATCTAAAATATTGAAACAACACATTAATTACTAAAATAGCTAAAAAAGTAACATTATTTTTACCAAATTACATACAACAGCATTAATATTAAAATAAGCACAAGCAACAAGCCCTGGCACACACACTATAAATGCAGCCAATGCTACATGTTCTACTTTATTAAACAAAGCTGTTGCAGAAAATGACAGGCATTAGACTTCTCAGGATACAGGAAAAGTTTATTTGGCAGCCAGGTTCAGAAACGTTAGCCAATGGCTAACGTTGTGAATTTCTGAACAACCTTTATTATTGATGCATGCGTTCTTATGCATTCTCAAAGACAGTGTAACATGGAAACACTTAACTCATTTCTTATTGGTTACCTTGAGGAAAAAGCCTTATAAGGAGATGGGGGTCTTACTTCTCCTTTTGTTACAGGTATGGACTACGTGCCATTAACGAACTTTAATTGAACCTTGTGGTATTGGACTTTTGACATAGGGACATTTGCTGGAACATGTTGTGGTTGAAGGCTGATGACATTTCCCTGTCCCTTTAAGCAAGCTTCTAACTGTCCCTTTTATGCCATGTCTTCATTCTTATATTTTAATCCATATTTTATTCTACTTTATTTCCCCCCTTCTAGACTCTATTAATACCCACAATTGAGTCTAGCCTGTTAGATTAACAATATAAGCATGCAGGATACAGAATAGCGAAAAAGCAAGGATACAAGCAATACACATATCTTCCAAAATCACTTTCCCTACTTCTAAGAGTGCAATTTGAATATCATCTTCTTTAAGGGTATGTGGGATTAGGCTTTTTATTTAACATTAACTACTTTTCAGCCTGTGTTTCTTTTACAGACCTTGTTTAAGCAAGGGTATTATGCAAGGGCTAAACTTGCGATTCCACATAATAAAAGAAATAGCATTTGCTTGATCCAACCTGTTCCCGGTAGCCAAGAGAACTACACATCTGTTCCTTGTACTTTTTGACCAATAGAGGAAGCTCAGACTCGTAGTTCTTGGACCACCCCCCAGACTTCCCCTGATCTATTCATATAGAAACAGCAAGCTTTTCCCACATAAGAAGAAGACTCCATTTTCCCCTACACACACTCCTATGTTCATAGAAAAGGCATGGGCTTGGAGGTTCTGTTCATTAGTCCAGACCTGTAAGGTTCCTGCCAAGTACATACCAGTTAGGGGCTGTAATGGAACTTCTTGGTTAGGGTCCATTTGCCTATCCCTGAGAACTGGTCCTTCAAAGAGATAGTGGGAACTGGTGTTTCCAGGGGGGAAAATGAACACAAAATCCCATGGTGGATTGTATTGAAAGCCAAGTGGAAGTCGGGGTGGTTGGAATGGCCTTGGGCACCTTCCAGTAGTCAGATTCCCCTCCCATCGGTTAAAAAAAAATGAGTGGAGATGGGAGCGAGAAAGTGACTTTCTGTTGGAAGAGCTTGTGAGCAGAGGGAGACATGCTGCGAGTTAATTTCACATCTATAAGGGTTTACCTGGGGGCAAGGTAGTGACCCCACAGGAATGCCAGGTTCCTGATATCTTTTGATGCACAAGGACTATCGTAGCTTTGTTGTTGTCAAAGATCTGGCTCAACTGAAACAGCATGATAAGGTAAAGATCCAGCAGACAGACAAAACCAGTATTTTTGACCCAGGGCAGGATCAGACTGATTGATTAAGCTTTGACCTAACTCCAGTACTCTTTATAGTCTCCTTCTCTCAATTGTTGCAGGGGTCTGTTTTCCCTATGCTTTGCCCTTTTTCTTACAGGGTTTGTCAGATAATTGACTTTAGGTGTTGGAATTGGCTTACGGTTCTGTCCCCAAGCATAAATGATGCACCATTGGCGGGAGCATCATCCTGTAACTTGATTCCACCCTGTTCTCCGGGATTTTTAGCATCCTCGAATCTTTCTTCAAGAGCAAGGGGGGTTGCTTGGGTATTTTCGCAACATTGGGAACTACTATTCAAGATGTTATCACTTAGCAAGTCCTTTGCCAATAACAGCCAGAGCCACAAAAAGCTCATAATCATCTCTCACACAAAACTTCTCCTAACACAATTCTTTTATCCTACTGAATCACCGCATCAGGGAGGGGTTATATATAGTTTAAGGAATGGCAATATCAGCTTTGGGCAATCCACAAAACCAAATCTTATTTGCTAAACATATCACCCACAATCCGAAAACTCCTATTACATTGCAAAGAACCCATTCCCACGGTTCCTCAAACATAAGTGTCATCAGATGATTCGTTTTCCTCTTGATTACACTTAATGATCTTAGCCTCAGCACCCATCTTCCTCTGGAGGGGACAATTCCTGAGGAATGAATATGCAATACAACAAATAAGTACATTCACTAAAGCAAGAGATAGTACAGTTATGACTATGAATACTTGGCTTGCCATTTCCTGACAGGTGCTCACACTTTCTAATACATCGTATATCTAATAAATGAAACGTTGTCTTCCTCCTCCAAATCTTCAGCCATACATCGAGAAGTCAGCTTCCAAGGGTGACTTCAGTAGGGCCTCTTCTGCCCTGTAATTCTGCCCATTGCCGGTAGGGCAGTTTTTAGGGGGCGTTTCTTTAAGCATATCACTAGAGGACGGGCTTCTTCCTGGTCTGCCTCCCAATACTCATCAGCAGCTGGCTCAACTCGAGTCTAGTGAATCCAAAACTTGGATTCCAACACTTTTACTGCAAGTGGAGAACACATGACCACAGTATATGGGCCCTTCCATCTAGGTTTCAAATTCTTCCCTTTCCAGTGTTTTACCACACTCTGTCCCCCATCTGAATATTATGACTGGAAGTTGTTAAAAATGGTGGGGTAAAGGAGACACAATACTGTTGGCTTTCTTGTATTTATTTATTCAATTCTCCCACCATTTGATTCACCCATGAGGACCCCAGCTGTCCTAGGTCCCTTATATGATTTTTCAAATTATGGCTTATAACTGGTGGCCGTCCAAACATCATTTCAAAAGGGGATAATTTAATTCCTGTTCCGAATTTGATCGAACACAGGCACGAGCCCATTTAAGGACGTACCTCGTGGCATTGAGAGTGGCCAAACGCCAATATTGTGCCACTCTCATTGCATCCGCAGAGAACCGCCCTGCCGCCCTGTTTCGGGTGTCCCGCTCCCTCTTGTTTCAGAGGCCGTGGGAGGCCCCTCTACAGGGCAGAGCAGAGGAATTTGGGAAATATCTGCAGGATAAAATCGTTCAAATCCGGAAGGATTGGGTCCCTGTCAGTGGTTCAATGGAGACGTCCGTGGCGAGTCTTGAGGAATCGACCTGGGAGGAGTTTGACTTGGTTGCCATCGAGGATTTGGACAGAATGCGTGGACAACTGCAACCCACCACATGTTTATTGGACCCGTGCCCCTCCTGGCTTGTACTGGCATCCTGGGAGGTTACACGAGACTGGCTCCTGGGCCTAGTGAACGCTTCGTTGAGCGAGGGGTCTCTCCCGGCCGCCTTGAAAGAGGCGGTGGTGAGACCCTTGCTCAAGAAGCCTTCCCTGGGGACTTCCGGTTCCGGCGGCTACGGCGACGGGCAAGTCCCTTGCCCGCTCCCGCTCCCCGGTGGGCTTCCCCGCCTCTGGGGGGGCACAGGATGCCCCGGAGAGGCGTCCTGCCGAAGGAGCGGCTCGTGAAGGACCCTGGCATTGGCGGCGGCTGGTGGGGGCTTCTCCGCTTTGCTCCAGGCATCGAGGAGCAGTCTCGGAGGGCGCGTGTGCATCTCGCTTCAGGCTGATCGGACGATGCAAAATTGAAGGAAGCAGCGGCGGTGTGGTGAGGCGCTTCCTCTCTTCATTCCCTTTCTCTTGTTTTGATGGACTTTTCAGCAACTTTAAAAGTTAAACTCTCGGATTTTTGGGAGGTGCGGCTGGAGGGAGGGGGATTCCCCCCCCCCTTGGACAAGCGGCTTGAGAAAATTTTGCTTTCGCCCCCAGGGGAAGGAGGAGGGGGGAGAGCCAACCAATGATGCCTCACCCCTGTAAAAGTGATTTTCACTGGATTTAGCTCCAGAATTTATTGATGACCTGAGAATTTTGTGAACTTTTAAAACTTTACTATGCCTCTGAGCCCAAAGCTGGCAGGGCAAGATGGCACACTTCCGTTGTCTTCATGAACTGTGAAACCTGACTCCACCTTTAAAATTCAGGCTTCCGGTCTTTGTCTCCGTGTCACCCAGAAGAATCTCTTGTGGATTGTTATTTCTTGAACTCTCTGGGGGGAAAATTCTTCTCTATTGCTAGACTGACTAAAGAAACTCCCATCTGCTTGGATCTTCTGCCTCCTGGACTCATCTGTCTGCTCTACTTCTCCAGCTGTCCATTCTCTATACTGACTGATCTCTCTACTTTATAAACTATGTCTCCAAAAAGACCACCCCCTGGAAAACCTGGCTTTGCTACTTCTGCACCGACATCTGCAACATCCAGTCCTGCCACACAGTCAAAGATTACAGAACTGATGCAACCTAAGAGTACAGAGATGGATTTGCAACAAATGCTTCAGCAACTTATACAGGGCCAGGAAGAAATTAAGAAACAATTAAAGGAAATGAAGGAAGAAATTAAAGAGAATCAGGCCCAAATTTATAAGAACTCACAGAGACTGGACCTTGTGGAGGGTGGTGTGGCAGAGGCGAGGGGGGGGGGGGTAGAAGCATTGCAGAAGGGAAACAAAGAACTTGATATCCAACAAATGAAAACAGAGTTTGAGAGAATGTCCTTTTATCTTAGATTTCAAAATGTTATAGAAGCAGATGGGGAAAATATAAGGGACATTATGACTAATATTTTAGCTGAATAAATACATAAAGATAAACAACAGATGGAATGGGAGATAGATCTGGTCTATAGAGTGAATTCAGCATATGCCAGAACACACAATGTACCCAGGGAGGTCCATATTAAATTCCTTAGGAAAAGCACAAGAGACGAAATTCTGGGTGTACAAAGGGGGCAAGCATTGACATATCACGACAGGGAGATAACCATCTTGAAGCAGATCCCCCAAAAAATTAGGGAGAAAAGGAAAAATTATTCGCAATTGGCGAATAAATTATACCAGAAGGGGGTGTGGTTTAGATGGTTGATGCCTGAAGGTATGCTGATATTCTGGGAGGAGACAAGAATTAGAATTAATAAACCCATAGAGGCACAGGCCTTTATGGAAAAAAACAAAGCGAACCTAGAAAAAACAGAAGACTCTACAACGGTTATACAGGACACGGGAGGGGCCGGAGCTCTGCCAGCGGGGGGAGAAGGGGCAATACCAAGAAAGCTCAGATCACAAAAATGAATAAGAAAACCACATTGTTATAAACAGACCGAAAGTAATAATGAAATTATATGTAGACTATATATTATAATATATAAACTGATTGAAATTTTTTCTAGAATTAATATGCTGATTTTATATGATCATGTATTAATGTTTTATATTTAGATGTATTTTATGAGTTTGGAGGGAGGGGGCGTCTGCCACACTTGCAACTGCCAAAATTTGTACATCATTCCACTTACCCTTTTCCCTATAAATGTTTAAAAAACCAATAATTTTTTTTTTTTTTTTAAAAAAAAGAAGCCTTCCCTGGACCCTCTGGAGCTGGCCAATTATCGTCCTGTCTCCAACCTGGAGAAGGTTGTAGAGAGTGTGGTGGCTTACCAGTTTCCACGACATCTGGAGGAAAATGATTATCTAGACCCGCGCCAGTCCGGCTTCCGCCCCGGTCACTGCACGGAGACGGCCTTGGTCGCGTTGGTGGATGATCTCTGGAGGGCCAGAGATAGAGGTTGCTCCTCTATCCTGGTCCTATTAGACCTCTTGGCGGCTTTTGATACCATCGACCATGGTATCCTGCTGCGCCGGCTGGAGGGGTTGGGGGTCCGGGGCACCGTTTTGCGGTGGTTCGGCTCCTACCTTTCTGACCGGACGCAGCGTGTGTTGGCAGGGGAGGAGAAGTCGACCCTACGCCCCTTACTTGTGGGGTACCACAGGGGTCGGTCCTCTCGCCACTCCTGTTCAACACATATATGAAGCCGCTGGGTGAGATCATCCGTGGTTTCGGGGTGGGATATCATCTGTACGCTGATGATACTCAGCTGTACTTTTCCACCCCGAACCACCCCAACGAGGCAGTCGAAGTGATGTCCCGGTGTGTGGAAGCCGTACGGGTCTGGATGGATGACAACCGACTCAAACTCAACCCCTCCAAGACGGAGTGGCTGTGGGTACCGGCTCCCCGGTTCAGCCAATTAATTCCATCATTGGCCATCGGGGGCATCCAACTCGCCCCCGTGGAGCGGGCGTGCAATTTGGGCGTCCTCCTGGATGCCCGGCTGTCCATGGATGACCATGTGACAGCCGTGGCAAGGGGGGCGTTCCACCAGGTTCGCCTGGTGCGCCAATTGCGCCCCCTACTGGACCGGGACGCCTTACGCACGGTCACTCATGCGCTGGTGACGTCTCGCTTGGACTACTGTAACGCTCTCTACATGGGGCTTCCCTTGAAATGCACCCGGAGGCTACAGTTGGTCCAGAACGCAGCCGCGCGGGTAATTATGGGGAGTACTAGGTACTCCCATGTGACACCGTTCCTGCGCGAGCTGCACTGGCTTCCTGTGGTCTATCGGGTGCGTTTCAAGGTTTTGATAACGATCTTCAAAGCGCTCCATGGCTCAGGACCTAGTTACTTACGGGATCGTATTCTGCCCCATACATCCCTGCGACCAATCCGCTCGCACAGAGAGGGTCTCCTCCAGGTGACGTCCACCAGGCAGTGCCGGGGGGCGGCGCCTAGGAGTAGAGCCTTCTCTGTGGAGGGCCCAGCCCTGTGGAATGACCTCCCCCCGGATATTAGGAATACCTCTGACCTCCGCTCCTTTCGTGTAAAGCTCAAGACCCACCTATTTCAAGTAGCTGGCCTGGCTCAACTTTGATCCAACTATATCGCTCCTGACGGGTTTTTATTTGGGGTATTTTAATTGTATTCTATTAGTTAGGGGTTTTTAAACATTGTGTTTTTAATTGTTTTTATTCATCAGCTTACCTCCTCCTTGTATATGTCTTGGTATACGTTTTTGTTATATGTATGTTTGTCTATATATTTATTTCCTATGTTTTATTGTACGCCGCCCCGAGTCCTTCGGGAGAGGGTGCGGCTAAGAAATAAATATATTTTTATTATTATTATTATTATTATTATTATTATTATTATTATTATTATTATTATTATTAAGTTATTTACATGGAGTACATCTCACAGACAAGAGAGCTAAGGGTAAGGCATCTACCCATTTGGTGGGTTTTAAAACACACCTTATCTTTTCCTTAACAGTGCGATTCACACATTTGCTTAATTTCTTTCCTGAGGCCGTTAAAAGACCTCTTTCCCTATAATCAGCAGTATTGATATGCAAAGTAAGGAAGGCATACAGAGTCAGTTCAGATGTTCACCCTTTCATTCTTTGTCCTCTCTAATGCACGGATTAAAGCCCATAATTCTGCTACTTGGGCACTAGTGCCTTTTGGGAGAGGTCCACTCTCAAAGACTTGGGCAAGAGAGACTACTGCATAGCCTGCATAATGTTCTCCCATAGTAATGAAGCTTGATCCATCAGTGAACAAGTTATAGTCTGCATATTTCAACGGCAGTTCAGTTAAGTCTGGTCTGCATGAAAACTGACTCTCAATGGTTTTCATAGAATTATGCTCAATTTCAGGTCCTGGTATTGGCAAAAGGGTGGCAGGGTTTAGGGCATTTGTTTGCTTCAAGGTCACTTGTGGATTTTGAGTCAGGAGTGCCTGATATTTGTAAATTCTAGGGATTGTTAACCATAAATGTCCCTTCATTTCTAAAATTCCTTGAATTGTGTGGCTAGTGTAGATATGGGTAGGCTGTTTGAAAGTTAATTTATTAGCTTCCTCCATTAGGAGAGCTGTGGCGGCTAGAATTTTAGGCAATGTGGCCAGCCTTTTGCAACACAGTCCAGTTGTTTAGATAGATAAGCCACAGGTTGTTGCCAACTTCCTTTTTATTATCAGAGCCTGAGATAATTCTGACTTTAGGGCTTTGTACCCCTGTTTCTGCTTTAAACCCCAAGCAAGGGTTCTTCTTCTTCTTTTTTTCCCCACCCCCCTTTGTAGATGCGTAAGGAGGTTTGGCTAGAAGCGTGAAATTTGAAATCCTCATTCTGCAATATCCTGCTGCACCTAAGAATTCTCGCAACTCTTTCCTGTTCATGGGTTCGCAATTTGACATACAGCTTCTTTTCGCTCGTTTCCTATTACTATTTGTCCCTGACTTATGGTGTACCTTAAGTATTTAACTTGGGCTTTTTTCCAGCTGAGCTTTTTTGCCTTGGGGCACGATGTCCCTTGTCCATTAACAGATGAAGCAATTGATTGATTGGTATTTTTTTTCTTTTTCTTTTTTTTTTAATTGAAAAAGTTTTATTCAAACATATTTTCCCCCTTTAAGCCCCCCACCATACAGTATAAATCCCATACAGATACTATACCCCTCCCCTCCCCCCAGCCCCCCCTAAAGAAAGGAAATTCAAATATTATACCAATTATTTTACCCCCTCCCCTCCCCCTGTCTAAAAGTATTTATACATATATATTACCCCACCCTCCACCCTAACCCACCCCCACCTCCCACTCAACCCCCCCCCCTGACTTCCACTATACACCACTCTAATGATTCCAAGCATCCCATGTATTATTTACTCTAATCAACTATCAGTCTAAACAATCTTAGCTAAAGGCTACATAATACCTCCTAGTCTGATACTTATTCTGTATATAATCAATCCATTTTGCCCATTCTTGTGTATAATTCTCCTGCTTCTGATCTTTTAAAAAAGCTGAAATTTTTGCCATTTCGGCGAACCCCGCCACTTTCTGAGTCCATTGACCAATTGTCGGTAAAAAATCTTTCTTCCAATGTTGCGCAATCAGCAGCCTAGCTGCTGTGACCATATACAGAACCAATTTTGTTTCCCCTTTAGTAAGATCCTTAGCTATGCCCAGTAGAAACATTTGCGGAGTAAATTGTATTCTTTTTTTCAGTACATTTTGCATGACCCACCATATTTTTATCCAAAAAGCCTTAACCTTATTGCAGGTCCACCATACATGAAAAAAGGTAGCATCTAGGCACCCGCATCTCCAACATTTTGGTTGAATATTTGGGTACATGCATGATAATTTTTTAGGATCTAAATACCACCTGTAAAACATTTTATAAAAATTCTCCCTTAAATTCTGTGACTGTGTAAATTTAACATTCTGAACCCATATTCTTTCCCATGTTTCCAACATAACAACTTCACCAAAATTCTGAGCCCATTTAATCATACAATCCTTAATCAATTCACTTTCTGAATCTCTTTCTAACAGTACATTATATATTCTTTTAACTTGTTTTGGGCCAGTCTCTTTTATCTGCTTAATCAGATCCACTTCTTTGTCCATAAAACCGACCCTTCGATCTTCTTCCCATCTCTTCTGAAGCTGTATGTAATGTAACCAATTTAAAACAATTCCTTCTTCCAACAGTTGTTCCAAAGTTTTTAACTTCCATTCATCCCCATCAGCGATAAGCACATCTTTGTATAAACAACCCCCGAGTGACTTAATCATAATCCCCATGGTGTCTGCAAGATCCAACCAAAGCGGTATTTTATAATCCCAATTGGGCCGGTGCTTCTTCCATACTCTCATCAGGGCACTTCGGAGAACGTGATTGTTGAACACTTTGTCCACCCTATCTTCATAAAAAAGATATGCATGCCATCCCAGAACAAGATCATGGCCTTCTATATTCAGCAAATCCATTTTTGTTTTCCCAAACCAATCTGCTACATGCGTTAGTACCGCAGCTTCATAGTACAATCGAAGGTTTGGGAGTCTGAGGCCGCCTCTTTCACGAGTATCTTGCATAATCTTCATCTTTACTCTCGGTTTTTTCTCCTTCCAAACAAATTTATTTAATGTTGCTTGCCAATTTAACAAAGTTTTATCTGTTTTAAGCACCGGTATCATCTGGAATAAAAAGATAAATCTAGGTAGAATGTTCATTTTAATTGCTGAGATCCTTCCAAGCAAAGACAATTGTAGCTTTTTCCATACTTCAAGGTCTTTCTGGATCTTTTGCCACAACACTTCATAATTATTTGAGAAAAGTTTTGTGTTCGATTCTGCAACTTGTATTCCTAAATACTTGACCTTGGAGACTATTTCAAAGCCTGCTAAGCTTTCAAATCTCTTTCTTTGAGACTCTGTCATGTTTTTAACCATCATTTTCGTTTTGTTTTGATTTAGTCTAAACCCAGACACCATGCCAAATTCTACTATAATATTTTTCATCTGGATTATTGATTTCAAAGGGTGTGAAAGGGTAACAACCAGATCGTCGGCAAATGCTCTAGTTCTATATTCCTTTTGCCTAATAGTTATGCCATCTAAGGATTCTGAGTCCCGAATTGCGTTCAACAAGACTTCCAAAGTTAAGATAAATAACAATGGAGATAATGGGCAACCTTGTCTTGTACCTTTTTGTATCTCGAAAGTTGTTGACAAATTTCCATTAATAATAAGTTGTGCATTTTGTTGCTGATAAATTGCTCCAATCGCCTGCCGAAATCGTGGTCCCATATCCATCTTTTCCAAAGTCTTGGTTAGAAAATTCCAGTTCACTCGATCAAAGGCCTTCTCTGCATCCAAGAAGACCAGCGCTGCCGAGATCTGCTTATTCTTATCAAGATAGTCAATTAAATCTATGAGTTGCCTTACATTCTCCTTCATATGTCTGCCTTCAATAAATCCTGCTTGATCATGATGAATAATCTCTTGAATAACCGGCATCAATCTGTTGGCTAGTACCTTAGCAAATATTTTATAATCTGTATTCAGAAGAGATATCGGCCTGTAATCTTCTGGTTTCTTAGGGCCCTCTTTATCTTTGGGTATTAATGAGATAAAAGCCGCTTTCCATGAGGAGGGTATTTTACCGCCTTGCTGTATGTTACAAAAAAGTTGTGTAAGATATTCAATCATTTCCAGTTGTAAAGTTTTATAGTACATTGCAGTCAAACCATCAGTCCCTGGAGCCTTTGCTAGTTTAAGTTGGTTTATAGCTAAAGTGATCTCATCAGCAGTTATCAGACGTTCCAAATTTGCCTTTTGAAGCACAGATATTTTAGTAACCCTTTTTTCTTCCAAGAAATCATCTACTGACTTGTTCTGTATATTATCGCGTACATATAACTTAGCATAATAGTCCACAAATGATTTTTTAATCAAATCTTGTTGATATACCGTCTTCCCTCCATACTCAATTCTATCAATAATTCTATCATTCGTGTTCCTTCTCAAAGTATAAGCCAACCACCTACCAGGTTTATTAGCGTTAGCAAAGGTGTTATGTTTAGCAAATTGCAAGTTAGATGCCATTTGTTCGGCTATAAGCATTTGAAATTGGTCTTTCAACAATTTTAGCGCCATCTGGAGCGTCTCGTCTTTCGGGCTTGTTATAATAATAATAATAATAATAAATAATAATAAATTTGGATTTATTAGCCGCTCCCTTTCCGGGCAGGACTCGGGGCGGCGTACACTAAGACATATATAAACATACATATATACACAGACATACATGCACGGAGGAGGTAATAGATTAAAACATTTAGACAAATTAAAACCATTAACATGCCCCGTTTAATAAAAACCCAATATACAATAAAAATTTAAAATTTAAAAAAGACAGTCAGGAGGAATATGAAAAAATTACGGTTGAGCCAGGCCGGATAATTGAAAGAGGTGGGTCTTCAACTGTACATGGAAGGAGCGGAGATCGGAAATAACCCTGATGTCACGGGGGAGGTCATTCCACAGGGCTGGGCCCATCACAGAGAAGGCTCTGCTCCTGGATGTCGCCCCCCGACACTGTTTGGCGGACGGCACCCGGAGAAGTCCCTCTCTGTGTGAGCGAATTGGTCGTAGGGATGTGTGGGGCAGGATGCGATCCTGCATGTAACTAGGTCCTATGCCATGAAGCGCTTTAAAGATCATAATCAAAACCTTGAAACGCACTCGGTAGACCACAGGAAGCCAGTGCAGCTCGCGCAGGAGAGGTGTTACAGGGGAGTATCTAGACCTCCCCATAATCACCCGCGCGGCCGCGTTCTGGACCAACTGTAGTCTCCGAGTGCATCTCAAGGGAAGCCCCATGTAGAGAGCATTGCAGTAGTCCAGGCGAGACGTCACTAGCGCATGGGTGACTGTGCGTAGGGCATCCCGGTCCAATAAGGGGCGCAATTGGCGCATCAGGCGGACCTGATGGAACACCCCCCTTGCCACGGCTGTTACATGGTCATCCATGGACAGCCGGGCATCTAGGAGGACGCCCAAATTCCTGTTCCTTGCTTTTTATTTCATCTTCCAGTTCCATTCTCCTTTTCTGTCTAGTTTGTTTATGTTTGAAATTCATATGTATCAGGACCCCACGCATGTAAGCTTTACTTGCATCCCAAACTGTTTCAATGGGAGTACCCTTATTCATATTAAAACTGAAAAATTCCTTCATGTGTTTTTTAAGTTCATCAACATTTTTTTCGTATCTAAATAAATTTTCATTTACTCTCCAAGACCTTCTTGGCCTCTTCCCTAGTTCAATTTGTAACCACACCGGGCTATGGTCCGTAAGTGTCCTGGAGAATATCTTGGTTTTCTTAGCTTTAGGGAGTAGATCCGGTGTTAACAAAAAGAAATCAATTCTTGAAAAGGATTTATGTCTATCTGAGTAA